>NC_136947.1:14294949-14804949 GCF_949987615.1 Pollachius pollachius | reverse complement strand
TCTGTGTACCATTGGTTTGTTAGCATAATGTTAGGGCTGGCTGGCTGGATCTTCTAATATGCTTGTTGTGTAATCAGTTTTGTCCTGGAGGCCATCAAATTAAATGTAATGATACTACAATTGCATGAATCTAGTCAGAGTTGGATACTAATTAAGTAATTGGGTTGATCTTCTAAAAATCTAATATCCTTGGGTTTAAAATTGGAACTTCGACAGACTTAGACTTTTTAAGGATATTAGCATTTTTAGAGACCAACAACACACTGAGGTGGTGCTACCTCCAGAGCAGACCCCCCCCAACACACACACACACACACACAAACAGATTGAGCTAGTGTAATTACCAGGTAACCCTCCCAGGGGCCAGAGCCAGTCTGTCTACCAGATCATCCTAATGGGCCCCCGGTCCATTGGGGAGGTGGGCCCTAGAGGACACTGTGTTTGTGTGCTCTCCAGTTCCCTGAAGCCTAGGCATCACTGCCAGCTAGCCAAGCGGCCGGCTCCAGGAGACCTAGCTTCCAGCTAGAGGCCAACTAGCTTCTAGCTGGCTATCTAGCCTGTTTGTGTGCACGCCTAGGCTAGCGTGTTTCTGTGTTCCTTCTCTGTTGTGAGTCACTTCCTGGCTGGTGTTACCGCCCCCTCCTCAACAGTAACTCCACTTCTTCTCTTGTATAACCTCAGTTTGAATCATCCATCCCTCTCTTTATCTCAGTCTGTCCGTCACTCGATCCCACCGTCTCTCTCTCTGTCCGTCTGTCCCTTCCACCGATTGAATGAGTCTGTCCCTGGTTAACCGTTGCTGTGTGAGACTCACCTGTGTGAGGCCCCGCCCCCCTGTCGCAGGTAGCCTCCCTGGAGAGCATCTTTGAGGGCTCCTCCCTGCTGGGTGGGCAGCAGGATCTTGCCTCCCTTCCCCCCTCCCCCCGACCCCTGGGGAGCCCCCTCCCCTCCACCTCCTCCAACCCCTATCCCCCGGAGAGCCCGCTCCCCTTCTGCTCCTCCAACCCCTACCCGAGCCAGCTGCTGATCCAGGTAAATCCTCCTCCTCCTCCTGCTCTTCCCCACTCCTCCTCCTCCTCCTCCTCTTCCCCACTTCTCCTCCTTCTCCTCCTCCTCTTCCCCACTCCTCCTCCTCCTCCTCTTCCCCACTCCTCCTCCTCCTGCTCTTCCCCACTCCTCCTCCTCCTCCTGCTCTTCCCCACTCCTCCTCCTCCTCCTCTTCCCCACTCGTCCTCCTCCTCCTCCTGCTCTTCCCCACTCCTCCTCCTCCTCCTCCTGCTCTTCCCCACTCCTCCTCCTGCTCTTCCCCACTCCTCCTCCTCCTCCTCCTGCTCTTCCCCACTCCTCCTCCTCCTCCTCCTCCTCCTCCTCCTCCTCCTCCTCCTCTTGCCTCCTTCTCCTCTTACCCGCTTACCATTCCTCCTCTTCCCCACTCCTCCTCCTCCTCCTCCTGCTCTTCCCCACTCCTCCTCCTCCTCTTCCCCACTCCTCCTCCTCCTGCTCTTCCCCACTCCTCCTCCTCCTCCTGCTCTTCCCCATTCCTCCTCCTCCTCCTCCTCTTCCCCACTCCTCCTCCTCCTCCTCCTGCTCTTCCCCACTCCTCCTCCTCCTCCTCCTCCTCCTCCTCTTCCCCACTCCTCCTCCTCCTCCTCCTCCTGCTCTTCCCCACTCCTCCTCCTCCTCCTCCTCCTCCTCTTCCCCACTCCTCTTGCCTCCTTCTCCTCTTACCCGCTTACCACTCCTCCTCTTCCCCACTCCTCCTCCTCCTCCTGCTCTTCCCCACTCCTCCTCCTCCTCTTCCCCACTCCTCCTCCTCCTCCTCCTCCTCCTGCTCTTCCCCACTCCTCCTCCTCCTCCTCCTCCTCCTCCTCCTCCTCCTCCTCTTCCCCACTCCTCCGTCCTCCTCCCCTTCCCCACACACCTGTTTCCCTGTAGTTGCACAGCTAAACACCTGTTGAGTGATTACCCGTAGTTCTGTTCACCTGGAGGTGGGTGCCCGGCCAAACAAGTACAGTTGCATCTGGTTCTTGCTCTGAGATTCAGGTCATATGTCTTTTTCTGTTTCTTGGCGTTCACTTGGTCTGGCCTAGTTTTGTCATTGTTAAACCAGAAGTCTTTGGCAGAAGCAGTGTCTTATTGAAACCATCGCAGCAGTGAAATGTACTTTCTTCATCAATGATGGTCTCTGTAATCCCCTGACATGTTGGCTATGTCAGCATTGTAGTATGTCTTAATAACACCACTCCAAGGGGGATGTTATTGGGAAATAATGAACGCTCATACTGCCGTTACGGTTAGATAGGTATCGGTAACTTTCAACAATGACGTTATTGTTTTTTAGCGACTTTAAACTCCTGAAATGCAAATGTACTTCCATGGAGCTTTTAGCATATTGTTTGTACATTGTCCAAGTGGCGATCGATAGGCAGTGGTGTGCCGTTTTTGAAAAAGGGGTGTGGGCAGGGCTGAAAGGGGGAGGGCCAGCACCTCTAGAAAATAACCTAATGGTGTGATCCAGATGCCTCCGACGCCAGCCTTCCGAGTCGGCAGTCGGGAAATCTCCCAGTTTTCTTGCAGCATTTCTCTGAGGCACGCCCCCTTTTTGTCTTCATCTCTCGGGATTCTGAGAGAAGACTGAGTGCAATGATGACGCTCTCAGCAACAATGGCTGCGCCCGTAAAGAGATTTGTTTTCTTTGTACTTGGTCATTTTAATGTCGATTTTAAATGCTCTTACACACTTGATTACATTGCTACTTTATTCTGGTCACCAATGTATGCGTTGCACGCTCTTGCTGTGCGTGCAATACAATGTAAAGTTGTGTTGTTTGTTTTCGTGCCGTTTTGCTGAAGAGGCTTATGTAGCAAAAAATAAACAACGACTAGCCAATTTCATGACACAATCACAAAGACAAACGGGAACGCTATAAGTTCTCCCGAGACTGGGAAGGATGTCACACGTGCAACTCAGAAGGCTGGTGTCCGAGGCATCTGGATCAAACCATAAGGATCTAGGCTTTTTCTTCCTCCCTCCCCCATTCTGTCACTGTCTATCTCTTCCTCCAATCTTTCTATCTCTCTGTCTGTCTGTTTCACCATCTCTCTCCCTCTCTCCCTCTATCTCACTCTCTCACTCTCTCAATCACCCACTTCATTCTCCTGTCCCAGAATATATTTAGTGACTCCTGGATTCCAGTAGGAGGAAGTGTCCAGAGACCGGGAAGTGACTCGTCACTAAAACACAGGGCTGCCTTGTGATTGGACGAGAGCGGTTCCATAGAGACTTTCGGGGGGGGGGGGTTAAGATGCTGTTAAGAATAGAATAGAGAGACACACGCACCGAGCAGCATGAGGTCAGCTCTTTTCATGGCTGTTCTCTTGCTGCCTAATGTTAACAGCTGTTAATGTCTGGAAACGGGAGGAGGAGAGAGCGCCTGTGTCCGCGTGTGTGTGTGTGTGTGTGTGTGTGTCGTAGACAAACTTCAGGGGGCGCTCTCACTCTAGTTTCCCTCTGTCCCTTACCTGTTGTGACTCCAGTTTCACTCTGGTTCCACTGCAGTGTCACTCGCATCACGTCTAGTATAAGGCTGCCTCTATGTCTGTTTGTCTCTCTCTGTTGCGCTCTCCATCTTCTCTCTCTCTCACTGTTGCTCTCTCCATCTCTCTCACTGTTGCTCTCTCCATCTCTCTCACTGTTGCTCTCTCCATCTCTCTCACTGTTGCTCTCTTCATCTTCTCTGTCTCTCTGTTGCCCTGCATCTCTCTCTCTGTTGCGTTCAATCTTCGCTCTCTCTGTTGCGTTCTCCATCGTCTTCTCTCCCTCTCTTGCTCTCTCCATCAGTCGCCTTCTCTCTGACTCGTCTTCAGTCTCTTTGTGTCTCTCATTCCTTTCAGAGAGAGAGAGAGAGAGAGAGAGAGAGAGAGAGAGAGAGAGAGAGAGAGAGAGAGAGAGAGAGAGAGAGAGAGAGAGAGAGAGAGAGAGAGAGAGAGAGAGAGAGAGAGAGAGAGAGAGAGAGAGAGAGAGAGAGATCCCCCCGTGCTGCTGGTGTTTGTGCTAGGAGAGGGGAGCTAGCTGGCGTCTCTGCAGCAGCAACAAGCAGCATGCTCAGCTCCGTGTGGTACGCTAAAAAGATGGGCCGTCGCATTATGGGCACACTGCGACGTACAAAGACCCTGCACCGGCGGCTCCTGGTAGGTCGGCTGCACCCTCCGCCAGCAGGGGGTGTGGGGGGGGGGGGATAGACCCAGGGAACGGGAATAGCTGAGCCATGATGAGTGTGCACGACAGCGCTGTGTGTGTGTGTGTGTGTGTGTGGAGCTGCAGGACCACCGCTCACAGGCGGCGCTCGCATGTGGAGGAATCTGTGGAAGTTGAGCCGGCCGCGTCCCGGGCACACGGCTGCGTCACGCGTGTGTGTGAAGGAGACACGCGCGCGCCTTGCTTCGTGCCGCGTGCACGAGAGGCGCGCACGTGGGGGGTTCTGGCCGGGGGAGTCGTGGGCACCCTGCTGTGCGGTTCAGTGGACCTGTGTGTGTGTGTGTGTGTGTCTTGGTTCTTTAGTGGGATGGGTAGAAGGTTCTGGTAGACCTGAGAAGGAGGCGCTGTTGATTTGATGTTATGTCATACTGTGTTTACGGGGTGATGTGATGTTGTGTTTATTTGGCGTTGTAATAATATGTTGTTTTGTCTATATGGTGTTGTCACAGTGTGTGTTGTGTCATTTAGTGTTTATATGGTGTTGTGTCATGTATTGTGTATGTGGTGTTATGTTTTCCTAACTTAGTGTTGTGTTGATGTGGTGTTGTCATTTGGTGTTTATTTGGTTTCGTCCTGTTGTGTGTGTGTGGTGTTGTTATGTTTGTGGTGTGGTGGTTGCAGCTGATCTGTGTTTTTGTCGATTGCATCCTAGACTGGGCTTGCGATGTCACAGATCTCTCTTTGTGTTATTGTAGACTGTGTTTGTCGGGTCATACATCCTAATTGGTCACACATCTCAGTGATTGTAATGGTGGTGTGTTTGTAATGTCACACATCCTAGGGCTCTGCAGTTGTGATGTCCTGCATTCCTTGCCTGTGTGGTGGTCTGCATTTGTGATGTCACACGTCACTCTGTTTCCTAGAGGTTTCGTTTTTGTGATGTCATACATCACTGTAGAAGCTATGACTGTGTGTATTGGAGATGACGTATAGAGTAGCGTCATGACTGGTGTGGATGTGGGGTCTACAGTATTATGGGATGGACCAGGTGCTGGTGGGCTGAGTGGGTGTATGTGTGTACCAGGACCAGCCTGTCTTGACTGCTGTGGTTCAGGAGTTCTGGGAAGGGGGGGGGGGGGGATGTGAGGGAAGATACCTGTGTGCACGACACAGTGTTTAGGGCAGATGTGACCAACCCCTGCAGTAGCGGAAGCCTTCCCCGCCGTTGCCTAGCAACCCCTGGCTCCTGACACGCAGCGCTACCCTCCGTATTTACATCCTCAACGGACGGGGCAGAGACACAAAATTCTCTGTCTCTGTCTCTCAATCTATATATAAAATCAGTAGCTACAGTGTCTCCAATTGAATCCACGTTTCTAGAACAGACCCAAAGCCTCACGTCAGCCTGTGTTTATATAAACCCATTTAACGTCAACACGACTGACTGGAGGGCTGTACTGCTTGGGTAAATTAAAACAACAATTTAAAGATGATAAAGACGGTGGATAAAACACAATGCATGTTGGCGCACCATGGTCTCGGTTTGATTCAAACTTCACAGACGAAGAATATTTATAGTGTGTATGGTCTCAAACTGGTTCCATGTATGACCAGTTATAGTTACACCTAGGTTTTACAGCTCATGGTTACAATCAGATTTCCTTGCATATATAATTTAAAAGGAATTGAATTCTATATACATTTATTCTTTTTATTCTTGCATTTAATTTGTACACATTTTCCTTCGGGTTTTCTTATTGCTGAGGCCACTGCATGTAGGTGTGTGTAATTCTAAAGCTGTCCTGTAGGTGGTGCTGTGGAAGCACAGAGGCCGAGTTCCGACATTAATCCCTAATCCATCTCATATTCTCTCCTTAATTAAGTCTGCTTCTTTAAAAAAATTAAACCACAGGATGAATTTTTCATTGCGTTAGAACGGTTTCTTAAGAATGGAAGGTGGTAGTGTGGAATCTACCAAACAAGAATACAACTACAATATTTACTGTTCTATAAGTAGTTGACTGTTGTTTTCTCATGCATCTCATTGACTTTTAAACCTAACACTTTGTGAATAGGCAATTCCTAGTCTGCTGGTTGTTGGAGTTGCCTTTAGAGTAGATGTAGGGCTAAAGTTGTGTACCTTGATATTCAAATTACAGAATGGAGATGATGCCATTACAATTGACAATACTAGAATATACAAAGCAACCCCAGTATAGTACCAATAAATAGGTTTTCCTGTTTTCCACATCAGTCTGTGGCCTGATATATTCTGTGGACCATTCCTGTTCTCATTCAGACTTGATCGACATTGCCCAGAGTCAGCAGCTTCCTGTCTAAGCCCCTCCCCTTAGGTGCCATGCCCCGACGCCACCACACTAGACCTTCCATCCTTTTATCACACCTCCACAGTCCAAAACCAAATGGTGCTAGTTGTCATGGCGACGTCACTATGTAGGTTGTTATGGGCCACACTTCCCCTTGCATGAATCACTCGGACGTTAATTAGTGGGGCGCAGGGCGAGCTGAGGTATCACTCGGTGTGGAATCGTTTGTCACCGAGGCTCTACGACGTCTGCCCTGTAGACCAGAAGCAGTTAAAGTCGGACTTACGGATGAAATATGCTTGGTGGGCATGTGAGTGTACGATGTTGGCTCCGTTAAAAAATGCAGAGTGGACTCCACAACAAATCTCCACTACCGTTTTTATTTTCTTGGGACCTTCATGGACGGGGCGCTGAAGAGAGATTGGTGTGTTGAAGCAGAGAACCATGTGCAGCATAGAGCCGCAGGTCTGAATCAAACCCGGGTTGCTACAAGCGACCCGGGTTAGCGTTGTGATCAGCAGTTTGACAACAAAGACAAACTACCAGTGACCCACTGCCTCTCTACCTCTCCCACCATGTTCCCAGGGGTGGACCATGTGTGGGGTTGACCTCCTCTTACCCACCGAACACAACAACGGCTCAACCTGTTGTCACTTAGGAAGGTGTCATCTCGGCCCCAGCGGTCCTACTATGTTACGGCAGAGCTTGAGGGGATAGACGGCAAAGAGGCCAAAGAAACCAAAGCTGCACGTTGCCTTTCTATTGAGGAAAACGCATTGGGGAGAGAGTGGATGAAGCTATCAGAAGGTGACTTTAAGAAGTGCTCTTCTACAGTGGGCCCGTGTCGACATGACCCTATCAGAAGCTTTTTTACTGTTTGCTACTGCTGGCCCAGTTAGCGCCACTAACCAGCTGACAGAGCCCCGCCTCCAGCCAAACTATTGGTCGAAACAAACACGATTCAGAAAGAAAGTGGAGCCAGATCTGAGCTCGTCCCCTCTCTGCCTCTAGATATCAATCTAAAGTCTGGTCTGTGAGACTAATGGACCACAAACTCTGGTTCACCAACCGCAAAAGAGCGAGTCCTCTTTGCGTTGTGACTTTATGACTGTCGCAATCTGACCAAGCATGGGGGGTGTGTGTGTGTGTGTGTGTGCGTGTGTGTGTTGTATTGATTATTCATGCTGTGTGACGAGCCCGCCCACCCCCCTGCGCTGACGTGGGTCTCCTGTTAATTGGCACGAGAGGAAGAGGAGATAATGGGGAGGGGGGGGGGGGGGGGGGGGGGTGGGTCAGAGAGACAGAGCAACAAAAGCGAGAGGGAGGGGAGAGAGAGAGGATCCACTCTACATGGTCAGCGGGAGGTATCGAGGCTGGGGTGCAGGGAGACACTTTGGCTCTTGTTTCCGTCTGGCGTCCGAGAGGGGAAACTATTCTGCAGGACGGAGACAGACGGACAGAGAGTGTTCTCGTATCTCCTCCTCCCTCCACCGGAGTCCTCTGTACCTTCTCCGCCTCATCTTCATCTTCCTCGTTCTTCTGGGACCCCAGCGGAGAGAGTATGACGGCGTACCACCCAAGGCCGGACTTTGGCCTCAAGGCGGTCAACGGTGGGAGCCAGCAAGTGCCGGTCAAACCCAACGGCCAAGCCCAGGTCACCATCGACCTGCAGGAGTCCCTTGTCCACCTCCACCCGCTCCAGCGCCAGCACGCCATCCAACTTCACCAACAGCAACAGCAGCAACAGCAACAACTGCAGCAGCAGCAACAGCAGCAGCAGCAACAACAGAAGCAACAACAACAGCAGCAGCAAACACAACGTCACCAACCGGTGACCCGCCAGAACTCCCAGCTCCAGAACCAGAGTCCGACCAAGAGCCAGACCCAGACCCTGCAGCCCCCGGTCCAGGCCTCGCTGTCCAGCTTCACAGCGTGCACGCTGCCGGCGTCCTGCCGCGCCCGCAGCCGCTTCCTCACCCTGCGGGACAGCGTGAAGAGGAGCCCGACGAAGAGCACGGCCAAGGGCAACCGCCCCTCGCAGGGGGCCAGCAGACCCATCATCCCCTGGGTGCCCTTTAACCTGAACAAGGTACCCGTACCCCCCTTGGAGCCCCCTCCACCTGGAGGTATCTGGTCGGGCGGAGGGGGTATTTGGTCGGGAGTTGGGGGTGCAGGCGAATCGATCGAGTGCGTCCTTTTGTAGTTCCACAACACGTTTGTAGTTCTCGGCGATGGTTGAGGTGTTTGTCGTGTGATTGGAGCTCGTTTGGCTCAACTGGCACGGAATATGGAGGGGCCGCCCACGCTGAGAAGTGTATGCGCTGTACTGTGCGGTGGTTATAGATGGCGTCCATTAAACGCTATTAGTGTTTGGTTGAGGAACTGGAGCTGTACCGTTGAGCTACTGTCTGGTGAGGAAATGTTCCAGAAGGAAACTGATACGGGGTGTCCTTTGCCTGGGGTCACAGAGTGGTGTGGGTGGCGCGGTCTGAAAGGAGGGATGGTTGGTGGTCAACAGTCACAGTTTTCATCATGGAGTCAATATGAATCAGACGTGTGTAACTATGTTAGCATGGTATACATGAGTTTACCCTTTACATCCATGCACATGTTGTACACAAGCGTGTCTTGTCAGAGAAACATTTCACCCTTAAATATAATATCAGTTTAGCAAATGTATTTAATATTTAGCCAAACGCAATATTGTCAACTCCAAAAACCTTGGCAACTCGGTGGACGATTCCAATGCGACTGTCTGTTTGAGTGGTTATGGTGGCGTTGTATTGTAGTCGTCGCATACGTAATCAAAGCTTTGTGAGCAGTGTCCAGAACTAGGCCTGCTGGATCAATACTGTCGATCAGGCTGGCCTCATTTTAGCAGCGTTTGTTTTTCTATGGATGGTCGGCGGTAAGATCAATGGAGACGTTGATGGAGGTGGTGGAGGTGAAGCTTGTTGGGTGTGGATGTCGAGCGTTGTGGAGGTGGTGGAGGTGCTGTTGACTGTGTTGGTGTGCGTGGGGCTTGGTGGATAGGGTGGTGGAGGGGTCTCCTCCACCTCCTCCTCTGCTTGTGTAACATTGGTCGGAGTGGGAAAAGTCCCAGTTTGACCGCTGCTGTTGGCAATGTATTGATCGTTGGGATGCACTATGGATGTTTGTCTTTGTGTCGCTCGTTTTGCTTGCCTACAAGCAGCAAGGGTCTGACTTCCAAGAGAATTTAATTAAACTTTATGAATTAATTAACTTTATGAATTAATTGCTAAAATGTTCTAGATGAGGAACTCAACACATTCAGAATGTAAGAAATCTATGCTAGTGCTTAACACCACGTTAGTGCTGAATACTTTGCTAGTGCTGAACAGGATACTAGTGCTAAACAGGATGCTAGTGCTGAATACTTTGCAAGTGCTAAACAGATTACTAGTGCTTAACAGGATACTATTGCTAAACAGCATGCTAGATCTGAATAACATGAACGTTCTGAAAGAGATGCTAGTGCTGAACACGATGCTAGTGCTGAACACCATGTTAGTTCTGAACACAATGCTAGTGCTGAACACGATGCTGGTTCTGAACACCATGTTAGTTCTGAACACAATGCTAGTGCTGAACACGATGCTGGTTTTGAACACGATGCTGGTTCTGAACACGATGCTGGTTCTGAACACGATGCTGGTTCTGAACACGATGCTGGTTCTGAACACGATGCTTGTGCTGAACACGATGCTAGTGCTAAACATCATGCTAGAGTTACAAATTACACATGGGTACTGGCATGATATCGCCATAACGTTGAGAACACAAAGTTTTAAAACCCCTTTGACCTTCTGGAGGTCGGCGCTGACGGGCTGTGATGTCGTCACTTAGAGGGAGAGAGAGGGAGAGAGAAAGACCTTTCAACAGATAAAAACAAAAAGGGCATCTGCCAAATGACCCCACCACACACACCACCCTCAGTCCCAACGGAATTAACACACAAGGCAGACATTTATTAAAGACCAAAAAACCTAATCTCGTCTAGAGACTAGGGGGAGGGATTTAATAAGGGACTGTTCATATTGGTTCATACAAGCTGTCAATCATCTGAGGCAGTGCTGTTCGATCACGGGCTGTCAGTCTCGCTCTCTCTCCTGGGAGGGGAGGAACGGCCACAGCAGATGGAGTAGAAACCAGAACCTGAATGTACACACACTTTCATGCTCACACACACCCGTGCAAGTACACACACGCACACACACACACATCCACTCTCTTGCACTCTCTCTGTCGTCCACTGTGACTGTTGCTGTGTGTTGCCATGTGTGTGACCGGTGACCCTGCGGTTGTTCAGCAGGCAGAGGGAGCCCTACCCCCATCCCCCATAATCCCTGTGGTCCCCGTGTCGCCCGTCCCGGCAGAGAGCAGCACCCATCAGCCACCTCAGGTTCACCTCCTCCTCATCGGCACCACCGCTCGTCTGCACGACGTCCTCACCTCCTGCCCTCCTGTCTCACCGCTCCTCCTCTCTTCTCCTTCTCTCTCTTCGCCTCCTGCTCCTCTCTCCACTCTTCTCATCCTCTATTGTCACATCTTCTCTTTTCTCCCCTCTTGTGTTCCTCTCTTCTCTCTCCCCTTCCTCTCCCTTCTCGTCTCCTCTTTCTTCTCCTGCTTCCTCTCTTCTCTCTCCCCTCCTCTCCCTTCCTTCTCTTCCTTCTCCCCTCTTTTCCATGTCTTTTGCTCCTCTATTTTCCCCCTACTCTCATCATATCCTGGACCACTATCTTCTCTTCTCCTCGGCTCCTCCCCTCCCTTCTTTTTTCATTATTCACTCTGCACCTCCAT
This sequence comes from Pollachius pollachius, assembly GCF_949987615.1. Taxonomy (NCBI): domain Eukaryota; kingdom Metazoa; phylum Chordata; class Actinopteri; order Gadiformes; family Gadidae; genus Pollachius; species Pollachius pollachius. The sequence continues at coordinate 14,793,604 of NC_136947.1, read as the reverse complement.
TGCTCATTCCTTTCTAAGACTCTCTTGGACTGTTTTCTTCCATTGCTCATGTTTTACTGGTCTCTGCCCCTCTCTCCTCTTCTCCTCCCCTGTTCCTCTGTCTCTCCTCTCCCCTACACCCTTCTATGCCTGAACTCTGCTCTCCTCCTGGCCCTCCTCACCTTGTCTCCTCTGCTCTCCTCTCCATCTTCTCTCCTCTCCCAACATATCTGCTCCTCTCCCTGTCCTTAAACGTCCATATCATCATGCTGCTATTGTTGTTTTAGAGAGAGACCAAGAGAGAGTATGAGAGAGAAATAAAGAAGAGAGAGAGAGAAAGATGGAGAGAGACTCATCCCATCCCTCCATCCATCTCCTCCACTGGTTCGACTGGGTCGGCTGGCACAATATAACATTACAACACGCTGCCAGTACATCACTACAATGCAGTGCTTACTGCTGTGCTGAAGGGTGTGGTCAGAAGACGTGTTCCAGGTCCCGGCCTCTGGGTTCATCTAGTCCTATTAAAAACTCCTAATTTACCAGCACTTGCTAGATGGATAGATCTATCTACCAGTTGGTGCAGCCTACTGGGAAGGCTGATCCATGCATCATACATCTGGGTGGACACTCCCACTTATGATGTCAGTAATGGGTCCATTTGGAAATGGCTGATATTGGCTGTTTTAATCATGCTTGGGGGTAAAATAGAGGCCCATTTAAGTTTAACACGGAAACAATTTATAGAAATATATGAATGTGATGAAGGTGAAGCCGATAGATTATGAAAACGTAATATATTTAAACATGATTAGCCGATAGCCGAACATTAGCCTATGAAAAGCAGAATATTTCCACCCACTACAACATGATTTGCTGTTGTGTTTTTGGATATGAGTTGTTTATGTTGTTTTGATTTTATTTATTTAAGTTATATTTTTATATTTAGTGGGAGAGGGACACGGACGGACAGAGAGAGAGAGATAGAGAGATGCGTAAAGTGAGAGAGGGAGGGTAGAGATATAGAGGGAGGAGAGAGAGAAAGAGAGAGAGATACATATATTGAGAGAGAGGGAGGGTAGAGAGACACAGACAGAGAGAGAGAGATACATAAAATGAGAGAGAGGGAGGGTAGAGACACAGAGAGAGAGAGAGCTTCTCATTGCGATGGGCCGTTCCCATCTCGAGGTCTCCAGTTAAGCTCCTGCTTCCGTTCTTCCCGGTCCTCCATCCTCTGTTCTCCATGACGACCGTAAGTCCCGCAGCCGCATCCTACAGCCAGGACATCCTGAGGATGAGGATGTTGATGAAGACGATAGTGATGGGATACAGTAGGAGATGTTTTGTAACTGTGTGTGTGTGTCTGTGTGTGTGTGTGTAGGCTAACCCTCCCCCCGTCGTGGTGAACACGGACAGCCTGGACACGCCTCCATACGTGAGTACATTGGCACGCATACACACATACATATACACACCTCTGACACAGATACATATCTCATTCAAACACACACACACACACACACACACACACACACACACACACCTAGATATTAATCATCTCTTTATGTGTGTGTGCATTCGACATATCAGTGCGAGCGAGTGTGTGTGCAGACCCTTCCTCTGTAAATCAGTGTGTGTGTGGACAGCCCCCAGTACCCTGGAGAAGACAGATGCACCCCCCTCTCCTCCCTGGCTGATTATATTTCCCAGGGGTCTTGGGGAGGGGTGGGGGGGCCGCCATTAATCTGGTCACTCTCAGTGTGGGGACACTGCTGCAGTCTGGACACACACACACGGTCACATATAAACCACACACACACACACACACACACACACACACACACACACACTCACACACACAAATAGGCAACACAACACAACACACGCACACACATATGCGTACATACAACACAAACACATGCGCATATATACAACACAAAAATACAAACACACACACACAGGGCAGACCTCCAAGCCACCAGCTGTTGGCCTGGCCGTGCCCCCGGTCCCCAGGAACAAGAAGCCCAGCTGGCCCCCAGTCCGCTGGGCCCGGCGCCGCTACGGCACCGGGTCTCTGGAGCCCACCCGGCGGGACATTCAGTTCTGACAGCATGTAGTCGGCCCTACTGCTTCATGCTCTGAAGGTCTGCTGGGGCTGGACCAGAGAGGATTACGTGTGTGTGCGCGTGTGTGTGTGTGCACGTGTGTGCGCGTGTGCGTGTGTGTGCGTGCGTGCGTGTGAGAGGCTCATGTATTTTGGTGTTTATGCTGGACAGGTTTGGACGGGGTTTGTTGTCTTGTCTTCCAGGTGAACGGAACAGAGGCGGATTATGAATACGAGGAGATAACGTTGGAAAGAGTGAGTACTGCAAAAAACAACCCAAAGAACCCCTGCTCCATACGGCGTTGCATCTGACGTCCTGAGCAGCTGCAAACTCCTGGCCACACTCTACTGTGGCCGGTGTAGCCAGACGCTCCTTTGCTGAGCTGCTACCGTCAGAACCAGGGTCTATGCTAAACAGGACCCTCCCCAGGGTCAAACCGAGGGGCCAGTGCCCTCAATGTTAACCAGCCGAGGCGAGCAGCCCACGCTGCAGCACACAGGAGTACAGCTGGAAAGCTGAAGCAGGATTTATGGTCGCCGTCGGGGTGTGGCCATGGCGTGGAGGCGCAGTGTGTGCACTTTGCCTTGGGAGCTTTGAAGTGTTTGAGGTGTGCGACAACGCCAGGTCACCATATGACGAGTACACGAAGGGCAGTCTCGTCGTCATCTCTGGTTCACGCCTTGCTCGGGCCGCTCCCGTCCCGGCTAGCCATTAGGTTTAAGTGGGACCGGACTGGGGTTACCCTGATCCCCATTCACCAACCGTCTGACCAACCCAGATATTTGGACCAATCGGAGGCCACCCGAGGGCTATGTACTTGTGGTATAGAGTGGGGTTAAAACCCAGAATACGGCTTTGGTTATCAGTCCCCGTTGAAAACACACACCACAGAGGGCGAGCAATCACTGCAGTCGTGCTCAGAATAGACCTCTGCTCCTGTACTGCTATACCGCACCGTTGTGTTGAGTAACCTGGACCCCCACTCCTGGAAGAGCAGCTCTCTCAACATGTTGTTAAAGAAGATTCAGGGCTTTGATCAGCAGTTTGAGCGCGGGGATGAAATGTGTGCAGGATGCACGATGATTTACTGAGCCCTTCAGCACGCCGTGAGGCTGCCGCACTGGGACCTGCTGTTTTATCCTCAGCACTAAACCATGTTCTGCTGTCATGCGCTGCCACACGCACACACACACGCACGCACGCACGCACACGGGGCTCCAACACGCACACTTAATATACACTAGAGCCATTTTTGTATTTGTTTTATAATCCGCCTGAGGTGTTTATTCTTCAGATTATGCTAGGAGTGAGGTTATGATTTTTTTTATTCCATTTTGACCTAATTTGGTGTTGTTTTTTATCAAGACAGTGCATACAACAAAACAGCTCTGTCTGATGGCTAGGTGTGTGTGTGTGTGTGTGTGGGTGGGTGGGGGGTTCTGGGGGACCGTGTGGTTTTGCAGAGTTCTATGTGGTTCTGAGGGGCCGTCTGGGTTTATGTGTGTCTGAGGGACCGTGTGGTTCTGGCGGTTTGTAAGTGGTTCTGAGGGCCCGTCTAACCCTGTGGGACGGTCCTGTCTGCAGGGTAACTCTGGGCTGGGCTTCAGCATTGCTGGAGGGACGGATAATCCCCATATAGGGGAGGACCCCAGCATCTTCATCACCAAGGTGATCCCTGGAGGAGCGGCGGCCCAGGACGGGCGGCTCAGGTGAGCACACACACACACTCACTCACTCACCCGCTCACTCACTCACTCACTCACCCACTCACTCACTCACTCACTCACCCACTCACTCACTCACCCGCTCACTCACTCACTCACTCACCCGCTCACTCACTCACTCACTCACTCACTCACTCACTCACTCACTCACTCACTCACTCACTCACTCACTCACTCACTCACTCACTCACTCACTCACTCACTCACTCACTCACTCACTCACTCACTCAATACACATACACTTACACACACTGCCATCACACTACAATCTACAATCACCAAACATGCACACACACATTACCATGCACACTTCCTCACAACCCAACACAAACAACACACACACGCGCACACACACATTTATGAAAGTGTCTTGGCTAAGCTGGTTTGTTCAAGCACCTGGTAGAAATCATTGGAATTAAAGTGGGTCACCATCTGTACAAATGATGGCCTGTTGAAATGAACGTTCTGCTGACAGTTAAGAGTAATGCCCGGTTCTTACTCTGTTTTTAAGTATTTTCTGCTACATACCCTGTTATTTATTTTGGAGTGTTGTTGGTCATCAGGTGAGTGTGTTGTCGGTTGCTATGGAGCTGATATCTCTCTGGCTTATTAATGAGCAGTCCGTTCGCGACACCTGATCCAGGTACTGACAGACAGTCTGTTCCTGGTCAGCACAAGGCTGTTCACCTGGACAGGTGCTCCCGTAGACCCCCCACAGATACACCTCGCACACAGTCACACACACATACTCACACACACATACAACCACACACACACATAAAACCACACAAAAACAACTCTATCAGCCACCTGAGGAAAAACAGTGTGTGTGTGTGCTGTAAGGTAATGAAACCTAATGGATTTCCCCCTCATGCTAATGGAATACTTATTTTATGTGTGCGTCCTGAAATTAGCTTGAAACGATAGCATGTCAGTAATCCAGAGTTGAATGCAATCCTAGCTGGAGTGCCAAGTGCCTAAGTACAAGTACCTTAGATTAAGTGCAGGGCATGATGGGTAAGCGCCCGCGTGCGTCGTGCCTCAGTGCTAACGGGATTGTGTGTGTGTTGTCTCAGGGTCAACGATGTGATCCTGCGTGTGAACGACGTGAACGTGTGCGACGTGACGCACAGCCGCGCGGTGGAGGCGCTGAAGGAGGCTGGCTCGCTGGTCCCGCTCTACGTCCGCCGCAGGAAGCCCCAGTCGGACAAACTGATGGAGCTGAAGCTGGTGAAGGGCCCCAAAGGTACCCCCGACACCCTGCTTTACCTGGTTATGTACCGTGAAACGACCTATTTTATTCCCTTAAACTTCCTTTATGTATACATATCCTATGTCCCAATTTATACCCTATTATGTGCCCATAAACTACCTAGTTGATACTGATAATCAACCCTTAAAATACTTAACATAAACCCTTAATCTACCTAGAATATACACTGAAACTAGCTATTATACATCCTCGATGTGTACGCGGCCGCATGCCTCGTGTCTCAGTACTAACGGGATTGTGTGCGTGTTGTCTTAGGTCAACGATGTGATCCTGCGTGTGAACGACATCCTCGGATGTAGTATACATCCTCGGATGTATACTAACAACCAGTGCATACACACTGGTTATGTACTGATTGTTAGTATACATCCCCAGTATATGCCCTGAGATCACCCTATTATATGAAGTGGTTTAAGGAAATTTAGTCTTCAGTGCTCTTCTTATGCACTTGATGAAGCGAGCCGTGATGTCATGTTACAGCTGATTGGCCCGAGTTGGCACAGAGAGCAGCGTCTAGAAACTTCTAATCAGCGTACAGTGAGCGATCTCTACCTCTGCCAAGACGCTAGAACAAAATCCCTCTGGGCCTTCTGAATATTCACCTAAGACACCCAGACGAAAGAACAAAGCCCCGGTTTCCAAGGAAACATGATAAAATATGCTTCGGAGCCTTTTTTCTCCGCACTTTATACTGATGTTAAATTGTTAATGATGTTATTAATAGCTTCTTCTCGAGGTTCAAACAGCTACGGTTTGTTTGGGTCCTGTGGAGATGGAGCTTGCCGTGTCTGAGTTAATGTGTTACACACTCCCCTCTTGGGACTTGGTCTCTCCCAGGTCTGGGGTTCAGTATAGCAGGGGGAGTGGGGAACCAGCACATCCCGGGGGACAACAGCATCTACGTCACCAAGATCATCGAGGGCGGGGCCGCGCATAAAGACGGCCGCCTGCAGATCGGAGACAAACTCCTAGCGGTGAGTCTCTACTTCCTGTCTGTAACGCGAGGGGGATGGTGTACTTCCTGTCTGTAAGGGAAGGCTGAGCGTGCACTTCCTGTCTGGAAGGGAAGGGAGATGGTGTACTTCCTGTCTATAATGGAACGTTGATGTGGTTCTTCCTGTCTGTAAGGGATGGTTGAGTATGTACTTCCTGTTAGTAAGGTAAGGTCTTTAAGAAAATGGTGTATACTTCCTGTCTGTAGGGAAAGGAATGCACTTCCTCTCCTCCTCTTAACTAGGTATGCTTCCATCTATAAAATGTAATATGTGAAATGTATAATGTGTACAGTATTATTCTGTATGTCCTCTTACACTAAGATTTTAAGCGACTTGTATTGAATGAACTTCCATCGGTGCACGTTTGCATTGAGGTGTATTTAGCATGTTTTTTAAAGGACCCATTTGAAAACCCCTTTAAATATGACCGTGACTCCATGACAACACCCCCATCGCCACGACAAAGCACCCAGGAAGCGGCCCATGGGCGCCGGGCTCCGTAGCGTGATCCTCCGCTCTCGTCCCCAGGTGAACGGCGCCTTTCTGGAGGAGGTGACCCACGAGCATGCGGTCACAGCCCTGAAGAACACCCCGGACGTGGTCTACCTGAAGGTGGCCAAGCCCCACAGCGTGTTCATGAACGAGACCTTCGCCCAGCCGGACATCACCAACTGTAAGTGGACCTCCGCTTCCCCAGGCCTGTGGAAACAGCGTTTCAAACAGCCACTCGTTTTCCGGTAAAGGAGACCTTGGTGTGTGGCCAGGCGGAAAGTACAGTCCAAATTAAAGGGATACCCAAAACTTTGAGAAAAATATTAAAATGATATCTATATGTCCAAAAAGATTAGTAGCAACGTTAACATAGATGAAGGCAAGCATGTTGCTGTTAATTAGGGCTGGTATTGAAAGTCGTTTATATGGGTCGTTCAGGAGGTCGGGAGATTTAGATGCCAACTCCGGTTGGCTTGTTTTCCAACGACCTCCCGGTAATCAGGGCATCCCCCGGGGACAGGACTTAGCGCTCCCTGTGGTGTTTCAACCGAAACACAGGGCTCAGAGTGAAGACAAGCAGACTGGTATTACAGTCTTAACCACGGGGTGGACGGCCAAGGGCCCGGTCAGGATACCGGACACCACTCCAAGAGCACTCAGAATCTCACCAATTACTGTGGAGGCACTGTGATGTTGTTCTGTACAATGATTCACCTGCTCCCTCTGATCAATCTCTCTCTCCTCTCTTTCTGTATGTATGTCCCTCTCTCTTGCCCTCTGTGCCTCTTTCTGACGACCTATCCCTTTTCCCCTCTCTCTTTCCTTCTGTCTCTCCCCATCGCTCTTTCTTCATCTGTCTCCGGTCGCCCTCCCTCTCCTCTCCTCCTTATGTCTGTTCTCTCTCTTTCTCTTTCTCTCTCTCTCTCTCTCTCTCTCAGCCTACTCCACACACATGGAGAACCATATCAGCCCCCCCGCCCTCCTGGGTCAGCCCCCGCCTCCAGCCCCCTCGGGACGCTACTCCCCCACACCCAAGAGCATGCTGGGAGACGATGATGTAACCAGGTGAGCCCAATGTCATCCGTCAGTCAGGGACTGCAGAGACAGAGATGGAGGGATGATTGAGTGAGGGATGATGGATGGATGACTGACGGATGGTTGATGGAGGGATGATAGATGAAGAGATGATAGATGGATGCAAGGAGGATGGAAGGATGATGGCTGGATGATGAAGGGGTAATAGATGGAAAGATGGCTGGATGGATGGATGATAGATAGATGTACCAGTGGACAAACGCCCTTACCTGCCTGCCTCTCTCTCTATTTCTCTGTGCCGGTGTCTCTGCTGTCAGCCAGCACTTAGCACCGAGTGGTTAAAAGGGGATAAGTGAGTGTCTGTGTGAAGCCACAGCACACTCTAGTGTGACAACCACGGCATTACACCAAAACACCACCTGCACATGGTCAGATAATACGACAGATTAATGAGAGGGTGATGGAGAAGAGACCAAATGATTGATTTGTGACATGCTAGTATCATAATGACGGGTATGCAGAGAGATCAAGGTGATTGAGTCTCTGGCCTATAGTCCAGATGACGGACAGCTGGGCGGTGTCGTCCTGACCAATAGGGAGCCCAGGAAGGTGGTCCTCCACCGAGGGGCGACGGGGCTGGGCTTCAACATCGTAGGGGGAGAGGACGGAGAGGGCATCTTCATCTCCTTCATCCTGGCTGGAGGACCGGCCGACCTGAGTGGCGAGCTGAGGAGAGGAGACCGCCTGGTGTCTGTAAGCACTGAGCACAGCGTAACACGATCTGATGGACCCCACTGATACAGTCTGATAGACACTAAGACCCACTGATACAGTCTGATACACACTGATACAGTCTGATAGACACTAAGACCCACTGATACACAGTCTGATACACACTGATACAGTCTGATAGACACTAAGACCCACTGATACACAGTCTGATACACACTGATACAGTCTGATAGACACTAAGACCCACTGATACACAGTCTGATACACACTGATACAGTCTGATAGACACTAAGACCCACTGATACGCAGTCTGATAGACACTAAGACCCACTGATACGCAGTCTGATAGACACTGATACACAGTCTGATAGACACTGATACACAGTCTGATAGACACTAAGACACACTGATACACCGTCTGATACACACTAAGACACACTGATACACAGTCTGATACACACTAAGACACACTGATACAGTCTGATAGACACTGATACACAGTCTGATACACACTAAGACACACTGATACAGCCTGATAGACACTGATACACAGTCTGATACACACTAAGACACACTGATGCAGTCTGATACACTGATACACAGTCTGATACACACTAATACACAATCTGATAGACACTAAGACACAATCTGATAGCCACTTATACACACTGATACACAATCTGATAGACACTAACACACAGTCTGATAGACACTTATACACACTGATACACAATCTGATAGACACTTATACACACTAATACACAATCTGAAAGACACTTATACACAATCTGATAGACACTTATACACACTAATACACAATCTGATAGACACTTATACACAATCTGATAGACACTTATACACACTATAGACAATCTGATAGACACTAAGACACACTTATACACAATCTGATAGACACTTATACACACTAATAAACAATCTGATAGACACTAAGACACACTAGGGCTGGGCGATTAATCGATTTTGATCGTGATTTAGATTTTAGCATCAAACGATCACAAAATTAACATAATCAAGTTTTTCTTTTTTTTATGTTTTATAGAAAGGGCAGCTAAATACATATCTGTATATTATTTTAGATTGGAACATTTTCTTTTTTAACATTTTGTCTATTTTTTTAAGGCGAAATTACAAAGTCAGTTACAAAGTGTTTCTCAGTTACAAAGTGTTTTTTGGGAGAGACATGCTGAATAAATACAACATGTTTTCAAACTCAAAAATAATCGTTTGAATAATCGTGATTTCATTATTGACCAAAATAATCGTGATTATGATTTTTTACCATAATCGAGCAGCCCTAGTACACACTAATACACAATCTATTAGGCCTTTATACATAATACACTAATAGACTAATAGACACTAATACACTAAAGTACACACTAATGCACTACACTGTACACTGTCTCCAGGTGAATGGGGTGGACCTGCGCAGCGCCACTCACGAGCAGGCGGCCGCCGCGCTGAAGAACGCCGGACAGACCGTCACCATTGTGGCCCATTACCGACCGGAGGGTAGGTCCCCCTACCTGGATCCCCTGGGCCCCTTACACACCCCCTCCATCTCAGCACACATCCCGCCTATGCACCTGTACCCCCCTGTACCCCCACCTGTACCTCAAACACATGTACACACCTGGTCCTCATACACCTGGTCACACCTCGTCCTCAAACACCTGTATACACCTGTATACACCTGGTCCTCATACACCTGGTCCTTATACACCTGGTCCTCATACACCTGCGCACACCTGGTCCTCATACACCTGGTCCTCATGCACCTGTACACACCTGGTCCTCATACACCTGTACACACCTGGTCCTCATACACCTGGTCCTCATACACCTGGTCCTCATGCACCTGTACACACCTGGTCCTCATACACCTGTTCACACCTGGTCCTCATTTACTTGTACACACCTGGTCCTCATACACCTGGTCCTCATACACCTGTACACACCTGGTCCTCATTCACCTGTACACACCTGGTCCTCATACACCTGGTCCTCATACACCTGTACACACCTGGTCCTCATTCACCTGTACACACCTGGTCCTCATTCACCTGTACACACCTGGTCCTCATTCACCTGTACACCTTGTCATCGTGACTCTAGAACACAGTCCATACTCTAGAGCACAGTCAGTACTATAGAACACAGTCCAGACTCTAGAACAGTCCAGACTCTAGAACACAGTCCAGACTCTAGGACACACTTCAGACTCTAGAACACAGTCCAGGCTCTAGAACACAGTCCACACTCTAGAACACAGTCCACACTCTAGAACACAGTCCACACTCTAGAACACAGTCCAGACTCTAGAACACAGTCCGTCCTCATACACCTGGTCCTCATACACCTGTACACACCTGGTCCTCATTCACCTGTACACACCTGGTCCTCATACACCTGGTCCTCATACACCTGTACACACCTGGTCCTCATTCACCTGTACACACCTGGTCCTCATTCACCTGTACACACCTGGTCCTCATTCACCTGTACACCTTGTCATCGTGTCGCCAGAGTACAGCCGCTTCGAGGCCAAGATCCATGACCTGCGGGAGCAGATGATGAGCAGCAGTATCAGCTCAGGGTCGGGCTCGCTCAGAACCAGCCAGAAGAGGACCCTCTACGTCAGGTACCAGCGCCACCGCTGCTGTCTGAGGGCCAGAGCCTCCGTCCAGTGAACATTGGTTAAGATGAGGGGTCCTAAAAACGAATGTGCTCTCCGTATTGGAAGGGATTAGATTGAAATCTTTAATTATAGTCATGGCATGTATTGTGTCTTCATACGGTATACAGTAACGTCAATAGTAAATAGTATGAATCATCTTCTTATCAGTAAACTCAGTGAGGAGCCTGGGGCCCCAGCGCAATCGTTAAACATTGTGTAACATTGTGTCCGTGTGTCTGGCTTTCTGTCTCTGTTTGTGTGTGTGCCTGTGTTTCTCTGTGCCTGTGTGTGTCGGTTTGTGTGTCTGCCTGTGTGTTTGCCTGTGTGTGCTTGACATGGTGTGTGTTTGTCTCTCTGTGCAGGGCGCTGTTTGACTACGATAAGACCAAGGACTCGGGGCTGCCCAGCCAGGGGCTGAACTTTAAGTTCGGGGACATCCTCCACGTGGTCAACGCCTCGGACGATGAGTGGTGGCAAGCACGGCAGCTCACCGCCCAGGGGGAGACGGAGGAGGTGGGGGTCATCCCCAGCAAGAGACGGTGAGAGAGACACACACACACACACGCAAACACACTGTCACACACACACTGTAACACACAAACACACACACACACACACACACTGTAACACACACACTGTCACACACACTGTCACACACACAGTAACACACATGCACTGTAACACACACACACTGTAGCACACACAAAAACTAACACACATACACACACACTGTAACGCATACACACACTGTAACACAAACACACGGTAACACACATACACACACACACACTCAATGTAACACACACACTGTACCACGCGTGTCTCACACTCTTGGTTGTGTGCCCAGGGTGGAGAAGAAGGAGAGAGCGCGACTCAAAACGGTCAAGTTCAACGCAAAGTCCAGAGACCGAGGGGTGAGTCCAGAACCTCCCGTCCAGAACCTTCTGGTGAGCTAGAACACAGTCCAGACTCTAGAACACAGTCCAGACTCTAGAACACAGTCCAGACTCTAGAACAGTCCAGATTCTAGAACACAGTCCAGGCTCTAGAACACACTACAGACTCTAGAACACACTCCAGACTCTAGAACACACTCCAGACTCTAGAACACAGTCCAGACTCTAGAACACAGTCCAGACTCTAGAACACAGTGCAGACTCTAAAACACAGTCTAGACTCTAGGACACACTTCAGACTCTTGGACACACTTCACACTCTAGAACACAGTCCAGACTCTAGAACACAGTCCAGACTCTAGAACACACTCCAGACTCTAGAACACAGTGCAGACTCTAAAACACAGTGCAGACTCTAGAACACAGTCTAGACTCTAGGACACACATCACACTCTAGAACACAGTCCAGACTCTAGAACACAGTCCAGACTCTAGAACACAGTCCAGACTCTAGGACACACTCCAGACTCTAGAACACAGTCCAGACTCTAGAACACAGTCCAGACTCTAGAACACAGTCCAGACTCTAGAGCACAGTCAGTACTATAGAACACAGTCCAGACTCTAGAACAGTCCAGACTCTAGAACACAGTCCAGACTCTAGGACACACTTCAGACTCTAGAACACAGTCCAGGCTCTAGAACACAGTCCACACTCTAGAACACAGTCCACACTCTAGAACACAGTCCAGACTCTAGAACACAGTCCATACTCTAGAACACAGTCCAGACTCTAGGACACACTCCATACTCTAGAACATTCCAGGCTCTAGAACACAATCCAGATTCTAGAACTCAGTCCGGACAACAGGATGTCCTGTATCACATTCTAGAACCTCGGGTAAGAACCGGTTTCCTGCCGTGTGTGCAATTGGTATTATGTTGCAGGTGTAAAAGTTATAGATCTAGACAGCAGTAGAAAACAGTGCTCCGTATATGTATCGTTTTATAGTGTTTAAATGGTTAAATGATTATTATTCTATTGCTTTACAGTGACTGTATATATATTTTTATTAATGTAATGCCAAAAATCAAGATAACGGAAAGATCCAACCATATTTGTAATTATACCAAACCAGTTTTCAATCTACCCTTGTTAATTCTGAATCGGACTGAACTGCCCCCTGCCACCAGCAGGGGGCAGTCGTCCCAGCAGATCGACAGCATGGTGTGTGGATCGTCTTCTTACCCCTCACCCCCCCCCTTCCTCTACTTGTACGTTTCTTCGTAATAACCCGTGTCCAGCAGCGTCTTCGCTCCCTGCGTGCGTTCAAACCGCCACCAGGTGGCGCACCTCGTCCTCTCGTAACCCTCGTCGCCAAACCACCGCCGTCGCCACTCTGCGCTGCACCCACCCCCCCCCAAACACGCCTCTCTGAGGGGACACCAAAACATGCATGAGTGACACCCCTCCCCCTCGATAACGCTTGCCATTGACGTCTGACTGTCTGCTCCTGATCCCTGAACGACCCCGGTGCAACCCCCACCTCCATGACCCTCCTCACTGACCTCCCCCCTTCCCTCTCTTTCTTGTTCCGACTCATCTCCCTATTATTCTAGCTTTTTATTTGAAACCAAGTTAAGTTTCAAGAATAGAAACTTTAGGTATGATTCAGTGTCGTTTGAAAAATCCTTGTCATTGTGGTTCAAACCTGGAGATAGCTGGAAGGCAATCACTCTGGCCCCACACTATCTATCCCCTCTTTTAACCAAGTTAGGTTCAAGACAGATCTTTTTTAGAGTTGAGTTATTAATCATAGATCTGATGTGACAGGAAGTGTACTTATAGAACTTGCAGTGAAGACCTTCAACCTATAGCCTCCAACCTGTGTCTCCTGCCTAAAGAACCTTAACCCAGGTTCCTCCTACATCCTATCCAACCCAACCTCAACCCAGGTTCCTCCTACTCCCCATCCTAAAGAACCTCAACCCAGGTTCCTCCTACTCCCCATCCTAAAGAACCTCAACCCAGGTTCCTCCTACTCCCCATGCATCCTAACCTAAGTCCAGGTTCTCCCCTGGTCTCTGCATGCCACCTGCACGTCATTACCCATCCCTACCTTCTCCTCCTCCTGCTCCACCCTGAGGGAGGAGCAGGTTCTAAACCTCCACCTCTCACCATAGCTCCTCCTACCCCCTCCCCCCTCTCACCCACCCGTACTAACCTCACACCTCGCTGTAGGGCCCTCTTGCAGGCCTGCTCCATGCATCTGCACAACCATCTGAGCGCTCCTCGTAGATGAGAGCTACTCAGTGTTTAGATGTTAGACGAGAGGGCTTGACAATTGCTGGACTCTACTGGTCCTCAGGTTTGACTCTGAAGACTGGTAGCTGCCGAGATAAGGGTGAATTGAACTACAAGGACATTGCAACTGTAGCTTTGTTAACAGAAGCCCCTTTGGAAGATTTTTTTTATCAGATATCTCTGTGTGTGTGACTCTGCATTGGAGATTATGGTGATGATAGTTCCGTCCTTCTACCGTGACTTCTCTCATGGAGGGTGGTGGTCCTTACTTCATTGTCTTCCATCTCCACCTCATGTTTGTCTCCCCCTTCCCTCCCCTCCCTCACTGCCTCCCCCTCCCCCCCCCCCACCACCAGCAGTCACTCAATGACAAGCGTAAAAAGAACCTTTTTTCACGAAAGTTTCCGTTCTACAAGAGCAAGGACGCGAGCGAGCCGGAGACCAGCGACGGGGAACGTAAGTACAGCACGCCGCGTGGGGGGGAGGGGTCGCTCGGTCCGACACCACGGCCGGGGTCAGCCACGGCAAGAGAGACGGGCGCCGCCGTCGCCACGGCAACGTCAAACCCCCCCCCCCCCCAAATCACTCCCAAAAGTCCCTTTGAGTGACAGGAAGCCCGGAATTACAGTTGGCTCGGATGGTTCACCTCGCGTCGATCCAAAATGGCCACCGCGTGGAGGCCAGTGTCTGCTGGTCTCTCTCTCTCTCTCTCGTTCTCTGTCTCGCTCTCTCTCTGTGGCTGACCTCCAGTAACACCAGTGTCTCTTTGGCTGTTTCCTCCCATGTCTCTTATTCCACAGGACACCTCGGATGACATGCTCAACAAGAACCACAGTAAGTGTTCAACTCCTCGCCCCCTACCCGGCCCCGCCGGCTGTTGGTAGACTCCGCCCCCTACTGAACGCTGATGTCCTCTGGTTCTCATCAAAGGACTGGTCATCAAACCTCCAAAACAAAACTAGAAGAAATTAAAAGAAGAAAAGTATACTTGCTCGGACTGGTATATGTAGTAAAAATCATTAGCAAACCGAATCGTTTGGAGCCCTGAGTTTGACGACAAATATTTTGAAGCACTTCACTCCTGTTAGCTGAGCGCTGCTAGCTAGCTAGTTCTGGATCCAAATGTGTGGAAATGGAAAAAAGGTTTTTGTTTGTTCTGCTGTGTAATCATCGCCACAGCTGTTTGTGCTGCCGTAGAGGAAAGCTTTTTCCACTAGCTTCGCTTGCATTCAGCTAGCTGCAACTGACACAGGTAGCGGGCAACTACTGGCTAGATAAAATAAGATCTCTCGTTCTTTTAATCCCAGACAGGAAATGAGGGAGATGGTCTCACAGCAGAAAATACAGGATAGTGAAAGGAATTAAAGATGTATATATATCTAAAAAAAATGCAAAACGTACAAAAAATAAGTGGGAAATTTAGCAAGATGCATAATTTGATATACTATAATATGCAGAAATGTAAATGAAAAACGTAAAACTAAACGTAGTATGAAAAGCTCAAGAAACAATGGCACCATGTGGGAACATGTCCCAGACCAGCTGCTCAATGGAGGGAAGGTGGAAGGTGGGTTCTGGGTGATGTAGTTTGATGATTTAACTTTGGGGCCGTTTCACTCTTGGTTCAGTAGTAGCATGAAGCAGCGCTTAGCCAGTTCATTCCTGTTCCTTGTGTGTGTGTCGTTGTGTGTGTGTTTCTGTTTCATTATGTGGGTGTAGGTGTGGGTTTCTTTATCATTATGCATTTGTCAGTGTGTGTTTCTGTGTCTGTGCGTGTGTGTTTCTGTGTAGGTGTGTGTGTCGGTGTGTATTGTGTGTGTCGGTGTGTATAATGTGTTGGTGTTCAGGAGGTGAAGGATAGGTCACAAATCCATACCGTTAATGCTGTTCTGCTGGCAGTAAGAGCTCCATGCTGGAACCAGGACGACCTGCCGTTAAAAATGATCGCAGTTCTACCCTTCAAATTAATGGTGACAGGGTTGAACTCCTACTGCTGCCCAGGTGTCTTTGGGCCTGGCTGCAGGGTTGTGGGTCTCTCTCTGCAATGCATTTCCGTCTCCCTCACCTGGTGTCTCTGGGTGGTGGTGATGTCATCTTACACAGACTGTCTTTATTTCCTCCCTGCTTCACTAAAACCTCCACCCACCACAGTCTTCTGGCCGGCGACGGAACGCTGCAATGCATTGTGGGATGTTTTTGAATGGGGGATAACTTTCCTCCACCCCATGACCGTGTTGTTTTCTTTGTTTTTGTTTTTGTTTGTTTGTTATGAATCCAGACCATGTGACGTCTAACGCCAGCGATAGTGAGAGTAGCTACCGTAAGTGTTCTCCCATCAAACCGTTGACTAACTACTGGCTGTTAACTACCAGGAACCACGGCAGCGCCTGCTGGCCCCTTAAAACTAACTAATGATCTGAGCCCTAAGGCTTCTAAGTGGATGAGTATGTCGGCGTCTGTGAATAAGCATCTACGTAGCAGCAGGTTAGATCGACGCTAATGCTAACCACTAACTGATGGCTCTCACCAGGATGGCAGACGGCTTTAAGGGCAATCACAGCATGACCTGTCCTTCACCTCGATCACACAAACTCACCCTGCTGTGTGTGTGTGTGTGTGTGTGTGTGTGTGTGTGTGTGTGTGTGTGTGTGTGTGTGTGGCAAAGAGAGAATGTGTGGCAGAGAGAATCTATAACAGCAGTGAGTGGAGATTTCGCTGATGTATGTGTGTTATGCTTTAACCTTAGTGTGTGTGGATTGCTGTAACCTCAGTGTGTGTATTGCTGTAACGTGTGTATGGCTCTAACCGGTGTGTGTGTGTGTTGTGCTCTAACCTGTGTGTATGTGTGTGTTCGTTGTGCTCTAAGCTCAGTGTGTGTTTGTGTGTGTGTATTGCTGTAAACTCTGTGCGTGTGTATTGCTGTAACGTGTGTGAGTGTATTTCTGTAACCTCAGTGTGTGTGTGTTCCTTAGGTGGCCAGGAGGAGTACGTCCTGTCCTATGAACCAGTCACCCAGCACGAAGGTGAGTCTGCTGTCAGCCACAATAAAGATTTTTAAAGGTATTATCTAACATCGTAGCTCAATATTAATGGCACCGCCGATGGAAGAACTGGCTTCATTTAGTTAATCAGCCCAATGGTTTGCACTTCCTGTTAATTTAACACTGGTTTGTTACATCACTTCCTGTTGTAAAAACACTGGTTTGTTGGGTTATTTCCTGTTGCTCTTACAATGGTTTGTTACAAAACTTCCTGTTGTACAAACACTGGTTTGTTGGTTACTTCCTGGGGGGCAGAGACTTTTTGTGACTGCCTTTGGCCATAACGCTGGTTTCCTTCCCACCAGTCAACTACACCCGTCCGGTCATCATCCTGGGACCCATGAAGGACCGGATCAACGATGACCTAATCTCGGAGTTCCCCGACAAGTTTGGTTCCTGCGTTCCGCGTAAGCCCCGCCCCCTTTATTACCTCCTTCATTTAAGTGTCTGATTAGATTTCCAAAAGGATTAAATGTTAACTAATGGATGTTACCTCTGGGAATGGTTCGGTTTGGAAGGAACCGGAGTGGAACCGCAGAGAGCTCAGCGTTCTGACCTGATGTTAAAAGTGGACGTAAACAAATGAAAACCCCCTCAGTGTTGCCATGTCTTGATTGTGGCTCTCTCCTTGGGGGGCCCACGCCACTGGCTGGAATCATGTCTGCGATGCTCCTGTACTCTGCTGTTCACACTCGACTCGCGTGTTAAATGAGTGGAACTCGAAGTGTAAAGGAGGTTCTGTTGTGCGGCAGACACGACGCGGCCCAAGCGGGACTACGAGGTGGACGGCCGGGACTACCACTTCATGGTGTCCCGGGAGCAGATGGAGAAGGACATCCAGGACCACAAGTTCATTGAGGCGGGCCAGTACAACAACCATCTGTACGGCACCAGCGTCCAGTCGGTCCGGCAGGTGGCCGAGAAGGTGGGACTGGGAACACACACTTATTTATTTATTATTCAATATTTTGTTTGAATTCTATTTTAATTGTATTATTGAATTTCTGACCTACTTGGCTTTAAATAACAACTGCATTATTTTGTCTCCATGGTAACTGGTTCTGTGTCCATGGTTACGGGTCGTGACGGTGTCTCTATGGCGACTGCTTCTTGGTCTAATATCCATGGTAGCGGTTGAGGTGGTGTCTTCATGGTTACGTTTTTGTTGGTGTCTCCATGTTAACTGCTCTGATGGTGTCTCCAGGGGAAACACTGTATTCTGGACGTGTCGGGGAACGCCATCAAGAGGCTGCAGCTGGCTCATCTTCATCCCATCGCTGTCTTCATCAAACCCAAGACTGTGGAGAACATCATGTAAGTGGGCAACCACAGTACTACCATTATACTACACTAGTACACACAGAAGCAACGTATCACCACAGTACTGCCGTAGTACCATAATACTACCATTATACTACATTAGTGCACACTGTCATACAATATGACCATTTTACTACCATAATACCATGCTACTGTAAAACTGCAATAGAGGAAACAGGTCTACCATAGCACCACAACGACTGACGGTACTGCCCTAGTACTAGCCCAGGGCCCTGCAGCAGTACGCAGCCCGCAGTGTGACAGCCTGTCCTGGTGTGTGTTCAGGGAGATGAACAAGCGTCTTACGGAGGAGCAGGGCAGGAAGACGCTGGACCGAGCCAACAAGCTGGAGCTGGAGTTCACCGAGCATTTCACAGGTGGGACGGCGCTCCCTACTCCCCGGAGGGGGTACTCTGTCTATGTATGTGTAAAGGCAAGTCTAATAGGGCGTGTGTGTGTGTGTGTGTGTGTTCGTTCCAGCTGTGGTCCAGGGAGACACCCTGGAAGAGATCTACGACCTTGTGAAGCAGATCATCGAGGACCAATCCGGCCCCTTCATCTGGATCCAGTCCAAGGAGAAGTTATGAGGAAGAGACACACACACACATACATACACACACACACTGTTCAACTCTTTTCATAATTTAGCTTTTTTTTTAAGACAACTGCTGCATATGGAAACTTCTCCTCTCTCTCTCAAAGACACATATAGACACACACATAAACACACACACACATACACACAGGGCCTTGCCAGAGGTGGCCCAGACTACGGTACGCTTCCTTAATGTTTAAGGGAGAGGACTTTCCATTTTCTTTCCTTTATCGTTCTTGATTTTAATTAATTCTGGGGCTTTTAGCGTAACTTAAACAAAGAGGGGCAGAGTTTCTCTCTCAGGAGTCATGAAGTAAAAGAAGGAGGCGGAGCAAATTGGTCCCCTCCCACACGTGGTCAAGAGGTCCTTCGTCATCTTCCTTCTGCGCTTTTTAGTTTTTAATTTTCTCTTTTTAACCTCCTTCTCCACACACACACACACACACACACACACACACACACTCAGACTGCCCCCTGCTGGTCATCTCCCACCAAGTGGAGCTTTAGGTGACAGACCCGGCCTCTAATACCTAACACTGTTGGCCCACTCCCCTCCTCCTGACCGTCACTAAGGAGACGTTTCGAACCCTGGACACTGCCCCCCCCCCCCTTCGGGTCAGACACATTTCACGCAAGAACAACGCTACAAGGTCAGAGGTCGCGGAATCAGAGACACGAGACTCAAGTTCTGACCAGATGAGCGGGTGTATCACTGTGCAGACGACCAACCCCCCCCCCCCCCCCCCCCCCCGGACCAGGTGGACGCTGGCGGAGCGGCCATTTTGTGTGCTGTCTGTTTTCTTTCACCATCAAAGCGCTTTGGCGTCCCAAGTCATTGAGGCGCGGGGATAAGAAACCGCCATTTCCAGGCGTCCATCGCTGTGTGGGCTGCCGAACGCTGATGCAAACACAGAGATTTAAGATCCTTGTACATGAGATTCAACCCTTGGTAAACTGCCTATTTTGTTATAATAAAAGTCTATATTGAACTTGACTTGAGCACTACTACGGGATTTATTTTCTTTGCATTGTTAATCGTAAGATGAAATAGAAAGGTATAAAGATATTTGAATATGAATATATATATATTTTTCTTTTCTGTTATCACCACCGCGTCTGTCTTTTAATTTTCTTTTTTAATCGGAATAAAAAAAGTTAACAAGACAAGTTGTGGGGGTGTACTTGTGTTATTTGCAATCAAACTGAGCAATCTAAACAGCTTTTAACCCGTTTCAAATATGAATAAATACGTTTCTGTCCGCATGCTTTGACTAGAGCTTCTGGTCACTCAACTTATTAATATTGATACCGCTACATTGAAGGCTGATCACCAGGTGTTCCCTAACGTTCTCACGGATCACTTGTACAGGTATTGCCCAGGACCCCTTGAATATATTTGACATGTTTACATAAAAGATGCATTTTGTTAATTAATGTACCGGTAGTAGTATACCCGTTTGAGATCTTCAAGATTTATACTAATCAAATTTAATTACTTTGGGTCCATACTGTTAAAAACCACTGAATTAACACATGTAATTAACATATTTGTCACTCAACAGTCGTAGCCTTTTTTATGAAATGGGGATTTTAGGTCTGGAACGAGAAGATATGCCACACCATAACCTGATAGACTACACACATGCTGATGCGAGGGTCTTATAAACACGGGGCTTTTATCAAGCGTTTGTTAAAATAGTTGTACAGGAGTCTACAGACAAATAAGGTTTTGATTTGGGTTTAATGACTTGCACACGAAATCAGCAGGTCGTGTTTTTAGGCAATTTCAGAGTTCATTCTCAGTAGTTCATTGCAGCAACTGGTTCACCGGCAGCCTTCATGCATTCAGTCCAACTCCAAAATCCGTACACGTGTTTTCTTGGAGTTGGAAACAGTTTCGAGTGATTCGTTCAACGCCCCTTGCGTTTTATCTGCTTCGAAACAACGTTCACGCCGTCTTTCACGTCTCTCACCAAACTGTCCTTTAGCCGGCCGGCTTTCCTGCCCATGTCGTCGACACTCCGTGGAAGCTCGAAGGTTTCCTGTCGGATCTGCCGAACTGTGTTCGATTTAAGGACCTGGGTAACCGCGTCTTTGCCGAACAGCTGCGCCTTAATCGCGGCGTATGCTGTCAGCTGAGCCGCCCTGCGCATACTTCGTGACTCTGCGAGCTTCTCTACCGCATCCGACTTCTTGATGAGGGCTGAGCACAGATATCTGAATATCATCTCACCATAGCACATCATTCACCTCCCTAACGGCTAAACTTCTAGTGTTGTGATATTGGGGGCAGTGAAGTCAGTCTCTTCCTCTGAAAGTCTCAACAGCATAGCATTAATCTACTTCCGGGGTATGATATGTAACATTAGGTGTAATGATTGTCAAAGTAAAAGTTCCTAGTTTGATTTGTAACTAAGGTCGACAAAAACAAAGTTCAAAATAAGGGTCTGTGAGGGAATGTGCTCTTTATTTACTTTTATTTTAGGTTTTTTTGATTGAGAATTTCTTGTTCTCTGTAAAATTAAAAAAAATGTGGTTGTGTAAATTGATATTGAGGTAATTTAGTTATTGCTAGTTGTAGTTATTGCCCTTATATCATTGTTTCATAAAGTACTTATAAAGAACGTTATAGTGTTGTAATATAGCATTGTCATATATATATAAAGAAACGGTGGTATTATAAGTGTCATAATACATAATGGTAAGTTGTTCCAGTCAGGGAGCTGGTACATGGGTACTGGTCTCTAACAGTTTAAATAAGTAAGATACAGTATATAAACACAATACGTTAGCATGAAAAAGAGTACAGGCCGAGTAGCCTACCCTAATTAGATTGTGATGTGATAGGCCTATAAACGGAATTATTCTGTGTTTTTGTGGAAACTAAATTCTGCATAAACTAAGTTAACAGTTACACTGTTCATAAGGCTGTGTGGTTAAAGACATGCTGAAGTGTTTTATTATGAGTTCTTTCGGGATTATTGTAAAGTCCTTGGCAGCCGTTGCCTTTCGGTGGGGTTGGCCAACGGACTCATTCTAAACGGTTAGTAATCTGCCACCAGAAGCAAAAACCTGGAAAACATGGGTGTAATAGAAATATGGAATTGCAATAGGGGAAAATACTTTAATCGGTCAACAAATGTATTTGTAAAAAATAGTAAAAATCAACAAGAACAAGAATTCAATGTGAATTAATGACGGTGGGTGTCATTTCGGCAAACGGCCAGAAGGAGGCAGCATTGGGAAGACGTCGATAACACCTCTCCCCTCAGAGTTGGTAGGTTCAATACATCTACCTGAACCACTTCTCTCTGGCACATCGGCGTGGTTCCGGCCATTCGTTTGGTTTATTCAGACCCTGAGAGTTAAGTCACCGAGCAACCTCGATAAACAAAACCGACGCAACGTATCCCGCTTCAGAAATCATTCTCAACGGCTCCTTTCACCTCATGGTTGAAACACATGCAACACAAATTCACATTAATCCCATTTTCTTATTTAGACTCCAGAATATGTGACCCTCGCAGTGTCCCCCATGGACCGCAGAACAAAGAGCTCTTTCTCCCAGAACTTGGAAGAAACATAACGACTTGAGGAGTTGGCAAGTGCACTGAGAGCAAGAATAAACAGTTGCAGTTCACATCACGAGTAGCTAGCGTTCATTCATTAAGTAGCAAGTCTCTAATGTGGAACGGGAGGATGTCAGAATGAAACATGCACAACACGTTTTAAAGGTAGGCCTACCAAAACTACACACCACATCCCATGTTATTTGGCCATAGTCCTAGGCTAGATGCCTCGTTGATGATTGCAATGGAATTTTTCATTGGGTGATCATTCACTTTAAAGTGAATTAAAGTAACTTAAATAACGTTACGCCACTTGTAAAGCTTCTAGCAGCAGTGACGAGAGAGACTGCTGGTATTCAGCATCTGAAAAAATCAAATATTCACTGTAACTAAAATATTCACTGTAACACACACACG
Source organism: Pollachius pollachius (assembly GCF_949987615.1). Taxonomy (NCBI): domain Eukaryota; kingdom Metazoa; phylum Chordata; class Actinopteri; order Gadiformes; family Gadidae; genus Pollachius; species Pollachius pollachius. The sequence continues at coordinate 14,770,428 of NC_136947.1, read as the reverse complement.
CGCACACACGCACACGCAAAAACACACACACACACACACACACACACACACACACACACACACACACACACACACACACACACACACACACACACACAGTCAGTCAACCCCACCCCCACCAGGATGCGCGTCCTCGGAGCAGGGCGCGCCCCCCGGAGCAGGGCACGGCGTGGGAGAGAGCAGCAGACGGTCCACCGTGGAGCACCGAGTCAACATCAACACTGCTCGCTGACATGACGCCCCACACTCCGGACACCACTGTCGGAATTTAAACGAAGGGCACTTGTGGACGTTGAGTCAGGCGGCGGTCCCGGTTCTGTGGTCGACCCCCGGTTCGGGACTAAAGGTTAACTGATAAACGTGAACAATGAGCCGGAGTCGGCGAGTCCGCCAGTCCGCTCTGAGCTAACGGCTAGCTGGGTACACCGGAGCCGGACCAACAGGAGAAACTCTCACCAGGACGGAGAAGAACGCTGCCATTTAACCCTAACTCATCGTGAAGTGGCTCAAATAGCCCATTGCCCGGTGGGTCCTGTCCTCTTCCCGGTTCTCCTGTGACTCACTGGACTAAGGGGGTGGGTTTTGAAGTATGGAGACCGACTCGGCGGCGGGCGACGTGGACTCTGTTCACGGGGGACTAAGTTCCGTGGACCCACTGGTGGAACGGATCCTGGAGGACACGGTGTGCCAGCAACAGGGCTGGCTCCGGGTTTACGGTAAGGCGGCGATACTCTCGTTTAACGGAAATTCACTGGGATGGCGAATTGCGGAGGTGTTTAGGGAGCCACTGGCCAGGTGAAGGAAGCCATGACGGCTGACCTGGCGCTTGGAAAACAAGTTAAAGGAATAAACCAAAATCACACACTCTTTCCTTCTCACACACACACACTCTCACTCACAAGATGGTTTAGAAAGTTAAAGGGAGGAAAGTATAAACTGTTTGGGCTCCTAACGGACTTTCCCCCGAAAGTGTCCCCTTGGCTCTGTCTTGTTCAACCAGTTTCACACAGCTTCAGATCCGCTGCTTTCCTTTCAGGCGAATCTCATTCAAAAACAATGCGATGGTTTGTTTGTCCCGGCGTCCCTGGACCTAAGAGAGTCTGACATGGTTACTCTGTGTTAAAAACACATGGTGGGTTTGTTCTCTGTTAGTGTGTGTGTCTGTTTCGACTCATAGCCGGTATTGCTCAGGCAGGCTGGTGGTGAGGATGTGAGCCCTCACATCTCCCCTCCCTCTCTCGTGTCTCTGTATGACCGGGCGGTCGATACTACACCGTGATGTAAGCGGACCGTTTTTCTGAATGATCTCACCACCGCTGCTCGCGCCCAGATTCCTGGACAGGCAGGGTCACCATCCGGTGGGGGTGGATGGAGAGAGATGATCGCTTTACGTTTACGGTCGCGCCCTACATGTATGTGTGTATATCTGTCAGCATTTATTCACTAGTTCTGCATGATGGCTTCGCGTGTGAGTTGTATAGTCCACGTGCGCCGGGTGTGACTAACGAATAGCAAGCTCGAAAAGTCACTTAGTGGATCTGACGAGACCAAAGATGAAGTCATCAAGGATTCATTAGGTCTCCGGTTTTAACAAGGATCAATCCAAGGTTTTGATATTGGGGGATTTAGCCTGGTCTACTACAGGTCGTGTCCTAAACTAAACGTGTAGAGGGGTATTGGTAAACGAGTATAGGTGTACTGTAGGTCAGTCTACTCAACAGGTGACCATTCATCTGGAGGTCCAGCACCACCTTAAACATCTAGTGTTTCAGTGGAGTGTGTGTGGTAGGGTAGTGAGCCCTACAGGTAACAAACCCCATTCAGCATCTGGCTCTCCGTCCTGCAACATCTGTCTGCGTTTTCTGCCCTACCGGGGAGTCTGTCCATGTTGTCATCGGCATCACTCTGTGGGTGTTTTGAGTGGTTGTCATAGTTACTGCCATGGTTGCCTCCCACATGGAAAAACAATAAAGAAAAAAGCAAAGTAAAGAGGCGTTGGTCTACTCCTTTGGGGAACGGCTGTGTGAAGTGTTCGCTTTAGATTATTCAGATCCTTACATGACAGAACGTAAGGTCAAGGTTCTGTTCTGGTTCAGATGGTTTGACGGGTCTGCAAGGTTCGTGAGTGAGTTGGTGGAGGAGAGTGAGTCGATGGAGTGAGTTGGTTGAGGAGGGAGAGAGATGGTGGAGGGGAGAGAGAGAGAGTGTTGGGTGAGGAGGAAGTGAGTAGATGGAGAGTGTGATAAATGAAAGAGAGAGTGGGTGCATGGAGAAGAGAGTGGTGAAGGAGAGTCTGATAGATAGATGGAGAGAGAGAGAGAGTTGATGGAGGAGAGAGACAGAGGAGATAGAGTGGTGGATTTTATGGGTAGATTGAGGCCGTTGAAAGAGGGGTGAAAGTGTAAAACAGTGATGGAGGTTGTAGCTAAAAAGTGGTGGAGAGAGAGAGGTGAAGGCAGGTGAGAAAGGTGGTTGCTATAGTGGTTTAAAGGTTGTGGAGGGAAGGTAGGTGGAGTCTTTAGAGTGATGGAGGTGGTGGGGAGAGGTGTGTCCCCCAGCAGGTCAACTAAAGGATGAGAGAGAGGGGAACAAGCAGGAGTCTGAACTCTGCTGAAGATGCCCGTCACCAGAAGGGCCCGCCATGTGCGGGATCAGGTGGTCAGCACGTTGAGCAGGAATACCCTCACAGACACACACACAGAAAAGCATTTGTCTTTATATGTCATCTGGTCAACGGATGTTCAGAAATAATTAATAAGGGGGCGCAGTAAAAGTGACATTGTTTATATAAAAGTGGTTCTGCTGTGATCTTGGTTCGGTTCTGATACTGGGTCTGTGCGATTCTGGTTCTGTTCTGATCCTCCTGTGACACTTGTTCTAGTGGGATGTAAGAAGGGTGTTGCTGACTAGTTTCTTTGTGTTGTGTGTAGCGCATGTAGCTCCCAATTCAATTCAAAGCTTTATTGGCATGGGAAACGTACATTTACAGTGACAAGCAGTAAAATTAGATTATTTATTCATAGATAAGGAAGCTTTTACACTAGCTACACCTACTGGACTCTTGAAAGCTCAATAGTCCGTCTAACAATACATCACACAGTGAAAAAGGACTTGGACTAACAATATAACAGAAAGGTGTTAGGAAGGTTGTCAATTAGTGGGCTGTCAAATACAAAATAGGTTTCTCTCTCTCCTCCGTCTCTCTCTCCCTCTCCCCCATCACTCTGTTGATCTCTCTAGAGCTGGGCGAATCATCGATTTTTAATAGTAATTTGAATGAATGGTTTAGGGCGATTTTTTTTTTTTTAAAGAAAATCGATTATTAAAAACATTTTTTTATTTTATAAAGGTTGAATGTCAACATGACAGCACTGAAAAAAGTGAGTGTGTAGCAGTCCATAATCAGCAGCACATCCCATTTATTACAACATCTCAAACTGAGGCTCGCAGCAGAGTGGGAGATGTGTGTTATTTATTTTGTTAATCATTGTTATTTTTCAAGTAAAATCCAAACTTAAAAAAAATATATATATTTCTCACTTATACAAAAAGATTGATTAAAATCGATAATCGGGTTTGGTTTGAAAAAATCGGAGATTTAATTTTTAGTCCAAATCGCCCAGCTCTATCTCTCGCTCCCCTTACCCCGTCACCCTCCTGCTCGCTCTCCCTTTGCCCATCCTTCTCTTGCTCTCTCTTTCCCTCTCTCCCCCCCCGTCACTCTCTTGATCTCTCTCCCTTATCTCTCTCTACTCTCTCTCTTCGTGCCATGTGTGTCTCAGTTTGTCGTCCTCAGGACAATAGAACCGCTGTAGTGGACAGGAAGTGGAGCGTTCCTCTCCTGGTGTCCGGTCTCGCTCTCTCTGTCTCTCTCTCTCTCCCCCCCCCCCCGCTCTAATCAGGACAGGATATCCCCCCTGCTGAAACGGACCTACTCTCCCTGCCCACCAGCACCACCACGACCCCGCTGGTCTAAAATAAGCCGGCGTCTATTTCAGGACCAGACCAGTGGAAAAACCAAAGCAAGTCGGCCGCCGGGTCACAGATCCCCCTGTGGTTGGTAGTTCCACGCCATGCTCAGTGTGACTCAGGCGCTGGGGGGGTACTTCATGGTTTAGAAGACTCGCACACAGATGTCATTCTATGGCCTGAGGTTATTTTTAGTGAGGTGGGGGTGCTGTTCTGGTGCAAACAGTAGAATCCATGATGGTTTCTACTGTAAGTCTCCTAGTGGAACTCTACTCTGATTGGAAGAGAAGGCTCTGTTGTGATTGGACACTGTGGGTCGACACTATGTGTTGATCTGATTGGTTGTCGTGAGAAGGTCATTCTGAATGGACACAGTGGAGCTGGGAACAAGGTTCATGCATATTTTAAGCGATGGGATAAAATCTGTCCTGTTTGGGTGTTGTGGCAAAAGCACACTCGGAATGTGGAACAACTGTGTGTGTGTGTGTGTGTGTGTGTGTGTGTGTGTGTGTGTGTGTGTGTGTGTGTGTGTGTGTGTGTGTGTGTGTGTGTGTGTGTGAGAAATACATATAGCGGCAGCTAGGACTGGGCGATTAATCAAATTTTGATTGCAATTTAGATTTTAGCGTCAAATGATCACAAAACTAAAATAATCAATTTTTTTTATTTTTATATATTAAATGTTTTATAGAAAGTGCAGAACAGCTGGATACATATCTGTACCTTACTTTAGATTTGAACATTTTCTATTTCAACATTTTGTGTATTTTTCAAGGTGAAATTTCAAAGTTCTCAGTTACAAAGTGTTCTTTGGGAGAGACATGCTGAATAAATACATCATGTTTTTCAAACTCAAAAATAATCGTTTGAATAATCGTGATTTCAATATTGACCAAAATAATCGTGATTATGATTTTTCCCATAATCTAGCAGCCCTATCGGCAGCAGACATGGTGTGAGGAACGGCATCAGAATGCATTTTGTCAGAACACAAAGCAGGCCCGCTCCCTGGTGAGAGACTTGGCGGGACATGACGCCCTGATCCAGAGGGAAGCAGTGTGAGAAGTAATACCGTCAATCAGATTCCAGATCACACTCATCCCAGGGGTGAAAGGTCGAGGAAGGGGTCTGATGACTAAAGGACGGTCACAGATGTCATACATGACTCACGAGAATTATTCCCAAACATGGATCTCTCTATATGGACTTCCTCTGCGACTCCTCAGGATTCAAGTGTTTGGGCTAGCAACACTAAGCTAGCTCCGGGAAGAAGCTAGCTACAGTTACCGTGGTGTTGCGGGGCACTAATGCAGTCTGTCGCACTGCCGTCCTCCACGGAGAGACAGTGTGGTCCTCCTGAGAGAATCTTCTTCTTTCCCGTTATTTATACCAGACATACCAGTCAACGATGCAACAAGACCATATCCCCTAACCAGGAACCAGCTAGTGCTATAAGAAGACCTATACCATGACAAGGCCCTAGCCAACCTGAACACAAGACAATTAATAGGTCAGGTGTTAGCCGGTGCTAACTAAAACAAGGCAGATTCATCCTTAGCCACTAGCGCTAGCCCCCGACTATACCTTCAGCTGCTCTATAGGCTAACGTTGTTAATGCTACTGTTCATAGTGCTACATAATGCACTCCCCCCCCCCACCATCTCTCTCTCCGCCCAGAGTGGAACCCGGCATCAGTAAAGATGTGTTCACTGGTTGAGCACCTGACCGATCATGAGCCCCGTACGTTTGTGTGTGTCCTCGCACTCACGACAAGCCCCATAGTGTTGGAGTTTTTCACAAGTTTGCACAAGTTCTCCTTTGACGGCGTGTTCCTTTTCACCAGAGTTCTCCTGCGCCACAGCTTCGAATGGGCCAAGGGGGGGGGGGCGAGACAACAGAGCGTCCTGTGTGTTGCCCTCCGCGATTCATCCTGGTCCAGCTCAATGCAAATGCAGTTAGTCACCGGGCCTCGGAAGTGAGAGCCTCTCTCGTCCGTCTCTTCTCGCCTCCAGCCAGACGGCTAGTCTGCAGAGAGAGAGACAGCGGGAGAGGGAGAGGGAGAGGGAGGGAGGGAGGGAGGGAGGGGGAGAGAGAGAGAGACGTGTGGACCAGACGTAACCTGAGTTGGACTGGACTCCTTGTTCCACTTTTAGCCAAAGGTGCCATTAGTGAGACAGGAGTGTTTTTACACTAATCAAAAGGCCGTGGTACGAGGAACGTGGTTTTACTGAGGACAGACCAATTCCCATCACCCACGTGGTCGGTGCTACACTCTGCCCTCCAAAAATCCTTGTTTATCAATAAATGTCCCGGGTTGAATCGATTTGAAAGCTCTCATTTCACAGGGCAATTCCCAGTATGAAACGGCGGCCGTTTATTTTTAAGTGTAGAGTTTTACTGGGCGGTTCCCAGTGCATAACAGGATTTAGGATTACATATACCGGGCCGCTCTCGGTATACAATCAAATGCCTGGTTGTACTGTGACGTAATCAATATTGTAGTGTAAATGTTGAGTCATTAATAATCAAACTGGTTAGGCTTTTGGCTACTGGAGGTAAGCTAACACACAGGGCCCTTCTGCAGAGTGACGCTAAGTTATGCCCTCCCTCCCTCGCATCCTCCCTCTCTTCCTCCCTCCACACTTCCTCCCCTCTTCCTGGTTTCAGATGTCAACAGGAAGCTCTTGGCAGGCCCCTCTCTCTTCCTGTCCAGCAGGTCTGTCTGTGGGCCAGATAACTCCACACATGTCAGACCACTTCACACATGTGTCAGATAAAGGCGCTCATCTGGGGTCACTGGGGTCTGTGGATCTCAAACGAGGCCGGATGGTCTCGAGTGTTTTAGGACTCCAGGCCGGAAGGTTCTGGGTTCGATTCCCAACGTCCTCCGTCTACCGTAGAAAACCCCATGGACTGCCGGCTCCTTGACAAGTATCTGTACTTCCACTATAAATGTTGAATGAACATTTCTGCTGAATGATTTGATAGTGAAATTCCACCAAGATCGGGTGCTTCACGCTCTACACACACTAAAGCTGCACACCCATACTACATGAATCTTTTTAGTGGAGACCTCGATATCTCTCTCTCAATCGGTCTCTGTCTCTCTCCCTGTCTCTGTCTTTCTTTGGCCACAGACCTCTCTCTCTCTCTTTCTCTGGTGTTCGTGAAGCCACGGGCAGGTGACTACACCGTCTACGGACGGCTGATGGAGCTTGCTGGTCGTCCCAGCTGGTGGGTCGGGCCTGGATGTGCTGGTTCAGTGGAAGTTAAGCCGGTTCAGGCCTCAGACTGTAGATGTGATGCACTGCCTGACCCATCACATGCTGAGCAGCTGATGAGGGGGATGACATGACGTAGCTTTATAAGTCGTAGTTCACACTAAACATGGAGGCCTAGTCAATGTTACAGGCTTGGGCTGTAACATTGACTAGGCCTCCATGTTTAGTGTGAACTACGTACTCTGTAGTTGATCATGTAGTTGTTTGAATCATTTAGTTCATTCACTTTTGTTTTGCTGGCATTGGCTTTACTTCTGTTCACTGGTAAAATAATAAACAGTATTGATGTATTGGTTTTAATTATTTATCCGAATTTTTTTTGTCTGATAAATAATGATGTGTCCATGATGGTATTCCTACTAAGAGTGTGAATATTTCCCTTGAGAGTCTTTTAATGTGTCTACTCCAGAAAGGAAGAGGCTGCTAGGAAGCCTTAATCCCTGCAGTGATTTCATTTCCTTTCCCTTCCTGATCCAACTCTGAATACTCAGATTCCACAGAGTTAAAGTCCTCGTATTCTGGGAATAAATTGGATTACAGCCCTCGGTGGTGAGCCCTGGGCTCTCTTCCCCCCCCCCCCCCAGTCCAACACCGCATCCCGGTAACAAAAGCAAAGGCACCCTTCATTGCACCCGGTGGGATGCCTCCTCCTGATTGGAACAGAGGACCGGTCTGCGGGGGAGGGGCCAGGGGATGTTGGAATGTTTTTCTCCTCATGAATATTCATGGTCTCCTCGTTCTCACGGAGTGAATGGACCCAGGAACCAGGACAAGTTGAGCTGAGAGTTGGAATTGGGCCCATGGGGGTAGTCCAGGGACCGGTTTTGTCCACCCTGCCTAAAGCCTTGAGGTTCCACTTTGAGCCCAAATGTCCACGATGTCCATGTAGGCATCCTTGAGCAAAATACCCCAAACCCTGCTTGCTCCTTAATGACATCAATCTCAGAAATGTTCCCTGAGAGTGCTTTGGATTAATGGTAAAAGAATGAGAGGCCTCTATTCTGTTTTGAAGTGTGAGTGAATGTTTATTCAGGGAGCGGTCAACATGATACTGGCAAGGTTTTTGCCATTTCCTCATGGTTATCATAAATGTTCTTTAGAGCTCGTTGCTTCCATATTGACCGAAATTGCCTTGAAGTTTGTTGTTAAACCGATTTAGCGGTTATCAGACAGACTCACTTGCAGCATTCAGTATGTTGTTCTGTGCAATAAAGGGAAACCGCAGTCTGTAACTTGGTCTAGCATCAGGTGAAAGCTGATTGGACGGCGCTAGAGGAAGCATGTGCACTCATTCAACTCCCCACTTCCTCCCAGGAAGAGCATCACCAGTTGAGCAACGGCTTTGTTTCAGACTTCTCCAATTAGAGGGACTCTCAAATCAAACTGACCCGCCGCTGAAGACTTAACACCAGCTTCCCGTTATCAGTCAAGTTATCAGGGAGTTTGGGTGGTAATGACGTACGATTGGAGATCCAGAAGTCTCCCGAGTGACTCACCTCGACAGTCACGTTGGAGACGACTCATCGGCTGAAAGCAGGAAGTCCTTGCGAGCGTAGTAGTCATGAGTGCTCCATGGACCGTGGTCCCAGACACCGGTGGAGGTCACGACCAGGAAGAAGGTGTCAAAAGCTCGTACCGCTGGCACCAGCAGCAGAAGCATCACTGGTCCAGGTTTCCCCACCCGGCCCGACCAGAACCCAGCCGGCCGGTCTGGTACCGACGGAGGACTGGTCGTCGTACGATGATGTCCGGAGAAGTCCAGGAATCGACCCCCGGGAGGTTTGGGGGTTCCCCCATGGATCTACAGCCCAGCCCGCCTGTGTTCTCCAGGACCCAGAGGGAAGGGAGCCGGGCGGGCTCCCTGCACCGCCTCATCCCCTACTTCAGGACCCAGTCAGAACCAGGCAGTGGTGGTCCAGGTAGACCCCCGCTGGACAAGTTGAACTCGGATGGAGCCGAGAGGAGGAGCACCCTATCGCTGGTCGGGAGACGGCTGTCGTCGTGGTCGCAGCGGATCGGTCGGTTCCTCAGTGTCTCCGAGGACCTTCAAGAGGACCGGGGCGGTTCTGGTAGGAGAGCTTGTTGTTAGCGTTTGTGTGTGTGTGGCTTTAGCATGCCGTGCCCCTTCGCTGTGGTTCCACTGCAGGTTGTAACACAAAACGTGTCCGGATTCTAAATGGGAAGTTGCTGTATTCTCCTCCATTCTTTCTGACGGTTGTCTGACTGTCCTGTGATGGATTTAGCTTCAGTTGCTTTACGCTAGCGAGCATTCAACCTTGAGTTGTGGTGCACACATAGGAGCCAGGTGCTGGAATATGAAACTCTCAAGCAGCAGGCATACAGGAAGCTTGTTTGCAGAAGAATTATGCCCTGTTTGGAAGCACGTATTTCATTCTGCGCATGCTACCTGATATGCCATTAATGATGAGTTCCTTTTCTCACAGCTGATGCACAGACCAGACACTCGTCTGTTTTAGACTCAGACTTCCTCTTTATGTAAATAGCATCTTCAGGTCACTCCAGCACAATGTCACCTGGCGTCTCCTCCGCCTCCACCTTTTCAGGAGGTGGTGGAGACTTTTGCTGTTTTTCTACCAAACTGTGAACTGCACTGGTCTTTTTCCCCTTGGGCAGATCAGAAAGACAGCGTTCTAGGGTACATTCTGGATCCAGGATAGACAGCTGAAAAGCTCCACGGTCGGGAGGCAGACAGGCACCCAACCCCGGAGTACCTGTGGTACCGGTACTCCTTGTCGTTCCCTATCTCTCTCTCTTTCCCTGGCGTTTGGGACCAGAGGGAGGTAGTTCTGCATTGATAAGACGATACATAATTTATCCCAGGCGGGAAATTTACAACGCATACATTAGGCGTAGAAGACAAGGCTTCCCTCCCCCAGTCCTCATCCCTCCTCGGGATAGATAGAGAGAGTTCTGTGAGTCGTATCCATGGTGATGATCTATTAGCGGGAAAAGGAAGTGATCCTTGTAATCCTTTACCTCTCAGTCGCTGCACGCCAGGCCAGGGAGCTGCCTGCACGCGGAGGTGCCGTGACACCTGCGTGCGTGAGCCTTGTAATGCCTGTGTGCACGTGAGGTGTTTGCGTTTGAGGTGTGTGTGCGTGAGGCATGTGAATGCGAGGTGTGTGCACATGATGCACGTGAATGTGAGGTGTGTGAGTGTGAGATGTGTTCACTTGAGGTGTGCATGTGACATGCATGTGAGGCGTGTGCACGTGAGCCATGTGAGTGTGAGATCTGTGCACATGAGGTGTGCGTGTGACACGTGCACGTGAGTTGTGTGCATGTGAGGTGTGTGTATGACACTTATGCTCGTGAGGTGTGTGCGTTTCAGGTGTTTGTGCATGTGAGGCGTGTGTGTGTGTGTGTGTGCACACAGGGGACTGTTTGATTAGATCTCCAACGACGGGTTCTAAGAGGTGGGTTTTATCAGAACCTCGAGCCCGGACCCCTATGTGAGACAGAGGGAGGGGTTTTGTTTGTTTCACTGGATGTGTTCCATTGTTAGGTTGGGTGTGTGTTTGTGTGTGTTTTGATTTAGTGTGTGTGTAACTGTGTGTGTGTGTGTCAGTGAATTTCTGTGTCATTTTCTGTGTGATTATGTGTGCGTGCTTGATTTAGTATTTTCAGTTTTACTATGTGTTGCTGAGTGTGCGTATTTACAGTGCTTTTTAGCGTGCTAGGGGATTTTTATGTGTATATTTAAGTTTTAACTGTGTGTGTGTGTGTATGTGTATCCTGCATCTCATGACAACAGTGAGAAGTTGGTGGTTTATGAGGACTGATTGCTAGACTCTCTGTCTCTCTGTCTCTCTCTCTCTCTCTCCGTCTTTCTCTACCTCTCTCTTTCTCTCTCTCCCTCTCTCCCTCTCCCCACACATTGCATGCTGGGTAGTTAAATCTGAGGACACGTTTCACTTCTCTCTGTAAACAGAGCTTCCTGGATACACACACCTTCAGCTGGCTAAACACCGCTTAGCTCCCCACACTCATTTCACCGTCTTTATAAACAGACCGGGCTTTTAATTATCGCTTAACGTGCGCGCGTGTGTGTCTGTGTGTGTGTGTTTGTGTGTTTACTCTCCGGGCGTCATGCTACCAACCTGTTCTTTCAGCAAGACCTCGAGGCTGACCCGATAACCACGACCACACACAACAGGAACTAGGGGGGAGGGATGGGAGGAGCTCACCTAGGCCTCTTTTGTATGCAAATGGCCCCAGCCAGAGAGTGAAAGAACAAGCCCATGACCTCACCAAAGGGGCGTCTGGGAGCACTTGGTCATTTACCTCACAAAGCTTAACTCCGCCCTGCTGGGCCCCGGGCCAATGCTGGTCCTCTGACCCCCCCCCCCCCCCCCCCCACCAGACGGTCCCGGCTGGACTAACGGTTCTGGCCGGGGACCAGCCCAGCCTGGCAGAGCAACAGCCGTTGCTGGCCCGGAGTCATGGTCAGCTGCCAGAATGGTGGTGCCAAATATCCAACTCATGGCGGAATGGGGGCCGGTTTATTTAGACCCCTGTGTTTCGAGTCAACATTTACATTTAATCCTTGAGCACGGTTAACAACAACTCGAGCCAGTCGCACTGGCGTACCGCTTGAAAATGAATTCCAGCATTAAGGCTTCAGTAACATTGAGTACAATGTCGAGCCCATGATACGAAGGACTGCAGCCCAGGGTGAGGGCAGGTCTAGCCCCAGAGCGTGTGTTGGTTCAGTCCTTCTTCATTCCTTTTTGTCAAGTTCCTTCAAAGAAAAAGAAAGGCGATGTTTGGCTTGTTTTTGTCGGCTTTGTTGGTTCTGTCATATTTCTCTCTTCTCGTCTGTATAATGAAGCGTTGGAATCACACCATAACCTTTATACTTTGCTGTCGTTGTGAGCTGTCTTTGCTTGAGGTGTGACATGATGGCTGGGATGGGTTAAACCTCAACGTGTTTGACTCGGCTGCAACATAGAAGTCCTGTGTGATTTTGTGTGGTTTTTTGGTGGTGTTTACCCTCTACAGACGACACAGGGCTCGATCTGGCTTTGGGGTGAGAGGTTGAGCAGACCTGGGGCTTAATGGTCCGTCCTGGTTAACCGATAACTTCCCCCGCCCACGGCCACGGGGAACTTCTGATGACATCAGCGTTATTTTGTTCCCCTTGAAGATACGACTTACTTGTCACACAATGCCGTGTGATCTTGGTCTGTCTCTCTCTTTTTCTCTTTCTTTACGTCTCTCTTTCTCTCTCTCTCTCTCTCTCTCTCTCCTCCACCCTCTTTCTATCTCCGTCTTTCTACCATTCTCTGTCTCTCTTTCACTGTCTTTCTCTTTTTTCTGTCCCCTTTTTTCTCTCCCTTCCAAAGTTGACACACACACACACACACACACACACACACACACACACACACACACACACACACACACACACACACACACACACACACACACACACACACTGTGTGAGAGAGCACCTGCTGGCTGGGATCATCTTGATAAAGCTGATGAGGGATTGTTGTGTTTCCCGGTTGTCATGGAGACAAGGTTGTATGTGTTTGTAGAGGGAAATGGATCAGTGGGAGGCAGGTGTGGTCTTAACCTGCCGACCCCGCCCCCTAGGGATTTATAACCAATTAGAGGCAGCGCTGATGACCTCACTGCACTCACCTGTGGGGGTTTCCAGTGTCGTCAGGTTCCTGTGAGTCTGCACCTGTGCTGCTCACCACCAGGTCACCAGCTGGATGGTGCAACATTAATCCTGATTTACATCCAGTCATTCATCAACTAATAGTGGGAATATCTGATATTTCTAGGATAACAGATAATCCTAGAAACTGCTATTTTTTAGGATTTTTAGGAGAAATAGCATTAGCGTTGCTCAACTTCTTTACCTTTTCCAACAACGCTTATTGGTTAAAGCTATATTGAACCTAGAAAAAAAATCCCAAAAAACAATGCTTTCCCAATCTTGTTCTTTTTAATAAACACAGGCTCCTCTCACTCTTACATTTACATTTAGGGCATTTAGCAGACGCTTTTATCCAAAGCGACTTACAATAAGTGCATTTGTTACAATAAGTACATTTGTCATAAGAAGTGAAACAATATATCGCTGTCGGTACAGTAAAGATGTTCATAGAACCAAGTGCAAGTATTACAATCACTAGGCTAACCCATTCGCCGTGTAAAGCAATGATAGCAGCTCTTGCTCCTCCCGCTCACACCTGGCTCCTCCCATTCCTACCTGGCCCCTCCCACCAGGTGTCAGGCCCACAGCTGAGTCAGTAGAACTCATCCCAGCTCTTCCCACGTTCCTGTACAGCTCCATACCAGCACCAGCCTCTGGCCAGAACCCCCGGTCACCACGCTATTAATAACCCATGACCTCCGACCTCTCACATTGCTCCAGCTCCGGCTTACACTGGGCACTCTTGGAAACCAGGCAAACACACGCACACGCACACGCACACGCACACACACACACACACACACACACACACACACACACACACACACACACACACACACACACACACACACACACAGCGTTTGGGGTTAAGATGTTGACGGTCACTTTAAATGAACTTTTCCTTCTTACCTTACTCCCCCTACCCCGGGCCTCCAGGGAAAATCCATCTCTCCCCCCTCTGGTGCCGGGGGGTCATCCCAGGGCACACTGCATTTGGACCAAGATCACCAGAACCTTGAACCAAAAATCACTGCCCTGACTGCATTACCGCACTTTTATATTTCATAATTTTTTCTCTATTATATATAATTTCGAAAGTCGAAAGTATTGTAAATGTAGTCAGTTTGTAACTATACGTATATAAGATTTATGAATCCACAAAAATTCAAACTACGCTGAAATTAAGCCCCATACATTTCAAAGGAAACAACTTCCCCAGCATCAATAGGTGATATTCTGAATCACATTTATGTTTTCTGTACAGACAGATGGAGAATGTTCTGGCAATCCTGTGCTCAAAACTGTCATGTTTAGTGTTAAATCATTGGCCTTTTCCAGTGCCGGTTCTGGTGGGTTCCGATCGAAGGATGGGAGAATAGGTTGCCATGGTTTCGAGCGGAACATGACAAGTGGCATTCAGAGTCTAACGTGAACACGTGAGACCTGGGCGGGACTCCGCGGCAGGAAGGACTGTGGATCCTTGTGTTTCCAATGCTCACCAAGGTCAGGTGGGACATCAGCGTTGCCACTGGTTACGCAGAGCTCTGCTTGCGTTTGTGTGTTTGAGAGGAAGAGATTACGTTTTATGTTTGTATGAACCACTGAGTTACTGCCTGGTGTGCGGAATAGGAACTGGTTGAATACGAGAAGGGGAAATAATAAACAATAACAAATTAGAAAGTCACTAGTTCACTGCACTCACGAGTCACTATTTGGTCCCCTGAACAGAGAAGAAAGAGGACATTTCGGGGGTAGGATGTTGTCATTGCTAGGCCGAGGGTTCTGAACCGGTTTTGTCCCGCAACTTTATTTTAAGGTCTTACATTTTCGTGACCCCACAAAATCTAAAGCAAACGTTGCCCCACCATGCACACTTCTATTGTTTTGAAGTCACCCAGGCCCCTACTGGACCCTAGGACTGGTGGGATGGGCCTGGCACCATTCCCCGTCCAAAGCCCTCCTGAGGTCCTTCATCAGGAACCAGTCCGGGGCCCCATCCTGGGAACCACACCCGAACCCTTAACCCTAAACCGAAACACTTCCAACACCATCGGTGCCCTGATGCGATTAGACAAGCGAGATTTATAGCCAATCGTCCACGGACTCACGTTTACATTCCCCGCTTCTTTGCGGCTAAACCGCCCGAGCGACAGCAGACGTCTTTTACTGTCGCTCGGTCAAAAGTACAGCCTCTGGCAAAGTCGCTTGGTTTCGGCGTTTGGAGCGTTTGTAGTTTTTTACTGTGCGAGCGAACACTTCTCTCATCTCTGGCCCGCACACTACCCCTGGAGGGTGTGAGAAATGTGCGCTGCAGGCTGTCAGCTGTCCTGCTGGCTCGTCCCTTCGGAATGAAAGCAGGTGTGTGTGGTGTGACTGTGTGTGTGGGTGTGTGGGTTTGTGTGTGTGTGCGTGTGTGCATGTGTGTCTTACAGGACCACTCGGGTGATTTACTATGCGGACAGAAATAGGCCGCTCTCGTCAAATGCACAGCAAAGACACATGCAGGCACACACGCACGTGCATACCCACACACACGCATACACATTCACACCCTTACCCCCACACACACTAACGCACACACACATACACACACAGAGTGAATATAGGCCAGCTGCCGGCGTCTCTACCCAGGCTTCAACGGTTTGGGAGAACCAGGGCGTTATTGTCGTTTATGGAAGTGTACTGGCTGCTGGTTTAATACGGGAGATATAAGCTAATTAGATTCACACTGGACCAGTATGTGTTTGTGTACAATGTGCATTTGTGTGTGAATGGGTGACCAGAATGTATGTATGGGTGTGTGTGTCGGGGGGAAGGGTGACCATTTTGTGTGTGTGTACAGTGCGGGGGGGGGGGGGGGTCGGATTTGCCAGTGCACTCTGAGGTCTGAGGTTGTGTGAGTGTTGTCAGATGTCATTATTATATATCCACATCACACCGGCTACAATCATGCCAGGCTTTAAACTTGACTACTTACCGTTCGATTTAAAACAGAAGGCATCTCACTCACTCACCCACTCACCCACTCACGTTTCCATTGACGTGTGGCTGAGACTTCAAAGCCTCTCCACGAGGTATTAATAAATGATGGAACATTCCGCTGTCGCCATGGTGACACTCAGCGCAGCAGGTCACCCTAGGACGGTTCGGCCCATCTCACCACCGCCATCATCAGCAGCATAGAGCATCCAGTCAGCAGTGTGTGTCCGACCAGCCTGTCTGCCTGTTTCACTGTGACTGTCTGTCTGCATTCCTAACTGTTCACCCAACTGTATGTTCTGCGTTTTTTCTTTTGTACTTTTATTTACCTAATTTAGATTTTCTCTTATCTTTATTTAAATGTATACTACTGTGCTGTATTTCTGCAGTGGCACCCACTTTCACCTTATCGGAATGTTATCTTATCTTATTAAGTAAAAAAACAAAAGCTATATTTAACATCCATGTCACTTCCAGCTAGAGCAGCTTCTTGACGAAAGGTCTGTGACCTCCAACCAAGACCATCGCCCTCTGGTCTCTGCATCACTCAAGACAGCCAGTACAGAAGTACGCGTTCGTGGTGAGAAGGCTCCACACTGGCCTCTGCAGGTGGACAGCGTGTACTGCGGTCTGTTGTTGGTAAACGCCAGACCTGGATGGCAATGTGGCGTGTCGGGCAGGCTCGGCACACTGCTGAGGATCTTGTGATCCTGGGTTTTAGATGCACATGGCTGATTCACATCAAAGTGAGCAACCTCTGGTCTTGGGATACAGGAGACCACGCAGAATAATCATTCAGAGTATAATCATCCTCGTTCTATCGTTCTCATTCTGAGAATTATTCCTCTCACTCTGAGAATAATACCTCTCATTCTGAGATCAATCAATCTCATTCTGGAAGGTTCTTTGTGGCTGGGTCTTGTGAGTTCTGTCCGGTCCTGCCAACGGTTCTGAGTTCTGATCATATCCTCAGTATCGAGCGTGTTGGGTGAATCTCATGCTGGTCCGGTCCCTGTCCTTTACACACGGGCCGGGGCTGTACACGGATCGGTCTGGTCGAGAAGGCCAGTCGAGAAGAGTGTCTGTGACCGAACACAGCACCGGAACACAACCAAGGCCTTCCAAAAGATATTGTTCAAGGCCTTTGGGTTGTTAGCTGTAGCTGTTGGTTTTGGCATTCCGAATGGGCATGCTGGGTCAGGACAGTTGGTTTAAGGTGATAGCTTCCACAGTGTGTGGAGGATTATGGGTAGTTGTTCTACCAGTACCGCAGCACTGGGTTCACTACCATTGCCATCAGGGTTGGATTGACTCCGTTGTCATGGTGACACAAGGATGGATGAAGTCACGCTGGCTTTCCTTTGATGCTTGAATAGATCTAGTCGGCCGTAGATTCTCGCATGACCGGTCTGTGTTTGACCTTTGACCTCTGACCCTCTAGCTTGCTGTTAGTTTCTTGGGAAATTTGTTGAAGAGTTTCCTGCCCGGGAATAATAGTCTTCATCTCGTGCGCATTCCAAATACTCACTCTTGGATATTGACCACTGTGTTTTTCTTTGTGTGTGTGTGTGTGTGTGTGTGTGTGCTTGTGCTTTTGTGTGTAGATGTGAAGGGGCCCGTCGCCTACCGGTTGTCCTGCGGTCAGCCATCCGTTTCAGAGCCCGGCGCGTGGGAGAGAAAGTACTGCATCCTCACAGACACGCACCTGCTGCTGCTCAACAAGACCCAGGTAACGCACAGCCTCTGTCGCCCATAATTAATACCAGAGACAGAGCGTCTCTCTCTCTGTCCTTCTCTGTGCTCTCCTTCTCTCTCGCTCACCTCTCTCTGTCTCTGTGACATATGACATATTGATATTCACATAATTTATGATATATTGATGTATATTTAATATATGTTATGAGTATATTTAATATGTGACATATTGATGCATATTTTAATATGACGTGATGAATACTTAATATATAATATATAGAGTATATATTACATATTATTGTATATTTATGATATGATATGAGTATATTTAATACATTAAATTAAATATAGGATGTATATTTATTAGATCTTATATTGATGATTATTTAATACATGAAATATCGATGTCCTCCAGGGCCAATCGGATGGGCTGCAGAGCCCTACCGACTCCACGAGGAGCAGGAGTCTGCGGAGGACAGTCAGTGTGCCGTCCGATGGACAGTTCCCTGATCAGCCGCCAGAGGGCGCCCCAATGCCAGGTAAGCCCCGACAGTCCTACAGCTGCTGAATGATAATAACTCCTTGTTTATCTTTAATGAGAGACCTTTTTAGCTGCCGTATCAGCAAGCTCTACTCTATAAATCGTTTATAAGAAATTATCATTTTAAATGACAAATTGGAAATTAACATTACTTAGTGTGAGATTTAAATTGGATGGTAGTGGCTATGGTGTACGACTTGTAGCCAAAAGGTACTTGATTCAATTCCCGATATCCGCAGTCTAGCTTGAGCTAGATGCCCTGTAACCTTCTAACCTTCTGCTCCATAATGACTTGCATCTGAATTCACCGAATTTGGATGAAATGTTCTAAACGGTCAAATGTTCCTGTAAAATGTCCCTTTGTTGACCCTCTCTTCTGCTGGCTGTGTGTGTCTTGCTTGCTGTTCTGTGCTGAAAGAACCTTACCAAGCAACATGCCCAGTGATGGAGCATTTCCACTGACTGGTCACTAACATTGACTTGGGTTTTTAAATGTTAAAAGTATCACAGACATAAGTCCCAGCTCCATTTAGCGATCCCTCTTTATTAGTGTACCTTCCACACGCATATGTTTTGAAAGGAAGAGTTTAGGAAGCAGTCCTGAGCGCAAACATTCCAACCACACCCTGAAACCTGCCATGCTCGCAGTTTTACTCAAACGGCTGGATTACTGGATTACTGGATTACTGCTGAGGAAGCTGTCATGGATGAGGTCACTGTACAAACTCAGTCAGCACCCCTCTGCTGGGGCCCTTAATGGGGCCTTCGGTCTATGGCCCTCCTCTCTATCAGGGGACTTACCCTCTGTCTGGGGCCCTCCACTCTATCTGGGCCCCTCCACTCTATTAGGGGCCCTCCTCTCTATCTGGGGCCCTCCTCTCTATCTGGGGCCCTCCGCTCTATTAGGGGCCCTCCTCTCTATCTGGGGCCCTCCGCTCTATCTGGGGCCCTCCATCTATATGGGGCCCATGGTCATGGGTAGTGCTGCACGATTAATCGAATCGCAATCGCGATATCAGCCTTTGCGATTGTATAACCGCAAAAGGCTGTGATTTAATTTGAAATATATTTATATATTTTTTCTTATTCTATTTATTTTATTTAGTTGTACTATTCAGAAAACCTACCAAGTTTGCACTGCAGAAATGCTTTTATTTTGAAAAATATATATTTTTATTATTTATTTAATTTTGTAAAATAGTTACTTAAGTTTGTATGTTTGAGTTAAGAAATAAACATTTTAAAATGATCAGTAATCTGTGTGCATTTTCCTTGATAACCAGACTAGACTTATCACACCATTTGTTTATTATATCGCAATTGCAATATTGCCCACCATTATCGCAATAATCACATGACTTTTTCACCAAATCGTGCAGCACTAGTCATGGGTCATGGGACCGGTTCACAGTCCCCGATCTTTACTTCCTATGAGCTGTACACCAGTTAACCGCTGTCGCCAGAGCGAGCCAATAAGAACATGCCAAGAAGAACATGCCAAGAAGAACAACAACACAGATAAGGAGCAGTAAGAGTTTTTCTCACCGGTTATTTGACAAATGTAACAGAAGTTCATCCCTCTTTCTCTCACAGCTAATCTCCTGAAACTAGAACGGAGATCCCCCTCTAAAGTTCCGCCCTCTCTCTCTCTCTCTCTCTCTCTCTCTCTCTCTCTCTCTCTCTCTCTCTCTCTCTCTCTCTCTCTCTCTCTCTCTCTCTCCCCCCATAACGCACATTAAAAGCACCTGTGTACCTAGCCTGGGACTGTATAGAGGGGCATCTGCTTGGAGCCAGAGACACTGGGACTGAGTGCTGAATCACTGGGAGACAGAGGCTGTACTTAGTGGTGGTTGGCGAGGGGGGCTGGGTCCCAGGCTGTGGGTTAGCTAGCCTGTGGCGAGTGGGAGCATGGCAGGAGGTCAACCCAGGACAAAGCTAGTATGTGTGCCCACGAGGGTGAGGGGGCCCTGGGATGACCCCCCCCGGCACCAGAGGGGGGAGAGATGGATTTTCCCTGGAGGCCCGGGGTAGGGGCAGTAAAGTAAGAAGGAAAAGTTCAGTGACCGTCAACATCTTAACCCCAAACGCTGTGTGTGTGTGTGTGTGTGTGTGTGTGTGTGTCTGTGTGTGTGTGTGTGTGTGTGTGTGTGTGAGTGACAACTGTAACCATTCATCCTTGACCCCGTCACTCCCACCCGCACACCCCGTCTTATTTCTATGTTAATCGGGCTGCAGGTCTTTCTAAAGCAATCTCTTTCTGGAATGTCCCCCGAGAAACGACCAACCGACTCGTTCTTAGCCTACAGAGGCGTGAGACGTGTTATTTCAGTCCATTGTTGTGATAGAATATAATTGTACAGAACGGCGTGTAATTACGATGCTACAGCGAGACCGGTCATTACCTGTGAAATATTCCATAACCGAGATTCATCGTTGGTGCCTTTAGTTTGGTTCTTCTGAGTTGAAGGCTTACTTTTTTTTTTTTTTAATGTTTAAATAAAGACTTAAATTAGTGGTTGGGAGCTCAGACGGGTCCTTTGGAGATCTGGGTTATTGTTGTTCTAGTCCACACCAACGAGCTGAAATAGAGGTCTTATCTGTCCTCCTCCGCGGTGTCGTGGGATGAAAAGGCGTCCATTGTTGTCAGCTCAGGAGAAAGACACACACCACACGCACACAGACGCGGGGAGGGAGAGAGGGCTAGCTTAGGACGTCTTGGCGCTGGCTCTTCTGCATTCCTGTGTGTCTTGACTTGACAGGAGTTTTACGGCTAAGGTCTCTGGCGGACGCAGAGAGAGTAGTTGTGGTTGGGGTTAAAACAGGCATGTGAACGAGTTGTTGTTGTTTTTTTTTAGAAAATGGATTTCTGGGGTAAGTAACTCCCTTTTATTGTTGAAGTGGGTACATACGTGAGAACCGACATCCACAGTGTGCCTTCGGTGGATATATGGGGGCTGCAGGTTGCACCGGAAACTTTTGTGGTTTTCCAGGAACAACCTGCTGCGGTTAGCGCGCTCGTTGCGTCACCGCGCTGATATTTGCGGGTTTTAAAAGTGTATTTGGCGACGTGTTGCGCACTACGATAATAGGATCAGGGGGGGGTGTAATATCCAGCGTGTATTCGTGATTTGATCCACAAGCACCATGTTGAGGGGGATGGCAGGCTACCGCGTTGCACTTGTGCACAGCGATCCGGTTGGAGCCTACTCTTCGCTAAACGCGTCCAGAATTGCAAAACGGTCCGACCGTGTGTATGCGGCTATAATCCCGCATAGTCTTGAATCTCATCATATCAGTCAATACTAGCCTGTAAGTGTTTGCTATTGATGATGAATGTCTTCCGGTCGGCTGCACCGTAATAATGGGCTCGGACCGCGGCGGTTAGACTGGCCTGCATCTGTCGCTCCAGTACAAACAATAAAGTCCTTGTTGTCACAACTACCAGGACTGGGCGACCTACACACTGGGTCGAATGCCCACCGTGGGCCTCCATGTTTAATCAAGCACAATACGTCGTTTAGCAGCTGATAAATGCGCTGTGACAATGACCGTTTCATTGAAGTACAACGCAAGGCATCGTTGGTGGGCAGGTGGGTCCGTCAAAATATAAATGTCCGGTCCAGCCTAGTCTACAGTGAGTTGACTTAACATGAGATGGACAGCTTCACAAGTACTTTTGACGTACAAATAATAAACAATATTATTATTAACTGAGTATTCAAACTTCATTTGAATGACTTGTAGATTATATTGGACTGTGTCTTGTGTCCCTGCAATGTACTAGTTAGAAAAGGTAACTGCACTTGGCTGGAACAACAGGTTCCCCAGACGACGCCTTGCTCCAGCAGCCTCCCAGGGAATCAAACCCCTAAACCGGCTTGTGATCCTCCATAGATATGTGGATTGTTTACACGTTGGACTTTCATTTTTCAGATGGTTGTAGCACTGCATGACAGGTGCCTACAGTGGAGCTCTGCCATTGGCCAGTTTGAAATTCCATGCATTCCTGCCTTGTGACATCACGTCCATTCATACTCCTACAGAGACGCATCCACCCATGTTAATCCCACTCTCGGATACCAGCGCTCTTATACAAACCAGACAGTATTATGGGATGCCTGACTAACAAACAAACAGCACACCCGAACAAAGGAGTGAGTTCAACCACAGTTGCATGAGGGTTGGGCACGTATATGGTTACAGTGATGACCAGGGACTTGCAGTTCGGGGTGTGTGTGTGTGTGTGTGTGTGTGTGTGTGTGTGTGTGTGTTTGTGTGGGTGGTGCTGAAGGTGTCTTCTGAGAACAATGTAGCAACGAGGGTGGCCTTGTCTGTGTTATTCAATCCAAAATTCCTTGGTTAAAAAATACTCAATTACCCAGAATCCTCCGCTCTGTCTATATCCTGCACAAGGTGGGAAAAAAGAGTTGTCAGAAATGATCTAGAAATAAGGAAAATGGAGTATGAATAATTGATTAACCTTGCTGTGAGGGAACTTCAGTTCTAGTTGTCTGCGATAACAAGAACAGCAAAACATTGACCGACACAAAAGCACAAAAAGAAACATCAATACATAACATGAATATTTAATGTATTTTATGACATCTCATTTCAAAGATTGGTGATAATACTGTGTCAGTTGGACACGGCTCCGCTCAGCTGGTTCTATCCTTTAACATTGAGTCTGATAGTACCACAGTGGCAAGGCGCGTTAGAGATCCCTTGATGAGGGGCGTATCCAGCTGGTTTACTCTGATGGCACCACAGCGGGGAGAGGTGTTGGAGGTGCCCTGGTGAGGTCTCCTCTCAGCTCGTCCTCACACATCATTTTCACCATCTGTGTCTTGGCGCCCAGCAGGCCACTAATGAAGGAATAACTGTCTTGTTTGGGGTTTGTTACACAAATGCAGGTGTCAGGACTCGGAGGGTGTGGTAGTAGGTTAACTCCCAGCTGAAAGGAACCGGGGCCGATCTCTGATGTCTCCTGCAGGCCTCCTAGAGAAAGATGCCATTACTCATACCTTCTCATTAATGACCAGTGCCTGATCGCTCTCCTGTGAGTCACAAAAAAGCATCTGTTTAATGACTAACGAAATACTATTATATTAAATAAAAAATGAGTATTATTATCGTTCATACTTACTATAATACATGGTACATACTTACCCACCCAGCACTTGTGAGTCCTGTTAATGGGGGGGGGGGGTCTGTTTTGCTGAGGCCAGCTGCTTCTGTTCCTGTGGTTCCACCAGCCTAATTAATGAATACATCTTAACGAGGGAGAAGCCTGTTCTCACTCAGGTCCTTACATAAACACCCAACTGGCTGCGTCCAATAGTTTCTATTTAATTGTACTGTTCAATCACTTGTTCCCAAGTACGGCACCAATAAACTTGGCTTTAGTGTTGGCTCACGCTCACACCGTGTTCTGATTGGTTCTCCCAATGAACTGCCCTGGTCCCCAGCAAATCAGATGGGCTGACGGTGCTTGACATTGGGGGTTTGTGAGGCGGGGCTTAAGTGATGGAGAGATTGTGATCCATCAGCAATATTCTGAGGACGACCGGACTATACTGCCAAACTAGTAGCTGATAAACTAGCTACCTGATGCTGCACTGTACCCCCCCCCCCCCCCCCACACACACACACACACACACACACACACACACACACACACATACACCATATTCAGCAGAGGGAGTGTAGCTGGGTCTGGATACCCCGGGCGTCCCGCATCAGAACCGGACAGGGAGTTATCATCAGTAAGCATTGGCTAGTCCTGCGCGTCGGACGACTGAGGTCCACCGCAACTCAGCTGCAGAGAGAGAGAAAGAGGGGGGGAGGTAGGGGGAGAGAGAGAGAGGGGAAAAGAGAGCGAGGGGGAGGGAGTAGGAGTAAGTGAGAGAGAAAGATTGCCACACAGGAGGAGAGACGCTGAAAAAGGGGAGAGCTACACAGAGAGGAAGAGAGGTAGAAGGAGAGAGAGGGAGAGCTAGAAGGAGAGAGAGGGAGGAGGAGGGTCGAGGGAGAGCCACAGAACGAGTGCACGCACAGTTCTGCAGTCAGGGACCCAGAGAGAGGAGGAGGAGGAGGAGAGAGAAGGAGCAGAGAGGAGGAGCAGGACAGAGTACTGTTCCAGTAATTGATTGAATAAATGCGGTAAAGTCCCCTCAGCCAACAGCAGAGTGAGGGAGATAAAGAGCGAGAGAGAGAGGTAGAGAGATAGCGGGAGAGAGACAGCGGAAGAGAGATAGCGGGGGAGTGAGGGAGAGCGAGGTAGCAGGAGGGTTAGAATTACTGCTGAATGGAGAGCTGGAGGGAGAGGGAGTTGGAGAGAGAGCAGCGAGCGAGTGATACAGGAGGAGGTGGAGGTGGAGGCGGGATGTGGGGACCACAGCAGCAGGATTCTCTGGTACACAAGCCGGTCGGGGTCTCAGAGACCCCTCACACGCAGGACTGTCCCCTCGCCTGACTGGTGCGGGACACTAGGACTAGCCAATCACGCACCCCTCTCTGTCCGTCTCTCCTCAGATGATGGGGAACAGCTGTGACCGAGGTACCCTCTCTCTTTCTCTGCCTGTCTCTCTGTCTCTCTCTGTGGCTCTCTCTCTGTCTGTCTCTGTTTGTATCTCTCTCTCTGTCTGTCTCTCTTGTCTTTCTGTCTCTCTTCTCTCTGTCTTGGTCTATACATCTGTCTTTTTCTGTCTCATCCTCTTGTCTCTCTTATCGTCTTATCTCTTATGTCTCCCCCTCATCATTTTGAATTGCTGTCTCTCTCTCTCTAGCACACTCTCACCCTATGACTCAGTCACCCTCTTCTCTCTCTCACCCTCCATCTGTAGCTCTATCTCATTGCCATCTCCAACTCGTAGTATATCTCTCTCTCTCCTCTGTCTTCCTCAACCTCTCTCTATCTTCTCCCATCACTCCTTCTCTCACTCTATTCTCTACAAATACCTCCCTCACTCTCTCGTGTCATTTGTCAGTGTCCTGACTGTAACTGTGGTCGACCAGTCATGCCTGAGCAGTCTGTGAGCATGTCCTGGATGCAGGCATGGCAGTATGGGACAGACCACAAGGGTCCCTCCCCCTCACTCTGTTGTTTCTCTGCTGTTAGTCTCTCTCTCTGCCCTCTGTCTCTCTCTCTATCTCTCTCAGTCTCTCTCTCTGTCTACTCTCTTCCCTCTCTCTCTGTCTCTTTCTCTTTCCGTATCTCTCTCTGTCTACTCTCTGCCCTCTCTCTCGCTGTCTCCATCTCTCTCCTTATCTCTCTGTCTGCTCTCTGCTCTGCCCTCTCTCTCTCTCTGCTCTCTCTCTCTCTCGCTCTCTCTCTGGGGGTGATAAACGTGGCACTGTGTGCATGAGGTCGTAGCTTCTGTGTCCTGGCTGCTGCATCCTGATGCATGCAGTGTTTAGCCCAAACTCCACCTGAGGCTCCATCTTTCCATGAGGCTGCTCCTCCATTGTCCTGCCGTGAACTGTGCCGTAAATCTCTTGCATGTTTCTGCCCCGCTGCGTCTCCGGTAGGAGAGTGCTCCCCGACCGCTCGTCGTACACTAGAAGGTTTCCCAAAGAAACATCAATCCTCGAGCACACAAGTCGGGGGTGGGTCGAGGCTAGACAACCCCAGAACCATAACGAGGTGGCCACCCGGCGTGCCCCCAAGGGTTCACAGTGTGCGGTAGCTGGGCCCCCCTGACCCACAAAGTCCTTGGGGAAATCCCTTGGGGGAAATCCTTCGGGGAAACGTTGGGTCCCAGCGATACCACGCCCCCATGGGGAGTTGAAACGTTGGGTCCCAGCGATACCACGCCCCCATGGGGAGTTGAAACGTTGGGTCCCAGCGATACCACGCCCCCATGGGGAGTTGAAACGTTGGGTCCCAGCGATACCACGCCCCCATGGGGAGTTGAAACGTTGGGTCCAGGGCGGTACCGGCACCACCACCGGAGGAGGAGGAGGAGGAATGTTCGGATCCACCCTCCCAGCCCAGACATCCCAGCTCTTCCCTCGGCTCCAAGGAAGAACCGGCTGGCTAAATTTAGAGCCCTTGATCGATACGGCCCTGGAGCCGAGCCCAGACACGAACACTTATCCTGGACCAGAACCAGAGCCAGTAGAACCACAACCAGTGGAGCCAGAGCCGGCACATGAACCACAACACTGGGCAGGAAGAAGTCCAGCTAGAGAGGCCCAGCCAGCACTTAGACTGGATATAAAAAATGGAAAAACGTTCACCAATCAATACTACTTGCCTTCCATCTGGGTGCCTGTGTACAGCCTGGTTTCCTGGATTCTATCGCACCACTCGCACAAAGCCCACTGTTGTATATAATGCCTCCCCCCCCCAAACCGGGCTTTGGAGGACTGGGTTTGCTAATGATGGTGTGGCTGTTTGGGGCTCTCATCTGTCTGTTCAGCCCCCCCCCCCCCCCCCCCCCCCCCCCCCGTTCCTTACCTGTCAAGGGGACTGCAGAGGTCATATTGATTGAGTTGCCAGCCGATAGATTGTCTTGCTCAGGGGCCCCACGACTGGGGTGGGGGTGGGGGATGGGTTCGGGCCGGGCGTCTGGGCTACACAGATGACCTTGACACACTTAGCCGTGGTCTCCTGACAGGAAAGGCAGAAATAGCAGCAGGGAGGATCCATGTGGAGTGTTGTTTTACGTTCTACATCGGCTAAACGGCAGCTACTAGCGCCAGATAGCGGCAGCAACTACACAACAGCTAGCGGGCAAACATCTGCTAATGGTGCTACTTAAACTTAAGATTCACATTCCCTAACCGCTAGCTGAGCATCTGCTAATTGTGCTGCCTAAATTGAATTGCACAATAGCTAACAGACCCTGCAAAGCACCAGCTAACTACTATTAAACAACATCCGCTAATATCACAGGCTAACAGCTACACACCAGCTAACAGCTCCATCTTGACTCACAGAATCATCTAAACACCAGCTGCACTTAAGCTAAACCTGCTAAAAACACCAGCTAAACACCAGACAGGCTTGTGCTAAAGGCCTGCTAGATTTGTGTTAACATCACCAGCACAATGTTAGTTAATTATCACAATATATTTTTCGATAATATAATTTTTTTGCCTTACGGCAAGGAATGAAAAATCACAACGAGACCTGTACTAGTAATAGCAGTTAGGCTAACTGAGGGCTAACCATATCGTAAGCACACCATATCCACTGCGGCCCAACAGAAGATATCTCCACCATGGGCCCACGCTCCTACTGATCAGCAACATCATCTGCCTGTCAGTCCGCCTGTCTCTGTCTGTCCGTCTGTATATCAGCCTGTCGATCTGTCTGTCTGTCTGCCTCTTCTTCACCTCACCAATGTTAAAAGGCTTATTCATTCCTTGCAGACCTTATTATAAATGACAAGTGTTCTCTCTCTCCCGCTCCCTCTCTCTTCCTCTCTCTCAAGAAGTTTCTTCGGAGCGTTCTCCGAGACGGAGGAGTATCTCCGGCTTGGGGGGTTCAGAGAAGAGTGTTGCCGTTGACAACCCCAATTCATCCCCCTTCAAAGTACCAGTGAGTATCCACCAGTTCAAACACCAGCACAACTACCATAGCAGTTTGTTTACCTAAACGACATCAGCACTACAATATCTGTACCAGAACCAACACCAGCTCTTTTACCAGTTCCACCACTACAATGGTTGTACAACGACATTACTAATACAAGAAACATACCAGCACCAACAAAACTACCATACCAGTGAGTTAACCAGTATCACCGGTACAATGACCATACCAGCACCCACACCAAACCAGTACCAACATGATATCAATGAAACATAGTCATCAATGAGGGTGACGGTCTCTCACTTCGCTCTGCGTTGGACTTTTTTTTAGTCTTGTTTGGCTACGGTATATCTCCGATACGTAGGAATCAACATTCAGAACCTGACTCTGCTGGGGTTTTATGCTAAACGGCCCGCAATAGGGATGGAGAGACACCCACGTTTATAGAGACGTAGGGAGAGGGACCAGAACATTTTTCAATTGACTGCCTGCTGGTATTGAACCGGCGTCTCTGCGACTACGTGTTTAGCGTTTTATCGGGTTATGCCAGCGGGTCGGCCCGATTGGGTCTGTGTCTCTAGAAGCTTCTGGAGACGCTTGATTCAGTATGTCTGGTGCTGCAGTTACAGTTGAAATTCAATCATAGGAGCATGAACACGCACTCAGACACGCAGACACAGCCAGATACACACACACACAGAGCAAGACACACACATAGCCAGACACACAAACACACACAGCCAGACACATACACACAAAGCCAGACACACACACATCCAGACACATACACACATAGACAGATACACACACACACACCCCCATACACTCACAGAGTCAGACACACACACACACACACACAGCCAGACAAGCACACACACGCAGCCAGCCAGCCAGACACACACACTGCACTCCCATCATGCAACCATAAGATAGATTACCATTTTAGGGTTATCTACCACTTTCTATCTAGAAACCAGCCTCATCACTCACACAAGACCACGCAAAACCAATCTCACTGCAGGTCATACTGGTAGAATACACTCTACATTAACATAATGGCACAGTCAGTACATACTGACGCTCACACACACAGATGCACTAACACACGTACGCACGAACAGGGACAACACCTCTGGCAGACTAATAAAGTATCTCAGTGCTAACTGAGTGCGGTATAACTATCATAGTTCTAGCATAATACCACAGTACTAACAAACGTAGTAAATAATGCTAACATAGTACTGCAATAGTATCCCAGTACCCCCATACTACTAGTACTAACTTAATACTGCCATAATACTACAGTACTCACATAGTACTACCATAATACTACAGTACTACCAGTGTACCACAGTACCACCATAATACTACAGTACTACCATTTGACCATAGTATTACCATAATACCACAATAATACTAATATTAACAGCTCTACCGTACAGACTGACACACACACACACACCACAGGGACAACAGTAGCTCCAGTGTGAGTCATAACGGTAATTATTCTGGTTCACCTAGGTAAAACAATAAAGTTACACACACACACACACACACACCCACCCATCCCCAGATGTATCGTGCTCTACTTTATAACAATGGCCTAGTTGTTCGAAAATGGTCTGTCTGTCAGGCAGAGACAGACTGTTTTTCTCTCTCTCGTTGGGTCTGTCTGCTTGCCTGTATGTTTGTACTACAAGGTGTAATGTTATACATGGAGTACTATCTAGGGTAGTATTAATAGTTACACAGTAGGTTTTGTGCTTATAATTCATGTTATTTATAGATCACTTTTCATCCTCCTCAAAGACATTTGACAAAGTGGTTCGAAAGTCACAGTGAAACATTCTAGAAGCATACAATTTACCAGTCAGAATCAGAGATGGGGACAAAGAGCTGATGCTGGTCCTCTTCCTCCCCCTCACCCCTCTTCTCCTCCTCCCCCCCTCACCCCTCTTCTCCTCCTCCTCCCCCCCCTCACCCCTCTTCTCCTCCTCCCCCTGACCCCTCTTCTCCTCCTCCCTCCCTGACCCCTCTTCTCCTCCTCCCCCCCTCACCCCTCTTCTCCTCCTCCCCCCCACCCCTCTTCTCCTCCTCCTCCCCCCCTCACCCCTCTTCTCCTCCTCCTCCCCCCCCTCACCCCTCTTCTCCTCCCTCCCTGACCCCTCTTCTCCTCCCCCCCCACCCCTCTTCTCCTCCTCCCCCCCTGACCCCTCTTCTTCTCCTCCTCCCCCCCTCACCCCTCTTCTCCTCCTCCCCCCCTCACCCCTTTTCATCCCCCTCTTCCACCTCATCCCTCTTCCTCCCCGCTCTTCTTGGCTGCCCCCCCACCTCCTTCCTCCTCCTCCAGGGTTTCTTCAGTAAACGTCTGAAGGGCTCGATCAAGAGGACCCGGAGCCAGACCAAACTGGACCGCAACACCAGCTTCAGACTCCCGTCGCTGAGACCCGCTGAGCCGGACAGGTACCCCAACACACACCTGGTACAAGCCAGACACACATCCAGTACACACCCGATACCTGTCTCCATTATCTTCCATGCCGAAATTGGAGAGACAACATTTCAGATATTCCATCTGACCTGCAATCGTATCATCCCAACCTTCCCTGAAACACATTTCGGTCTATGAGATTGTATCAACAAGGATGAGCTGGAAAATAACAAGGTAACATTCTAACCAATCATAACCCAGCTGGCTGCAGGAAGTGCTCCAGCTCTTATCCAATCAAGTCCATGGCTCCTTTTCTCAGGGCCCGCCCCTAAACATGAAATGGTTTCGGGATGCTGTGCCGCCTCTTCGTTAACGAAGCTCGTTTGTGTCCCTGCTGTAATCACACTTTTCCTATCAGATCCATATTTGGCAGCAAAGGCACTATTGGATGTCAATTAAGCTGATGAGTAAGGGCGAGAGAGCTAAAGAAAGACTAAAGAGAGAATGAGAGAGATAATTGTAAAGAAAGCCTGGGAGAGGGAGGAGGAGAAAAGCAGGAGAGATAATGGGCAAGAAATGGAGAGAGGATCTTGTTGTAATTAGAAAGCTTCTTGTTTGGTGACTGGTGCGTCACTGTAGAGGATGGTGAGGTTTAATTTCCTGCACCACTTCCAGTTCGTAAGCTGATGACGAAGGAAGCAGCTCCTGGTTCGCCATCGCTGATCGGAAGCCAGGATGTTATTACCTCTCAATAGCAGGAGCACTTGGCTCAATCAGCCACAAACAAACCGGGCTTGATCTTGTGCGGAAGTTACTATTTAGACTCTCGAACCTAACCAAAATGTTCTGGATCCGAACCCCAAGTTGCTGTGGATATAACCATTAAATGATTGTCAAATCGAAGAACCCAGGACTAACTTGGTGAAAACGGTTTTATGAATGAAGGGATAAATAAATCAACATTATGTTTACATATTAGTTTAGCGACAATCACAACCCAGAGTGCTTCTGTCCTGAAACTACAACCCAGGCTTCTTTGTCTCTGTGGCACCCCTGCCAGTGTTCATCTTTTACAGGCATGACTGCGGTCATCTCAGGGCAGGTTGGTGGGTGGGGCATTCTGGGAAAGGAAGTTTTATGATGTGACGGCAGATAATTGTAGAAACAGCAGAGCTAGATCATCCCTGGCACATGGTCCTGTTTACTCTAGAGGTGTGTGTGTGTGTGTGTGTGTGTGTGTGTGTGTGTGTGTGTGTGTGTGTGTGTGTGATTGTGTGTGTTCGTGTCACATACAAAGACAGAAAGGTAGAAAGAGAGCATGTCAGATGGATGGATAATGCTCTCTGGTAGCTGCTATCTAAGGTCTCCCTCTGTTTCTCTCCCTCTCTCTCTCTCTACCTCTCTCTTGCTCTCTCTCTCTCCGTCTGCGCGTCAGTGTGGGTTTGAGTCTCCATCTCTCTTTGAGTGTGTGTCTCTCTGATGTGGGAGTCTCTCTCTCTGAGTGATTGCGTGCTGCAGCAGTGTGTGTGTAGCAGCAGTGTGTGATGGAGGCTACTTCCTCTCTGCTGAGAAGGGCTCGCAACGCCCAGCTGTCCCTCAGGTAGGACCCCCTGTGTCTGTCGGAAGTTGGTAGTTGGGAGTGTGATAGTTGGGAGTACGATAGTGACATCAGTGAGTGTTTCTGTGCAGCACCAGTAGCTTGGTGCTGGAGGGGACGCCGGGGGTTATGTTTGGTCAGAACCGGGCCGACTGCTGCTGAGATCAGTTCCTGGTTCTCTTGGTGTTGTTGGGTTCGGGGCTGGGGTCAGTACTGTTGGAGCTTGGTCAGCCGAGAGTCTGTGAGAGTTGGTACCGCTGGTTCTGCTTAGTGAGCTGCAGCATGTTGTATTGAGTTAGAGGTTCAGGTGACACGGACATAGTTCTGTGTGTGGGTGTGGGTGTTGTTAGTGTGTTTGTGTGTGTGTGTGTGTGTGTGCGCGTGTGTGTGTGTCTCAGTAGCATAAGAAGTGCGTCCTTCTCTTCCCAGCAGAACAGATCAGGTTTCTGTCTTAATGCAGCCGGACACACCGGACCGGACCTAGCAGCCCCCCCTCCCTCCCCCCAGATCACGGTGGTCGGATCGGTAGATGTAGCGCCATGACAGCCACACATCAACAACAGTAGCTGATGACCTGGATGGATTGATGACAGAGGGATAGATAGCTAAAGTTAAATAGATAGCTAAAGATAGATAGATCGATGGATGGCTACCTTAATATGAGAGAGAGCGAGAGAGCCACACAGAGGGACAGAGCGACAGACACACAGAGACAGACACACAGACACAAACAGAGAGATGATTGGATAGATAGACAATTGGATAGATAATTGGGTAGATGGATAAATGGATGGATGGAGGTATATATTGCGCTTCTAAACGCGTGTGTTCTCCTGAGTCCAGCTAGTTTTTGAGGGTTTGTGTCTGTAGTGATCTGGACTAGGGACACAGGAGGTCCTGTATACAGGGCTCTCTCCATAATTATCGCTGCTAGCAGAGACAAGGTTGCAGGACACAGAGGGGCGGGGTTAGCTTAAACCCCGCCTCCCCTCGCCACAGCAGCGTCAGGCGGAGCAGGAAGTTCATACATCAAAGGAGGTATGCAGAGAATACAGCAGAAGCCTGTGTGTGTGTCTGTGTGTGTGTCTGTGTGTGTTGCTCTGACACACTAATCCCGTATTATATAATCCAGATATGATGCTACCGACTGATCACACACACAGACACATCTGCCACAGAGGAATTCCATGGAATTTAAGAGGTTTCATGTTCCTCCAGCAAATTAAAAAAATAAGCTTTAGTTTGGTGTGTGTGTTTGTGTGGTCTAGCACACTTGGTGTGCTAGACCACACAAGTGTGCTAGACCCCAAGTGTAATAACATCAAACCAGCCCACCATCGCCAGGTATTTCAAGGTATGCACAGTGCGTAGTGAGACTCCAGAACACACACACGCACACATATTATATTATATTATCACACACACATTCCTATGCAAATCCCAGACACAACTTCATGCACACATTTACACACTTCCAGACACACAAATAGCCCATGACAGAAACAGGTTAGTTATTGGTTCCATTTGATTTGGTGGTTTGGTTGTTGTTCGTTGACTAAGTTTTAACTTAGTCAACTTTTTTCTACAGCTACGTAAGCATCGTGACCTCATAAAAGCCCGACACAGTTTAGCCTGCTATAAATCCAGGGAAAGAGAAGAATGCAACACAATGAACAAAGAGCAACAATGTATGATGCCCCAGAAGGAGTCAAACCCTTGTGCAACATTTTCATCAATAAACAAAGCTTTCGCCGTTTCCCAGAAATACCTTGCGAGTACTGTGTTTGTTTGTAATTATCCCCCTGTCGCACGGAAGTGACGATTCTGTCGTCCAATCAACGAACGGCGCGTGTAGCTTGAACTTGTTGGCACCCTCGGTACCCCAACAGAGTAGTAGTGCGAGGCGAGTTCGGCTCATTACGGCTCAGTCCGGACCCCGGCCACTTTTGGCAGTGGAAACGCGAACGGTGCCGCACCTTTGCATACCGAACCGACGCGCACCGCCGTGGAAACGCGCCATTAGTTGATGTCAGTTTAGTTGCATTGGGTTGATGAAGTTGGTTCGGTTTTGTTCAGTTGTCTAAGCTAGTTTGAATCAGTCTAGTTAGTTTGACCTCGGTGCCTAGTTTATGTGACATCACAAGCAGATAAGGCAGTGGTTATCGCTGGCTCATCCCAACACTTCCATAGTTCCCATCATGACAACACAGCAGGACCAGTACAGAGTTGTCGTTCCCAGGTGTGCTCAGTCTTAGTCCAGCCTCGGTAGTCAGGTGAAGATCCCCAGGTGTGCTTCACCTGCACGTCACATCCCCTAGCATCTGTTTCCCAGCTGGGTCGATCCCCATGGAAACCACTCCCGCGGGCCCGCGTGATTGGCCTGCCGATGGGCTTGTTTACTGGAGGAGCGGTGGTGGAGGCAGCAGAGGAGAGCAGGAGGTTGAGACACCGGGTCCTGCTGGAGGCTCTGAGAGGGGTCCTGACAGAGCACCGTGGGAGGTGGGAGACGTGGTCTCCCAGTGGCACCAGCAGGAGGAGGTTGCCGTGGGATACGCTGTGATGCTCTGGGGAGCGTCGTACTCCTGGCTCTGCACTTGTTTTTCGTAGGTATTGCTGCCCTCTCTTGCTTCTGACCACTAAAGTGGAGTTGTCGAGTTTTGTTGGGTGACACTTTTTTTCTTAGCCTCTCACCTCGTCACTCCTCACTGCTACTCTCGACTCTTCTTGGCTTCCTCTCCTCCCGCCTTCCTCCAGTGGTGTCGACCTGCGCCTGCCTCTGGCCTGGTACTACGTTGTGGTGTAAGCCTGGTTCTAACCCGCGGTGATGTGGTCTGGTGTTGCAGGTCGCGGGCACTGCCCAAACTGAAGGAGACCTCGTCCCATGAGTCTCTGCTGAGCCCTGGGAGTGCAGTAGAGGCCCTGGATCTGGCCATGGAGGACCACGTGTACATCAAACCCCTGCACAGCAGCATCCTGGGACAGGAGTTCTGCTTCGAGGTACGGCTCTGTTTGCTGGCCCTGCTGGACCTTCGTTTTGGTCTCGTTTCCTTCGAGTTTCTTTTTTATTTGTCATGAGGACAATGTACAAAAGGCATTAACCCCAAAGCACACAGTGGATTTGCAATGCAAACAACAACTATAATCCTTTTGTATCCATGGAGCAAAGCACACAGAGCGTGAATGTAGTTCGGCGTTGATTTTCTGCTCGCTTCAAAAGCTGACTTTCCATTGGCGGTCCCAGGGCAGGTACATAATGGGACGCTACCTCACCTGCGTACCTCACTCGTTAGTCTGGCACGCGCGTGACCACAGGCGTTCTCTAGCTGAAGGGCGATCGCATCTGGAGAATAAACATCTCAATGGTTGGGTTCTGTGTGGTGAAATATGTAGAATCACAGGTATATTATATGTATTATTTTTATTTAACCTCTGGCTGGTCTCATAGAGCTTTTTCACCTGAAGAGCTCGGATGGCTGCAAAAACGTACAAACTGATTAATTAGATATGATGTTATTATAGAACTAAAAGCTACTCGACCTTGACTTGATAACCAGAAGGGATGTATTCAAGGGTGTATGTGTACCATCAGCAGCCAGGTGTATGTGGTTTGTGAGCTGCAGGTTAATTGCACAGTAAATTATAACACTAACATTCACATGTTCCTGGGTGACAGGTGACCTACTCTGGAGGAACCAAGTGTTTCAGCTGCACATCCATGTCTGAGAGGGACAAATGGATGGAGAACCTGAGGAGAACCATCCAGCCCAACAAGGTAGGAGATGTCTCGAAAACAAGGTGATATCGTCTGCATACAGTGCAACAATACAGCATGAGTCGTTGCAATGAAACCGTCCTCCATTTGGAACAATTCAGAATGCTAATAAAGCTAGAATACTGATATACAAACAGACCCCCTTTGTCAATAGGAGCTGAAGTAGTTTTTACTTGATCAAGGATGAGATAGATGTTGAGTATTAGGAAGATGACATCTGTAAAAACAAAACTTAATCAATTCATTTTGCAAAGAAAATCAAATCAAAACATCTCCCTTCACACAGAGAACAGACATTTTGAACTTGTATAATTTAGTTAATAGTATCACAAGAACAGAATGGAATAAGAGAAATGGAACTTATTCGATTAGTATTTCACTTTACGATCTAACCATGCTTCTTTTTTTCTTTCTATTTTTATTTGGTCCTTTATGGACAGCACAGGGCAGTGGGTGAGCAAGAACGACATGTTAACATAGGACCGTCGCAACGGCCTACCATCGTAGGCCGTTGCAATGCATAGATGTATATACTGACTAGATATCACATTCGGCTTCTAAGCATGCGTCAGCATGCCGCCGTCTTGCTACGAGGTAACCACCCACTTGAATGAATGGACGTCGATGGGACAGAGGTCCTTTCACACTAAAAATCACTCTAAATCGCCTTATTTTTAAGCGATGTTCGTTCATTCAGGTGGGTGGTTAACCCACGGCAAGATGGCGGCCGCATTGACGCATACTTTCCACTGACCAGCGCAACTTAGGCGATATCTAGTCAGTATATATATCTATGGGTACTAGCATAGGGCCGCCGCAACATCATAACTTCCTAGGTACTGTGCATGTTAACATAGGACCGCCGTGGCGTGTGACCCCCTAGAATGACCCTGTGAGTGAGATCGTCATTTTAAGCGTTCTGGCGATTTTCCGGCCGACAGGACAACTGCCGGCGCGTGGAGAACCTGCTGCGCCTGTGGATCATCGAGGCCAAGGACCTCCCGGCCAAGAAGAAGTACTTCTGCGAGCTGTGTCTGGACGACACGCTGTACGCCCGCACCACCAGCAAGATGCGCCACGACAGCCTGTTCTGGGGCGAGCACTTCGACTTCTCCAGCCTGCCGCCCGTGCACAGCCTCACCGTGCACATCTACCGCGACGTAGACAAGAAGAAGAAGAAGGAGAAAAACAACTACGTGGGGCTTGTCAACATCCCCGTCTCCACGGTGACGGGCCGGCAGTTCGTGGAGAAGTGGTACCCGGTGAGCACGCCCACCACCAGCAAGGCCAAGGGAGGCGGCCCGTCCATCCGCATCAAGTCGCGCTACCAGAGCATCAGCATTCTGCCCATGGAGCAGTACAAGGAGTTTGCAGAGTTCATCACCAACAACTACGGCATGATGTGCTCCGTGCTGGAGCCCGTCATCAGCGTGCGCAACAAGGAGGAGATGGCCTGCGCCCTGGTGCACATCCTGCAGAGCACCGGCCGTGCCAAGGTAACTAGCATGGTGTGACTGTTGAGCACAGTAGGATGTACACCATGAGGCTACATAGGACTAGCATGGTGTGACTGTTGAGCACAGTAGGACGTACACCATGAGGCTACATAGGGCTAGCATGGTGTGACTGTTGAGCACAGTAGGACATACACCATGAGGCTACATAGGGCTAGCATGGTGTTAATGTGTAGAGTGGTATAATGTTACCCTTGTATAAGCTACCTAGAGCTAGCACAGTGTCGTATAGCAAGCACCTAGTACTAGCATAGTGTTAGTATGTAGCATAGTAAACTAGCATAGTATAAATTACTGTACTTTACCAAGTACTTAATTATATAAATTTTTTGCTGCACACTTATACAATCTTTTACAACTTGCCATGGTGAATGTGGTAAAGGCGTCCGGCTCTTAAGAGAAAGTATTCAGTTAAACTTAGTAAGAGGATGCCTTCTGAGTTTCACTGAATACTTTTACTCTTGAGTAACTCCTTTACAACATTCAGCAGTATGCTTCCACCAGTCAGCGCTGTGTGCACCTCGCTGGTGGTCTTCCGGGTAGTGAGCTCCCTGTGGTTCCCTTGTGTGCGCAGGACTTCCTGACGGACCTTGTGATGTCGGAGGTGGACCGCTGTGCGGACCACGACGTGCTGATCTTCAGGGAGAACACGCTGGCCACCAAGGCCATTGAGGAATACCTGAAGCTGGTGGGGCAGAAGTACCTGCACGACGCATTGGGTGAGCAGAGCCAAGACAATGAGCACGATGGCGTCGGCATAGAACCTGATAAAGTCCTCTTCCTATTGGCTGGTGACAAGTACCGATCCGACAGACCATTTTTTTTTTCCTTAAACTAAATATCTTAATATTAGGCTATCCCCTTTCCGAACTTTTTAGAGACGTTGAGATGGAGAGTGATAGCTATGCCTTTTTATTTTATGACATGTCATAAGCATAATCATTAACTATATTTCAGCTGAAAAGCAGGTTTGATTGAGCAATTTAAGAAAGGTTGTGTGAGAGGGATGCAAAGACTCCGACAGCCAACGATACCCGATACAGCATTTGGGGCCAGTTTCTGTCCCCGGTCCCCAGTATGGACTGGCTGCATCCCCACCTGATACTGCATCGATTTCCACGGAGAGAGAACCACCCGAGTCTGAACTCTCTGATCGATGAGGGGGATATTTATTATGATGTCATTCTATCGTCTCCCAGAGGGCACCACTATTGGTTGTATCAGAGGGAACACAACGTGAAGAGAAGACTCGTAGCGCCAATCAAAGTGATCGATTGATCGGTTTGGCAGCGGATGATGTCACAATTTCCTGTCGGAGCGTTTAAGAGGATGTTGAGAGGGTTGGTTTTGGAAGTCGGTTTTTGTTAGAGCCATGTTTTAGTCTTGGTCCTTGCATCCATCCATGATCCTTATATCCCTGAGACTTGATTTGGGTTGGATTGGATCAGATTTGATTAAGATTACGTTGTCATTCGGTTTACATTTATATTTGGATTGAATTTGGTCAGGATTGGGATAAGGATTTGGATGTGGACTGCTGAGCAGTTGGTCCACTTTGCTGCTGCTAGAAGCCCCTTTCAGATGTGGAGATACTTAAGTAACGGCTCTGGGTCAGTGGCGTGAGGAGAGTGGGAAAGACTGGAGACGGTTTGAGCCTCGTCAGTTTCTCTGAGCCCCCAGACGGAGTGCACATCTGTACGCTTCCACATTCAGACATGAAGGGCCCGTCACCAGGCGTTGACAGATGTACCGTCTTCAAAGAAGTTTGTGTGTGTGTGTGTGTGTGTGTGTGTGTGTGTGTGTGTGTGTGTGTGTGTGTGTGTGTGTGTGTGTGTGTGTGTGTGTGTGTGTGTGTGTGTGTGTGTGTGTGAAGGACTAAAAATAACTGATGTTAATGAAAAAAGGACTCAGGCAGAGTGTGGTACCTGTTTCTGGAAGGACAGATAGATTAGTTTACTGTTGTTTTCTGTCTGTCTGTACATACCCTGCCTGCCTTCATCAAGGTGTCTGTCTCTTACCCGTCTCTCTCTCTCCCTCTCTCTAGGAGAGTTCATCAACGTGTCTGTCTCTTACCTGTCTCCCTCTCTCCCTCTCACTAGGAGAGTTCATCAAGGTGTCTGTCTCTTACCCATCTCCCTCTCTCCCTCTCTCTGGGAGAGTTCATCAAGGTGTCTGTCTCTTACCCGTCTCTCTCTCTCCCTCTCTCTAGGAGAGTTCATCAAGGTGTCTATCTCTTACCCGTCTCTCTCTCTCCCTCTCTCTAGGAGAGTTCATCAAGGTGTCTGTCTCTTACCCGTCTCTCTCTCTCCCTCTCTCTGGGAGAGTTCATCAAGGTGTCTGTCTCTTACCCGTCTCTCTCTCTCCCTCTCTCCCACTCTCTAGGAGAGTTCATCAAGGTGTCTGTCTCTTACCCGTCTCTCTCTCTCCCTCTCTCTAGGAGAGTTCATCAAGGTGTCTGTCTCTTACCCGTCTCTCTCTCCCTCTCTCCCTCTCACTAGGAGAGTTCATCAAGGTGTCTGTCTCTTACCCGTCTCCCTCTCTCCCTCTCTCTAGGAGAGTTCATCAAGGTGTCTGTCTCTTACCCGTCTCTCTCTCTCCCTCTCTCTAGGAGAGTTCATCAGGTGTCTGTCTCTTACCCGTCTCTCTCTCTCCCTCTCTCTAGGAGAGTTCATCAAGGTGTCTGTCTCTTACCCGTCTCTCTCTCTCCCTCTCTCTAGGAGAGTTCATCAGGTGTCTGTCTCTTACCCGTCTCTCTCTCTCCCTCTCTCTAGGAGAGTTCATCAAGGTGTCTGTCTCTTACCCGTCTCTCTCTCTCCCTCTCTCTAGGAGAGTTCATCAAGGTATCTGTCTCTTACCCGTCTCTCTCTCTCTCCCTCTCTCTAGGAGAGTTCATCAAGGCTCTGTATGAGTCGGATGAGAACTGTGAGGTAGACCCGGGTCGCTGCTCCAGCGGGGAGCTGCCAGAGCACCAGAGCAACCTGAAGATGTGCTGCGAGCTGGCCTTCTGCAAGATCATCAACTCCTACTGGTACACAAATACACACAAACACACACTGTACTGGCCTTCTGCAAGATCATCAACGCCTACTGGTACACACATACACACAAACACACACTGTACTGGCCTTCTGCAAGATCATCAACTCCTACTGGTACACACATTGCAAAGCTAACATGCTTCTGACAAGGAACTCCCAGTCTTTTCCCTTGTAAACTCATTAGGTTTCTGGTTATTGCTGGTGACTCCATGTGTTCCTCCATGTATTGTCTGTGTACGGTCTTCCTCCATGTATTGTCTGTGTACTGTGTGCTCACCTCTCTCTCGCCCCTCTCTCTCCCTCCCTGTGAGTGTGTACTGTGTGCTCACCTCTCTCTCCCCCCTCTCTCTCCCTCCCTGTGAGTGTGTACTGTGTGCTCACCTCTCTCTCGCCCCTCTCTCTCCCTCCCTGTGAGTGTGTACTGTGTGCTCACCTCTCTCTCCCCCCTCTCTCTCCCTCCCTGTGAGTGTGTACTGTGTGCTCACCTCTCTCTCCCCCCTCTCTCTCCCTCCCTGTGAGTGTGTACTGTGTGCTCACCTCTCTCTCCCCCCTCTCTCTCCCTCCCTGTGAGTGTGTACTGTGTGCTCACCTCTCTCTCCCCCCTCTCTCTCCCTCCCTGTGAGTGTGTACTGTGTGCTCACCTCTCTCTCCCCCCTCTCTCTCCCTCCCTGTGGGTGTGTACTGTGTGCTCACCTCTCTCTCCCCCCTCTCTCTCCCTCCCTGTGAGTGTGTACTGGGTGCTCACCTCTCTCTGTCTCCCCCAGCGTGTTCCCGCGGGAGCTGAAGGAGGTGTTTGCATCGTGGCGGCAGCGCTGCCTGGCCCGCGGCCACTCCCAGGACATCAGCAAGCGTCTGATCAGCGCCTCCCTCTTCCTGCGCTTCCTGTGCCCCGCCATCATGGCGCCCTCCCTCTTCAACCTGATGCAGGAGTACCCCGACGACCAGACCTCCCGCAACCTCACCCTCATCGCCAAGGTCATCCAGAACCTGGCCAACTTCACCAAGTAGGTCCCTGGCCAATCACAGCGTGGGGGGGAGGGGTCTATGAGTTTGATTGGCGGGGCTTACAGGTTCAGCTGGTTTAGAGTGGGTGGGGCTATGGGATTGCTTTGTTTTAATGTAGGAGGGGGGGCTAAGGTCACACTTGGTTAATGTAGGCAGGGCTAAAAGAGTCACCAGAGTAATGGGGGCGGGGCTTCAATTATCATCTGGGTTAATGGAGGCGGGGTTTACATTGTCACCTGGATTAATCCAGGTGGGGTTTACGTGGCCAACTTGGTTTATTGGGCGGAGGTTACATGGACGGGTTTACAGGGTCACCGGGGTTACTGGGGCAGGGCTTACAGGGTAATCTTGGTTTATTGGGCTCACAGGGTCACCGTGGTTACAGTGAACTTTTAACTGAGGGGAGATGGTCTGTTGGTTTGTTTTATTGACGGCAGCAGGAAACATGATTGGATCAGATCTCTTTGGCCCAGATCAGATGTGTTTAGATGTGATTACAGGTGATTGGATTACACAACGCTGGTCAATCTCAGAGTGAAACAGATCTTTGTTCCCCCTCCCTGTCCCCCTCTTTGTGTCACTTCGTCTCACATCACACTCTTCTGCTACTCTGTTTCTCTTTCTCTCTGTCCGTCCCTCACCATGTATCTATTTCTGTATCTCTGTCTTCATTACTCATTCCTTCTCTTTCTGTTTCCACCTCTGTCTCTTTCTGTCTTGATTTCTTCTCTAAATCCCTCTGTCCCCTCCCCCCATCTCCCCCTCCCCGTGCTTCCCTCTCACTCTCCCCTCCCTCTCTCTACCTCCCTCCCTCCCTCCCTCCCTCCGTCTCTCTCCCCTCCCTTCCTCGCCCTCTCTGCCCTACCTCCCTCCCTCTCTCCCCTCCCTACCTCCCTCCCTCCCTCTCTCCCCTCCCTACCTCCCTCCCTCCCTCTCTCTCCTCCCTACCTCCCTCCCTCTCTCTCTCTCCTCCCTACCTCCCTCCCTCTCTCTCCCCTCCCTACCTCCCTCCCTCCCTCTCTCTCCTCCCTACCTCCCTCCCTCCCACTCCCTCCCTCCCTCTCTCCCCTTCCTCTCTCCTCCCTCCCTCTCTCTCCCCTCTCTCCCCTTCCTCTCTCCTCCCTCCCTCTCTCCCCTTCCTCTCTCCTCCCTCCCTCTCTCTGCCCTACCTCCCTTGCACTCTCCTCCCTCCTCTCTCCCCTTCCTCTCTCCTCCCTCCCTCCCTCTCTCTGCCCTACCTCCCTTCCTCTCTCCTCCGTCCTCTCTCCCCTTCCTCTCTCCTCCCTCCTCTCTCCCCTTCCCCTCTCCTCTACCTCCCTCTCTCCGCTCCTCTTCCTCCCTCCCTCCCCCCTCCCTCCTCAGGTTTGGGAACAAGGAGGAGTACATGGCCTTCATGAATGACTTCCTGGAGCACGAGTGGGCGGGGATGATGCGTTTCCTGTCTGAGATCTCCAACGCGGAAACCCTGTCCAACATGCCCGGTTACGAGGGCTACATTGACCTGGGCCGCGAGCTGTCCACCCTGCACACACTGCTCTGGGACGTGGTGACGCAGCTGGACAAGGTACACACACACACACACACACACACACACACACACACACACACACACACACACACACACACACACACACACACACACACACACACACACACACACACACACGAGAACACACACACACACACACACACACGAGAACACACACACACACACACACACACACGGGATCACACACACACACACACACACACACACACACACGAGAACACACACACACACGAGAACACACACACACACACACACGGGATCACACACACACACACACACACACACACACACACACACACGGGAACACACACACACACACACACACACACACACACATACGGGATCACACACACACACACACACACACACGGGAATACACACACAGGAACACACACACACGGGAACACACACACACACACGGGAACACACACACGCACACACACACACACAAGTTCTCACACATATACATATGCACACACTCACACACCTACACACCTGTACGTGCACACTCGCACGTATGCGAACATATACACACACATGTTAACATAAACACACATACGCGTTCACATATATACACACACGTGTTCACATGTATCCGAACATTTACAAACACTCACATATACACACACAACGACAGCACATCAACACACATCTTGTTTGTTGTCATTTGTGCTTGTGTGGATGTGTGT
Organism: Pollachius pollachius; assembly: GCF_949987615.1. Lineage (NCBI taxonomy): Eukaryota > Metazoa > Chordata > Actinopteri > Gadiformes > Gadidae > Pollachius > Pollachius pollachius. The sequence continues at coordinate 14,727,141 of NC_136947.1, read as the reverse complement.
ATGTGCATGTTACGTGCTTGAGTCCCTCTGTTTTTTTCTGTGTACGTGTGCTTGGGTGTGTGTGTGTGTTTGTGTTTGTGCATGTCTGGTGTGCACGCCTGTATATTTTCATTTTGCGTGCACGTGTGCGGGTGGCTACATGACGCAAGTTGAGTCACCTGCCAGCCATAGACCAATCAGCGATAGCCTGCCTGGATCCGGTGCGGCAGACTTCCTGGTGGTCGCCATGACTACCAGGAAGTCTGCTAACACCGGGCCCTCATCACCAGCATGGTCGTATTTTACCTTTGCGTTTGAGTCTTGATTCTGTGCAGTTCTGTGCTGTGGTTCTATACGGTTCTGCGCGGTTCTGTGGAGTTGTAGCAGCATGGCTGTCTGTTGACCAAACCTTCATTAAGTTCTCCTTGTGTTTTCCTTTTTTTTTTTTCCTCCTCATCCTTCTCCCTCCCCTCCTCCCATCCCCTCTCATCTCCTCCTCCCCGTTACCATGGTATCCCTACCTTGTCACCAACGCATCCTGGTGCTTCTCTGTTTCTGCCAAACCCAAACCACAAACACACACACACACACACACACACACACACACACACACACACACACACACACACACACACACACACATACACATACACACACACACTGTAAACACACACGCACACACTCGTTTGGAAACCCCAGGGTGAAAATTCCTTCCTGCAGGCCACTGTGGCAAAGCTGGGCCCGTTGCCCCGGATACTGGGAGATATGAGTCGCTGCCTGGCCAGCCCCTCCCCCATGCAGCATCCGCTCCGAGGCTCCGCCCACAACATCAGCGGCAGCCTATCGTCTGGCTTGCACCGCATCTTCCAGGAGCCCACCGACAGGTACACACATGCGGACAGACACACACGCTGACAGACACACAGCCTGGAAGGCAGACACACGCTGTGTGTTAAGTGTCTAGGGAACCACTTGTGGTGTGTGTTTCCAGCATGAATAGCTTCATTTGATGGATGATACAGACTCCGTTGACACTTTCTTGAGATAACCGAGTCTTCTAAATATAGGCTCCATACTTGATGACCGCCTTCATGGGGACATGAGTTCTATTAATGTCGTTTGGAGAGAACTGAGGAAACTTTCGAGATTAAATTTGGCACCAATAATAATGAGAGGCTGTTAAAGTTTCAACATTGTTCATTTATCAAGTAGTCAATGAATTCACACTGGACCAAGTTTCAGTGCTGTACTATTGGTCCAATACTGTTTGTCAAAGTCCATTCCTATTGGCCAGAGCATCATTCACTCAATCAACATGTCCATCCCTATTGGCCGGAGAGTCAATCCCCATTACGTCAACACGTCCATTCCTATTGGCCTTCAGTGCATCAACACGCTACTGCACACTTAGTTTATTAATATGCACTTTGTTTATATGGTTCTTAGTTTGGTTTTGGAAACCTTTCTCAACCCGCTAGCAAGCTACAAACAGGAAGTGGTGTCGCTCTATGTCTAGCGTTCTAACGATGTCTCCGCCCCCCCCCCCAGCGAGGTGCGCAGCCTCAAGTCCCCGCCCCCGGAGGCCGTGGAGCCGGCCTACGGCCGCGGCGGCCAGCGCCCCCTGCTGGGCAAGCAGCACCCCTCCACCCTCAGCATGAGCTTTTCCGAGCAGGAGGAGCGCGAGGCCACGCTGCCCCCCAACGCCCGCAGCCTCTCCCTGGTGGACCTCCAGGACCCCCACCCCGCCAGCACCGGCTCCCAGGGGCCCCTGCTCCTCCAGGAGGCCCCGCCCAGGCTCAGCAGGGCCGGCTCGCAGGTGTCCGTGGGCCACCCGGGGGGGCTCCAGCTGCCTCACCCCCTCGCCCCGCACTCCCGGGCCGCCCCGCCCGCCCCGCCCGCCCGGGACCTGGGGCTCCTCCCCCAGAGCGCGCCCCAGGTGCGGCGGCCGCTCCACCAGCCGCTGAGCCAGCAGCGCAGCCTGCAGCCGCTCTCCTTCCAGAACCCCGTCTACCACCTCAGCGATCACGGCCCCGGCCACGCCCAGCCGCGGCAGCAGCAGCAGGACTCCAGCTCCGAGAACCTGAGCACCGGCAGCTCCCACACCTCCCGCAGCCGCGCGCCCACCGAGAGCTCGGAGGAGCTGAGCGGCGCCGGCAGCCAGCTGGGGGTCCGGGGCCGCGTGGCGTCCAGCAGCAGCCTGGAGGACTTCGGCGGCGGCGGCAGCGGTGGCCGCGGCAGCAGCAGGCGGAGCACGCAGAGCGAGGAGTGCCCCGCACCCCGGCGCCACGCCCACACCCCGGCCCAGGGCTCGCCCCTGACGGCAGTGGCGGTCCCGCGGCAGAGCGCCGCCACGGGCACCGCCCACATCGTCCGGGTGGAGCAGAGCCGGCCGGCCGGCGGGCGCACGGCCAGGCCCCTCCCCCCCAGCGGCTCCGCCCACAGCAGCTGTAGCACACACACCGAGCCCAGCGGCGCCTCGCCCGGCGACGCCTCCCCGGGTCGCATGGTCCCGGGGCAGACGGTACCCGGTCAGGCGGTCGCAGCCGGTCAGACGGCGGTGGTGGCGGCGTCCCCGGCAGGACAGACGGCACCGGGTCAGTCCCCCAGGCAACCGGGCACAGCCGAGAGCCCGGCCCCAGCACTCAGGAGGCAGCAGGTGACACCACGCACGCACTGTAGCACACACACACACTCTGTAACACACACACATCGTAGCGCACGCGCACACACACACACACACACACACACACACACACACACACACACTGTAATACACACACTGTAACACACGGACTGTAGCACACACACACACGCACAAACTGTAGCACACACACACACACACACTGTAGCACACACATACTGTAGTACACACAAACACACTGATATACACACTGTAATAAAGACATGTAAAACACATGTATGTGTTTTACACATGTAAGCATGCGAGTAGAACAAAAAACGAACTGTAGGACAAAGGTAGTGAGAATATACAATTAAATATCCAAGATACGTCGATAAGACGCTGGACTGCCCCTGTGAGGCTGCTTTGATGTAAAGGTCAAACCATATATATATATCCAGGTATATATATCCACGCCTCAGGGAAGTGGACCTACAGAACCAGAGCCTCACAGCAGCCTCGTCCCCTCTCCCTCAGGTCCAGTCTCCAGTGGAGGCGGTTGCCATAGAAACGGTCACCATGTCGCCAGTGGAGCGGACCGCCGCCTGGGTGCTCAACAACGGCCAATATGATGAGGAGGAGGAGCAGGAGGTGGCCCGAGGAGGAGTAGGAGTAGGAGGAGGAGGAGGAGGAGGAGGAACAGGAGCAGCAGCAGCAGTAGGAGGCAAGGAGGAGAGCCGCAACGCTGAGAAGGTGAGGAGGAGAACTGGGTGCTGAGGTGTTGGAAACTATCACAGACACACACACACACACACACACACACACACACACACACACACACACACACACACACACACACACACACACACACACACACACACACACACATCTGGAACAATCGGTAAGGAAAGAGAGAGAGAGACTGGTGTGTAATTGAGCGGATGTTATAAAGTTGTGTGAGAGTCCGGTTGGGTTTCTAAAGACCCAGTAGTCCTGGTTCTACTCTGAGTGGGACCAGTGGTTCCAGCCCCGGACTACACAGTAGGTCCGGCTGCAGTCCCCTCGTTCTCAGATCCCCTCCTCGTCTTCCTCTCCTCCCCCCCCCTCCCTCCAGTACGAGCAGGAGATCTCTAAGCTGAAGGAGCGCCTGCGGGGGTCCGGGAGGAGGCTGGAGGAGTACGAGCGCCGGCTGGCTGCGCAGGAGCAGCAGATGCAGCGCCTCCTGCAGGAGTACAAGGGCCGGCTGGAGGACAGCGAGGAGCGGCTGAGGAGGCAGCAGGACGTCAAGGACAGCCAGATGAAGGGCATCAACTGCAGGTGAGAGGACGCTCTGGAGCTCCACTCCTGTGGATGGGCTGGAGACGATCATCGAACGCACCCGCGACTTGAAAACTTTTTTGACCTCTGTACCACCTATTCACAATCTACGTTTGGTTTTAAACGTGTGTGTGCGTGTGTGTGTGTGTGTGTGTGTCCAGGCTGATGGCGGTGGAGGAGGAGCTGCGGAGGGACCATGCAGAGATGCAGGCCGTGATCGACGCCAAGCAGAAGATCATCGATGCTCAGGTAACCCCTGACCCCTGAGAGGAGTCACCTCAGCATCGCTACACCCTGGGTTACATCAGGACCTCCTGTAGACCAGGACCCTGGGTTACATCAGGACCTCCTGTAGACCAGGACCCTGGGTTACATCAGGACCTCCTGTAGACCAGGACCCTGGGTTACATCAGGACCTCCTGTAGACCAGGACCCTGGGTTACATCAGGACCTCCTGTAGACCAGGACCCTGGGTTACATCAGGACCTCCTGTAGACCAGGACCCTGGGTTACATCAGGACCTCCTGTAGACCAGGACCCTGGGTTACATCAGGACCTCCTGTAGACCAGGACCCTGGGTTACATCAGGACCTCCTGTAGACCAGGACCCTGGGTTACATCAGGACCTCCTGTAGACCAGGACCCTGGGTTACATCAGGACCTCCTGTAGACCAGGACCCTGGGTTACATCAGGACCTCCTGTAGACCAGGACCCTGGGTTACATCAGGACCTCCTGTAGACCAGGACCCTGGGTTACATCAGGACCTCCTGTAGACCAGGACCCTGGGTTACATCAGGACCTCCTGTAGACCAGGACCCTGGGTTACATCAGGACCTCCTGTAGACCAGGACCCTGGGTTACATCAGGACCTCCTGTAGACCAGGACCCTGGGTTACATCAGGACCTCCTGTAGACCAGGACCCTGGGTTACATCAGGACCTCCTGTAGACCAGGACCCTGGGTTACATCAGGACCTCCTGTAGACCAGGACCCTGGGTTACATCAGGACCTCCTGTAGACCAGGACCCTGGGTTACATCAGGACCTCCTGTAGACCAGGACCCTGGGTTACATCAGGACCTCCTGTAGACCAGGACCCTGGGTTACATCAGGACCTCCTGTAGACCAGGACCCTGGGTTACTACAGGACCTCCTGTAGACCAGGACCCTGGGTTACATCAGGACCTCCTGTAGACCAGGACCCTGGGTTACATCAGGACCTCCTGTAGACCAGGACCCTGGGTTACATCAGGACCTCCTGTAGACCAGGACCCTGGGTTACATCAGGACCTCCTGTAGACCAGGACCCTGGGTTACTACAGGACCTCCTGTAGACCAGGACCCTGGGTTACATCAGGACCTCCTGTAGACAAGGACCCTGGGTTACATCAGGACCTCCTGTAGACCAGGACCCTGGGTTACATCAGGACCTCCTGTAGACCAGGACCCTGGGTTACATCAGGACCTCCTGTAGACCAGGACCCTGGGTTACTACAGGACCTCCTGTAGACCAGGACCCTGGGTTACATCAGGACCTCCTGTAGACCAGGACCCTGGGTTACATCAGGACCTCCTGTAGACCAGGACCCTGGGTTACATCAGGACCTCCTGTAGACCAGGACCCTGGGTTACATCAGGACCTCCTGTAGACCAGGACCCTGGGTTACATCAGGACCTCCTGTAGACCAGGACCCTGGGTTACATCAGGACCTCCTGTAGACCAGGACCCTGGGTTACATCAGGACCTCCTGTAGACCAGGACCCTGGGTTACATCAGGACCTCCTGTAGACCAGGACCCTGGGTTACATCAGGACCTCCTGTAGACCAGGACCCTGGGTTACATCAGGACCTCCTGTAGACCAGGACCCTGGGTTACATCAGGACCTCCTGTAGACCAGGACCCTGGGTTACATCAGGACCTCCTGTAGACCAGGACCCTGGGTTACTACAGGACCTCCTGTAGACCAGGACCCTGGGTTACATCAGGACCTCCTGTAGACCAGGACCCTGGGTTACATCAGGACCTCCTGTAGACCAGGACCCTGGGTTACATCAGGACCTCCTGTAGACCAGGACCCTGGGTTACATCAGGACCTCCTGTAGACCAGGACCCTGGGTTACATCAGGACCTCCTGTAGACCAGGACCCTGGGTTACTACAGGACCTCCTGTAGACCAGGACCCTGGGTTACATCAGGACCTCCTGTAGACAAGGACCCTGGGTTACATCAGGACCTCCTGTAGACCAGGACCCTGGGTTACATCAGGACCTCCTGTAGACCAGGACCCTGGGTTACATCAGGACCTCCTGTAGACCAGGACCCTGGGTTACTACAGGACCTCCTGTAGACCAGGACCCTGGGTTACATCAGGACCTCCTGTAGACCAGGACCCTGGGTTACATCAGGACCTCCTGTAGACCAGGACCCTGGGTTACATCAGGACCTCCTGTAGACCAGGACCCTGGGTTACATCAGGGCCTCCTGTAGACCAGGACCCTGGGTTACATCAGGACCTCCTGTAGACCAGGACCCTGGGTTACATCAGGACCTCCTGTAGACCAGGACCCTGGGTTACATCAGGACCTCCTGTAGACCAGGACCCTGGGTTACATCAGGACCTCCTGTAGACCAGGACCCTGGGTTACATCAGGACCTCCTGTAGACCAGGACCCTGGGTTACATCAGGACCTCCTGTAGACCAGGACCCTGGGTTACATCAGGACCTCCTGTAGACCAGGACCCTGGGTTACATCAGGACCTCCTGTAGACCAGGACCCTGGGTTACATCAGGACCTCCTGTAGACCAGGACCCTGGGTTACATCAGGACCTCCTGTAGACCAGGACCCTGGGTTACATCAGGACCTCCTGTAGACCAGGACCCTGGGTTACATCAGGACCTCCTGTAGACCAGGACCCTGGGTTACATCAGGACCTCCTGTAGACCAGGACCCTGGGTTACATCAGGACCTCCTGTAGACCAGGACCCTGGGTTACATCAGGACCTCCTGTAGACCAGGACCCTGGGTTACATCAGGACCTCCTGTAGACCAGGACCCTGGGTTACATCAGGGCCTCCTGTAGACCAGGACCCTGGGTTACTACAGGACCTCCTGTAGACCAGGACCCTGGGTTACATCAGGACCTCCTGTAGACCAGGACCCTGGGTTACATCAGGACCTCCTGTAGACCAGGACCCTGGGTTACATCAGGACCTCCTGTAGACCAGGACCCTGGGTTACTACAGGACCTCCTGTAGACCAGGACCCTGGGTTACATCAGGACCTCCTGTAGACCAGGACCCTGGGTTACTACAGTACCTCCTGTAGACCAGGACCCTGGGTTACATCAGGACCTCCTGTAGACCAGGACCCTGGGTTACATCAGGGCCTCCTGTAGACCAGGACCCTGGGTTACATCAGGACCTCCTGTAGACCAGGACCCTGGGTTACATCAGGACCTCCTGTAGACCAGGACCCTGGGTTACATCAGGACCTCCTGTAGACCAGGACCCTGGGTTACTACAGGACCTCCTGTAGACCAGGACCCTGGGTTACTACAGGACCTCCTGTAGACCAGGACCCTGGGTTACTACAGGGCCTCCTGTAGACCAGGACCCTGGGTTACTACAGGACCTCCTGTAGACCAGGACCCTGGGTTACATCAGGACCTCCTGTAGACCAGGACCCTGGGTTACATCAGGACCTCCTGTAGACCAGGACCCTGGGTTACTACAGGGCCTCCTGTAGACCAGGACCCTGGGTTACTACAGGGCCTCCTGTAGACCAGGACCCTGGGTTACTACAGGACCTCCTGTAGACCAGGACCCTGGGTTACATCAGGACCTCCTGTAGACCAGGACCCTGGGTTACATCAGGACCTCCTGTAGACCAGGACCCTGGGTTACTACAGGACCTCCTGTAGACCAGGACCCTGGGTTACATCAGGGCCTCCTGTAGACCAGGACCCTGGGTTACATCAGGGCCTCCTGTAGACCAGGACCCTGGGTTACTACAGGACCTCCTGTAGACCAGGACCCTGGGTTACTACAGGACCTCCTGTAGACCAGGACCCTGGGTTACTACAGGACCTCCTGTAGAACAGCTAATAGACCTTCTGGCTATCCAGATGAAACTAGACTAGAACATTGTATGTATCCCGCAAGCGATATAAATACTGCTCTGTTGTACCTGTTGTTGCCCTATTGTCTGTTGTCTAGTTTTGTTACGTGATTAACCCACAGAGACGAAGACACCTTTGAACATAACTAATTTAAATCTAAATGTGTGACCTGAAGTGTCTTCCTGCTCGTCGTTCATTCCTCTCAACCGTTCCCTCTTCCTGGGCTTCTACAAGCCCCGCCCACTTCCTGTGGTCATCGCCTCCCCCCTCTCCTCGTTCCTGTCACCACTGAGTTCAGACCAGGAATCAGTCGCAAGCTAACGCTAACCCTAACCCTAAAGCTTATGCTAAAGCTAATTCCCTTGAGGGTTATTATGAGTAGAGGGAGCCAGAGCCTCACGGCGTACTGTCTGTTGTGAGACAGCCGACCTGCTACCTCTCTAACCCCGGTACAACCCGCACACAAGGAAGCTCTGAGCCCAACGACGGAGGCATTGCAGAACCCCAACCGTGGGGCTAACTGACTTTGAAGCCACTCCTCTAGGCTAGCTGAGCGAGTGGGCGGGGCTCACAGAGATGGCTTGGTTCTACCACGTAACCCTCCCTCTACTTCACAATAACTCAGGTGTGTGCTAGCTGAGAGGGTGTTCCCTGCCACAGAACCGCCCACTCTGGGTTCCTGTGGCTGGGGAACCCGGCCGGTTCTGTGGGTAGATGAGGTGATATTGATCCCTGTGTCCTGCTGAATTACAGGTCAATAGGGGATCTGATCTTAACGAATCAGGCAAGTAAGAACATAGCCCCTCCCCCCCTTCCTCCTTTGCACAAGCCCGCTCGACCCCCCCCCCCCCCCCCCCCCTTCACTGGTTTTAACCCCAAAAAAAACCCCAAACCCCTGTGATGGCATCATCCCAAACCTTTCTCCCTTTTATATTGGCTGGAGAAAGACTAGACCCGGGCAAAGTATGCAGTGATTGGTCTATAAACGCTGATTGACACATGAGATTGTACTGATTGTTATGATATGTCAAACCGTCTCAGGCCCCAGGTGTCTGAAGACGTGGGGGGGGGGGGGGGGGGGGGTGGTTTGGTTATGATTGTTTTCTGCCTGTCCTCTTCCACTGCTTAACCCCCTTCTTCACCCCACCTGCTCCTCCTCCCCTCACTGTTGACCCCTGACCTGGCTGGCTCACTGACACACCCCCCCCCCCTCCCGGAGGTCTGGTGTTGTTGAGAGTTATGATAAAGTTAAAACGTGTATGCATCCCAATGACAGTTTTACGATGGGCCATTGTAATCTTTATGCTGCTGAGCCTATTCACCCAGAGTCTAGTAGTGCATATACAGATTCATTTCTGGGATCGTGGCCAATGGAAACTGAACGTACATAACTCTGATTTAAAGCAAACAGAATGTGCAACAACGCTAAAACTCGCTCACTACTCTATGATGTAAGACTCTTCTGGAAACATATTTCTTGACGATGGGATACTTGAAATCATTAGCATGACAGGATAGCCTGGCGACGCTTAATAGACTTATTGATGTGGACCAATCAAAGGGACTCACTGGCTCCGCCCCAGCTAGGTGTGTGGATGATTCACTGCCTTCACTTGTTCTACTTTTGAGGCAAAACTGCTTCAAAGTGATGGATTGAGGCGAAGCAATCGCTGCTGTCAGGTAAAAACCGAAAAAAAAACACTGAGGTGCTCCGTTAGTCGTAAGCGTGTCATGTGACGCAACTCAACAGCCATGGGGGCGTGTCCCCACCTGTCAATCAGACAGTGTATCTACCTGACAACAGTGATTCACCATACCTTTCTGGTCACCTGTGTAACCCTTGCTCGTCTACTCTCCTCTCCTCTCTCTTGCTCTCTTGCTCTCGCTCTCTTCTCCAGGAAAAGAGGATTAGCTCTCTGGACGCGGCGAACTCGCGGCTCATGTCGGCCCTGACCCAGGTGAAGGAGCGCTACAGCATCCAGAACCTCCGCAACGGCCTCTCGCCCACCAACCCCACCAAGCTGTCCATCACCGAGAACGGAGAGTTCAAGAACAGCAGCTGCTGATGGGTCCACGTCTTCCAAGATGCAGGACCCCCGCCCTCTGCCCCCCGAAGCCCCACACACACACCCCCTCCTGTCAGTGCGAGGGGGAAGGGGCTTGGTGTCATCTCAGTGAAGCCCCGCCCCTATTTGGATAGTAGCAGAGGAAGGGGCTCTAGGACAGGACTGGGCACACAAAGAATGTCTAGATAGAGATATATATCTATATCTATATATATATATGGTGAATATGTATGTATATAGGTGGTATAGGTGGTGTATAGAGATGACGATGATGTCCTGGAAAACTGACTTATTACTCAGCCCGCGGACTGTTGTTAAGCTACTTCCTGTCTGGGGGACGTGGACTTCCTGTCCAGAAGAAAAAGCACAGAGGTGAATGCTGCAAGAAGACATGTTTAAAAAAAAATGAAACTACACACAAACCAAATCAACGCAAGAGCTGTTTTATATCAACTATTTTTTATGTTTATGTTATGGTTCATTTCAAAGTTGTGCTTTTTGTTCTGTTGTCGTTGAGGGCTGAACACCGGCGGACAAAACAAACTCGTCCGCTCACGTTTCTCCTCAACGTTTTTATAAGGCGGCGAGAGAAGCGTTTGATTAGAGGAGGTTTTAATTTATTCCTATGTTGTCACCCGCTATCGAGTCCAGCGAGTGGATTTTCTACCTGTTGCTAACTACTGTCACCGTGTCCGTCTGTCAATTATGGGAAGCCAAACAGTTAAAAAATATGCGTTTTTTAACACGTTAACGTATTAAAATGTGTGTATTTATGAACCGCTTTGCTTTCCAGACATAACGCTGCGTCACGGCACACGCTGTTCCCCATTGCACAAGACACCTCCCCGATGAACTTTTGTTTCTGTGTTTAACCCACGCACAGTTGTCTGGTGTTTAGAATAAAATCTGCCTGTACGCCTTTGCCTGTTTCTCTGTCTCCGTCTTTCCACACGTATTCTTCTTTTATGCGTCTTAAAGTTTATTATATAGTTTATGCTGACGTAAAACTAAAGCCAAGCATCCCTCGGCCTCCGGTCGTGACCCCACCCTTGGGTGCATGATACTCAGATTGCGACACTGAAAATTTCCGATTTTTTTGCTACAGAAATGTTGATTTTTATATTTATAATTAATTAATTTTATCAAACTATACTATAGCTTTTAAAACTGAAGATGTTGGATTACAGATTCCTGTTTATGCATAACGATGGGGTCATTCGTAACCACAAACAAGAAAACAACTTAGCTTTTTGTAATGCTAATACGATCACTTATATGTTGATAAAAAGATTATCAAATTTTATATAAATTGAAACTGTTGATGTCATGAATTTAAATTTGTAATGGTGTAGAAGTGAGGGCACCTGCCTACAAAGTGTGAGAACTCCTGCCCTTTGCCCTCATAATAAGTTTCAGGGATAAACTTCCCGAAACCAAGTGGGAAGAACAATACCTCAAGAACCAAGGCTCTGCAGGACGGTTTGTTTATATTTTATATTTTAGTTTACATAATTAGACATAATGCTAATAACACAGGTTTAAATAAAGTAATGATGTGAATGTACGAACTGAAACTGTTAACTGTAGACTCCAGTCCAGTAGGTGGCGATATGCAGACGACTTTGTCTTCCCGCTGCGACTAAAAAACCAAACACCCCGAGAGAAGACCTGCATGGTGGTTCTGGTCTGTTTATGGTTCGATTCGATGGCAAAGTGAAAAGTAAAACACCAAAAGTTATAGGAACACATATTAAGGTAGGTTGTATGGTGTTGTCATTGATATGGATTGTAGCATGAGATAAGTGGGCTGAGTGTTTGGGTTTCAAGGTGCTATCATCAGGTTCTCCACCTCCCTTCGGACAATGTTCATGAATCTTGTTTGTCTCGTTTGTACTGCTAGTTCACCCAATTTAATCAAGAATAAGCATTGTAACATAAAACATTTTTTTTGTCTCAGATTGCATGATCAGTTTTCGGCTCGAACGTGTCAGTAGGATGTCGTCTGTTGAAGCCTAATATACTAAGAAACTAATATAGCTATCTATGTTGTTATCCTATTTATACCTGAGACCCAAGACTCTATTCTATTTTAGCCTAACTCTAAATGGATTAAGTGGTGTTTAATTGTTGTATTTACCAGTATTTGGTAGATTTCATAGATCTAGCCTAAACTCGACCACTAGGTGGTGTTGTTATTGTTGTTGCGGCGTCATTATTTCGTTTTTTATGTGTTTTGCGCAATTGCCGTTGTGTTGCAGTTGGGAACGCATGATTAAAATTTGGGGAAAAGATATGGTATCTGTGCCCGTTTCGGGTCTACTATAAGCCTTTGATTCAGCCTCAATTAAATTATTGAATGGCTTACCTTTCTTTCTACCTGGCTACCTGTGCACTCATTGCACACGCATGGCATCTTCCACAATGCTGGCAGACCGACGGGATTAAAAAATTGGCTGGGTGGGTGCTCTGGCTGGGTGCTCCAACTTGCTAGATTTAATAGAGAGAGCTGCTGAAGCTTACAGTTGTTTTTCCAACAGAGGTGTGCATCCTCATCGCAGAATGGCGGATATCAAGAACTTCCTGTATGCCTGGTGCGGCAAGAAGAAGCTCACCCCGACCTACGACATCCGGGCAGCGGGCAACAAGAACCGCCAGAAGTTTCTCTGTGAGGTAAGGACGCCAAGTGGTTCTTCCATAAGTTATATTAAACCAACTCATTAGATCTCAACCCTTTTCATGTTTCACCCTTTTCCTGTTTAAACTCTCTAAGCTCTCTGGGCGCCCAGTGTGAGTAGCACAGATTCAGTGTGTGAGCGTCATCGCTCAGCCTATTGACCCGTTTCTATGAAGGAGGCGAGGCGCGTTGACCGATACCCCTCCCCCCCCCAGGTCCGCATCGAGACCTTCAACTACACCGGCATGGGGAACTCCACCAACAAGAAGGACGCCCAGTCCAACGCGGCCCGGGACTTCGTCAACTACCTGGTGCGGGCCGGGGAGATGAACGCCGCGGAGGTCCCGGCGCACGGGGTGAGGCTGCCGTCTGTCTCTAATTCGTGATTTCACGAATGAATGAAAGAGTCCTAATAGTGATGGACGTGTTAAGGTTCCATCATAAAGATCAGAACTAATGCCTTCGTCAGACTTTGTGCATTGAAATGTTCTCGCGATGCAAACAAGCACTGCTCAACGCTATTTAGGAGAAGACACTTCTCCCACAGGAGAGGACATCACTGGGCACCATTTCAGCCAATGAAAAGTGGCAGTGTGATAAGTATACATTGTTTTAGAGGATATGATTCTTAACATACAATTTCTTTTTTAATCCTTTGAAATGACTTTTTTCCTGAGGCTACCCTAATGACTTCTGTGAGTCGAACAGATCTCAGCTTAAAGATGGTCTTTAATTTGTGTGTGTGTGTGTGTGTGTGTGTGTGCGTGTCTGTGTCTGTGTCAGGCCAGTGTTAGTGTACCGGACGGCCCTCCGCCCCCTAGTGGTGATGGAGAGGCGTACGGCGGCCTGCCCTCCGGTGGGCCGCTGCCCCCACACATTATGGTGAAGTCTGAACCGGGTAGGACACACACACACACACACACACACACACACACACACACACACACACACACACACACACACACACACACACACACACACACACACACACACACACACACACACACACACACACACACACACAAATACACAAACACATGCTGAAATGCACGCACCTGCTTAAATACACACACACACACACACACACACGGAAATTCATATAACCCTATTCAAAATCCTGAAGTCCCCACAAACAAACTTTTGTATTAAAATCCATAGCTTAAAGTTATATAGTTGACTTTGTTGGTAAACAATGTGTGTTTTTGTGTGTGTCCAGGTACAAGTCCAGGTCCAGGTCTTGGCTCTGGTCCCGGAGCTCCCGGGTCAGGTTACTCACAGGGAGGAGGAGGAGGAGGAGGAGGAGGAGGTGGTGCTCCATGGGAGCGAGGAGCCAACCTGCAGGAGTACTACGCTCGAAAAGACGAACAGGAAGCCAATGCGGTAGGTCACTTCCTGTTGTTCCTTACTGCAGCCAATCAGATATCAGGAAGTACATGTAACTGAATGATAACATTATTTATGAATCAATTATGGAGCTCTGAATACTTAAGACTCTCTTCACAAAACCAGACCTCTGAAAACCAGTTGATTTTGCAGACTGTAAAGTTTAGTTTGTATAGTTTATTTCAGTTATTTGATCACTTTAACTTACTAAGGCCTAGTCTCCAAGCTTTTGATTGGTTGACCAAAGCAGCCAATTAGGTGTAGCGTAGCATCACCAAGGCGTGTCCTGTGTCCTCAGACCCTGGAGTCGGAGGAGGTGGACCTCAACTCTGGTCTCCATGGCAACTGGACCCTGGAGAACGCCAAGGCTCGGCTGAATCAGTTCTTCCAGAAGGAGAAGATGACCTCGGAGTATAAATACAGCCAAGTGGGCCCCGACCACAACAGGTCAGCAGGGCACGGGGTCGCGACCCCTCAGCGAGTATATACTGTTACGGGGCTGTACGATTTAAGAGCTATTACCCGGTTAGAAATACCATCTAGTTTTAAGGCTGGGTTGTCATGTTAACTCCAGTTATTAGTAAACCCTAGTAACTAGGGTTAATTAATGAGTTCACCCTAGTAACTAGAGTTAGTAGGGTAACCTAAGAACTAGACTAGACTAGCCTTAGCCTTAGAAATAGGGCTTAGTTCTAAGACTGGGTTGCCAGGGTGGATCCTATACTGTAGTTGTCAGGCGGGGTTACCAGGCTGGATTCAGTAATCTAGTCGTAAGGCTTGGTTGCCAGTTTGGAATCTGTGCTCTAATTCTAAGGCTTGGTTGCCAGGGTGAAACATATATGCTGTAATGTCATTGCCAGTACAATGCCCACAGTACACAGGTCCCAGGGCATTCCCCAGGGGAGGGAGCGGAAGAGAGGGAGAGGACTTTTCTTGTGTTTAGTTTTGAAATCGTACTCTTTTCCTCCCTCTTTACAACTCTCAAATTGTACTTACTAGCGCTGTGCCAATTTTCTAAATAATTTTAGATCATTTTTGACGTTATTTTAGACTATCGCGATCATACCTGGACAAGTGGCTTTTATGACGATCAATCTTATTTTATCGGTATACCCCTATTACTTGCAGCACCTTAAGTTTCAACAAGGGTTCAGCTCAACAAAATGTGTGTTCTAGATTATGAGTGCCAGATGATCACATCACAATGATATCAAGATACGCTGGCGTTTGGCTAAGCTAGCTGGTTTAATGTGTGTTGTGGGGCGAGAAGGCCTGTATGTTCTTCTGCTGGACTGCTAATGAGTTTGAGATCTCCAGTGGTGTATGTGTGTGTGGACCGCAAACACACACCACTGAGAGCGCACAACAAGACCTATAATCTCATCATCCTGGGAGCTAAAAGCTATAGCTCCCATGTATGATGTCAGAACTCCAAGCTATCTTATTTTAAACCAACCCATACACACGCACTAGCTTACTTTGATTGTAATGTACATGCTAGATTATCTCACACCGAACTAAGTATGCACACTAGCTTTTTTTAATTGTCATGTACATGCTTATTTAAAATAATCTTTTGCTATCGTTCACTCATGTTAGCTTTTCATAGGCAAGCTTGTTAGCTTATCGACGCCTTGCAGATGATCTTAATTTAGACTAAACCCAACATACACTTAAGCTTATATGAAATACTTGCTGACTTTACACTCAAAGATCAAACTGGAGTGGCTAGGAATGAGGATAGTAATGTGTATTCTCCCAGTCAGACGGAGAGGACGGACGGAGCACCAGAACTCACAGCCAATCAGACATGGGACTGCGTTTAGATGGACTAAATGGGTCCCATGGGTGTTTGTTTGCGTTCGATCAGTGCTTGGTCGTGACTTCTGGTGTGGCCGTTTCGTCGTAGGGCAGTCAGGGGCTTGATGATGATTGGTGATTTCAAGTCTGGCAGAAAAGCATACAGGCGCCCCCTCTGGGCAGACGGGAGCACTGCAGGCTGCACACAGCCAGTGGGTGAGTGAACCCACTCCACTGTCTTTATTTCTAATCCATCCGCTAATGCGCCTGCTGTAACAGCACGCTAAGCATCCCCCTATGAATTGTGTGTATTTTCCCTCTTCAGGAGCTTCATAGCAGAGATGCAGTTGTTTGTGAGACAACTGGGCAGAAGTAAGTCTGTTATTTCTACAGTTTTATTTAAATCCAGTCAAGTTTGATTGTATACAACTTCGGAATGTGGTTGTGGTTGTAATGAAGGTGGTGGTGACGATGATGATGATGACGATGACGGTAGTTGTGGTGGTGGTGGTGGTGATGATGACGGTGGTTGTGGTGGTGATGATGATGGTGGTGGTGGTGGTGGTGATGATGATGATGACGGTGGTGATGATGGTGGTGGTGGTGATGATGATGACGGTGGTGGTGGTGGTGGTGGTGATGATGATGATGCCGGTGGTTGTGATGATGACAGTGGTTGTGGTGGTGGTGGTGGTGATGATGACGGTGGTGTTGGTGGTGGTGGTGGTGGTGGTGGTGGTGGTGGTGGTGGTGGTGGTGATGATGATGATGACGGTGGTTGTGGTGGTGATGATGATGATGATGACGTGGTGGTGGTGGTGGTGATGATGACGGTGGTGGTGGTGGTGATGATGACGGTGGTGGTGGTGGTGGTGGTGATGATGACGGTGGTTGTGGTGTTTCCCAGAGGTGAATGGCCGGGAGCATGGGTCCAACAAGAAGCTGGCGGCCCAGTCCTGCGCTCTGTCTTTGGTGAGGCAGCTGTACCACCTGGGCGTGGTGGAGCCCTACACCGGCATCACCAAGAACAAGGAGGGGGAACACGTAGGTCCCGCCTCCTCCTCACACCTCAGTCCTCTGAGGGCCGACGGGCCCTGAGTCCA
Source organism: Pollachius pollachius (assembly GCF_949987615.1). Classification (NCBI taxonomy): domain Eukaryota; kingdom Metazoa; phylum Chordata; class Actinopteri; order Gadiformes; family Gadidae; genus Pollachius; species Pollachius pollachius. The sequence continues at coordinate 14,710,076 of NC_136947.1, read as the reverse complement.
ACAGCTGGTTGTTGGCCTTTCTTCTTCTTCTTCTTCTACTTCTACTTCTACTTCTACCTCCACTTTTCATTGGCATGTTTCAAGGTTTAGTCTCTGCTTCTTCGACCTGATCTCTGGTTTGTTGTGTTCCCAGCTGGAGCCCTACGACGTCAGGTTGGCCCCAGACCTGGAGCCCCAGCTGATGAGCCTGGTGGCGGAGCTGGGAATCACCATCCCTCCGCCTGTAAGTTAACCCGGGACCACTCCTCCACTATGTCACTAAAGTTAACCCGGGACCACTCCTCCACTATGTCACTAAAGTTAACCCGGGACCACTCCTCCACTATGTCACTAAAGTTAACCCGGGACCACTCCTCCACTATGTCACTAAAGTTAACCCGGGACCACTCCTCCACTATGTCACTAAAGTTAACCCGGGACCACTCCTCCACTATAGCCGTTTTCAGCATTTTTACATCAGGAGATTCGACCCTGAGGGTGATTCACACTTGATACTTTAAATGCATACATCAATGTCGTCCAGAAATCATTAGAATCTCCGTCTGGTTTAGGGGAGTGGGCTTGCAAGGGGTGGGATATGATGTAGGGTCTAAGTTCGCAAGAGGCGGGATAAGTAAGGCCGCCGCCCTGACCCTCTAGTTTGTTTTGGTTTGACCGTGGACAGCATGGAGGCAGAACGGGCAGAACTCACCGCAACCGTCTTAAATAGGGATCGACCGATTATCGGCCGGGCCGATTATCGGCGTCGATATTCGGCATTTTGACGCATATCGGTATCTGCCTTTTCTTTTGATCCGACGGCCGATAACAGATCAATTTAAAACTGGGTTATTTTGGCTCTGATGCAGCCGCGCCTCTCTGTCTGCTGTCACTACGCTGTCTCCAGCCTTGTCCCACCCACAGCACCATCTGATTGGTTACACGCTCTGGTTACACGCAGAGCCACGACGGGTAACAGCCAATCAGCAGTGAAAGCTGTGCATGCACAGTGCTCACACACACACGGCGGAGAGGAGAAAAGGTTTTGTCTGGTTTAGTTTCGAGGTAAGTTAAAGCAGCAGACTCTCCCAAAATTGTAATAGACATCCCAGTCCTCTACAACTCCACAACTACTAGTAACATTACTGTGAGCCCATTAACGTTATATAAACATAAGCAGCAGCTCTGCTCGCAGTCCGGCGTCCAGGCATGCCTGTTAATCACTCGTTTTATTGCAGGGAAGCACGATGAGGGGATGGCTAGAGAATAGTGTGTGTGTGTGTGTGTGTGTGTGTGTGTGTGTGTGTGTAAGCCACAGGAGAAGCTGCAGAAACTGACAGCAAAGCACCGTCTGTCTGAGAGAAAACTGTCGGGCAATAATGGCTGTTTAACTAGGGAACTATTTATTTATTTAAATTTTCAGTTAACTTCATTAGAACACCCTGCACTTTTTGTTTTTGCTTGAACTTAAAAGAAAGATAAGTAAAAGATTAATATTTCAGTTCAGGAAAATTTTTGTGAGCCATTTATTTGTTTAAATTGTGTTATGTTGCAAATCTGGTAAGCTGTTGTGTTTATTAAACAACTTCATGAATGAAGTTAAGTGTTGGAGTTTGTATTATTCAAAATTCTGACGCCAATCTTATCCCTTTTTCTGCTCCAAATATCGGTTTGCAACCCCCTTGACTACTAATAATCGGTATCGATATCGGCCCTGAAAAAACCATATCGGTCTATCTCTACTCTTAAATGCTGCTGCAACGGTCCATCATATATTCCGTTGCATCTGGAAAAATTGTGAAGCATCGATGAAAGATTGGAGCATGAGTTGAAGACAAATGAAACCTGCATCGACGGCAGGAGAGGATCTGGGAAGGCTGTGTGTGTTCTGGTCTCCTATTGGACGGTTCATCTCTGTGTGTGTTGTGTGTTCTGGTCTCCTATTGGACGGTTCATCTGTGTGTGTTGTGTGTTCTGGTCTCCTATTGGACGGTTCATCTGTGTGTGTTGTGTGTTCTGGTCTCCTATTGGACGGGTCATCTGTGTGTGTTGTGTGTTCTGGTCCCCTATTGGACGGTTCATCTGTGTGTGTTGTGTGTTCTGGTCTCCTATTGGACGGTTCTTCTGTGTGCGTGTTCTGGCCTCCTATTGGACCGTTAATCTGTGTGTTCTTGTCTTCAGCCCCTGGTCCCAGCTGCCCCCCCAGTGTCTCTGATCCAGGGCAAGATGGCGTCGTTCGAGCCCTCCCAGCGGCAGGCGGGGGCGGGGGTCGTTCCCTGGTCCCCCCCCCAGGTCAACTGGAACCCCTGGACCAGCAGCAACATCGACGAGGGGCCCCTGGCCTTCGTGAGTCCCCCGCTCCACACCTTGAACTAGGGCCACCCTATACTGTTGTTATATTATACAATTACAGAATATGTAAATTCTATGGCCTTTTTTGTGAATGTATGCATAATTTTTTTTTGTTTCTATTGTTTTTGTACTCTTTTGGGTTGCTATGCTTACTTTAACCTGCTTAGCTAAGATGCTTTTTCTTATCAGAGCCTCTCTCTGTGATCCATGGGTTTTTAAATAAAGATTTGTCAACATGATGATGATGGTGTTTCCTCCCCAGTGCACCCCGGAACAGATCAGCACTGACCTCCAGAACGAACTAAACTACCAGCGCGAGCACAACGAGGGCCTGCACAAGGCAAGTTCACCGCTCCTAATGCATCATGGGAAATGTAGTTTTTGAATAGTGGAGTACATTAAGGAGGGGGAAATTTGTGTTTGTGTGTGTGTACTACTGCTGACCTGTGTGTGTGTGTGGGTGGGTGGGTGTGTGTGTGTGTGTGTGTGTGTGTGTGTGTGTGTGTGTGTGTGATGTCCAGATCCTCTCGGAGCGGGATGTCCTGCCGGTGAAGAAGTTTGAGGAGCAGATCCTGTCGGCCCTGGAGAGCAGCTCGGTGGTGATCATCAGGGGGGCCACGGGCTGCGGGAAGACCACCCAGGTGCCCCAGTACATCCTGGACCGCTGCATCACCAGCAGCCGCGCCGCAGACTGCAACATTGTGGTCACCCAGGTAACCGTCACCAAGGCAACCGTTGGAACCGACAGGAAAGGGGTCTTGTGATGGGTCAGGAGATGAGGATTCAACAGGATGACCACCTTTAACGATCATATATATTAATTGAAATTATTTTCTGAGAGATCACACCGATTGGTCTTCCAACTATTCTGCCAATTACGGTGTTAATAGGAAATGTTTTTGTCCAAAAATGTAACCAGCATATGTTAACAATTGTTGGAATTTGAGCTAGATGTTTTCGGTCGATCGGTGATGCGTTTCCTGTTTCCTGTGTGCAGCCTCGGCGCATCAGCGCTGTGTCGGTGGCGGAGCGCGTGGCCTACGAGAGGGGGGAGGAGCTGGGAAACAGCTGTGGCTACAGCGTCCGCTTCGAGTCGGCCCTCCCCCGACCCCACGCCAGCATCATGTTCTGCACCGTGGGTACGCTCTGGGCCGGTCCTACTCGCCACGCCTGGGACTCACTTGCCTTTGAAGGACCGCCTTTGACTCACTGTGTGTGTGTGTGTGTGTGTGTGTGTGTGTGTGTGTGTGTGTGTGTGTGTGCAGGTGTGTTGCTGAGGAAGTTGGAGGCGGGGATCCGAGGGATCAGTCATGTGATCGTCGACGAGATCCACGAGAGAGACATCAACGTGAGTCTGGATCCAGTGGAGCTCACTGTCATCGTATAGTTGAGATTAAGAACTTTCATATCTTTTATACGGCGTGTATGAGTGTTGACGTCCTTCATTTTATCTCGGTGTCAATAAAGTTAGGTCAACATGGCTCCAGGGTGTCGTAGTCATAGAAGTATACACATGGTCGCATCATTGACAGCTTTGACCCGTTGCTGTTATGTGTCAACGTGGCGGCCATATTGGAGAGGCCAACACCGCAGCGCCCCCGTGTATTTGTATGTGATTCAACGGCCTGGCCTCTTCAATATGGCCGCCACCTTGACGCATCGTAGCATCGCGCCGAAGCCGCGCGTGCCTCTGTTCCGTGTCCCCCGTCCCGGGGGTGTACTAGTAGCGAGCTCTGGTCTGGCCGTGCAGACGGACTTCCTGATGGTGGTGCTGCGGGACGTGGTGCAGACCTACCCGGAGGTGCGGGTCGTCCTGATGTCGGCCACCATCGACACCACCATGTTCCAGGACTACTTCTTCAACTGCCCCGTCATCGAGGTGCACGGACGCACCTTCAAGGTGCAGGGTAGGGCCGCCGCCGCAGCGCTGTCCTGTGATTGGCCGAGCGTCGTGCGGGTCGCGTGTGTGTTTGACTGTGTGGATGGGTCCCTCCCCTCAGAGTACTACCTGGAGGACTGCATCCAGATGACCCACTTCGTCCCTCCGCCCAACGACCGCAAGAAGAAGGACAAGGACGAGGAGGGAGGAGATGAGGACGTAAGGACACCTCTGTACCATGTGAAGGGACGTGCCCTCCACAGGCCTGCGGTGATACGTATCACCACAGGCCTGAGACCCTCTGCAGGCCTGTGGTGATACCACAGGCCTGAGACCCTCCGCAGGCCTGTGGTATCACCACAGGCCTGCGGACTCTGAACCAACCAACGACGGCAGGGTTCGGTCCTGCTGCTGTAGCGTGTGTGACGTTTCCTCCAGACCAACTGTAACATGTCACCGTGTGTTACCGTGCCCTCCAGACCAACTGTAACATGTCACCTTGTTTTACTGTGCCCTCGCGACCAACTGTTACATGTTACTGTGTGTTACCGTGTGTTACCATGCGTTACCGTGTGTTACCGTGTGTTACCGTGTGTTACCGTGTGTTACCGTGTGTTACCGTGCCCTCCAGACCAACTGCAACGTGCTGTGCGGGCCTGAGTACACGGCGGACACCAAGCGGTCCATGGGGCTGATGAGCGAGAAGGAGACCCCCTTCGAGCTGGTGGAGGCGCTCCTCCGCTACATCGAGACCCTGCAGGTGGCCGGCGCCGTGCTGGTCTTCCTGCCCGGCTGGAACCTCATCTACTCCATGCAGAGGCACCTGGAGATGAACCCGCACTTCGGTACGCAACGAAACAAACGCACCCTGACGCCCACGATAATTAGTTTATGTTTTTGTTGATCTTTTTAATGAATTTCCCACCTTTTACTTTCTGATGTGACGCATTCAATTCTTGATCTGGATTTGAACACCCCCCCCCTGCCCTCCCTCCCCAGTTGAGAAAATAACAAACACATGAATTATTAATACGAAACATATTTGCTGGAATATGTCCCATTTGTAGTTTTTTTTTTAATCTTTTTTTCTTTGATCTCCAGGAAGTAGCCGGTACCGAATCCTCCCGCTGCACTCCCAGATCCCCCGGGAGGAGCAGAGACGAGTGTTCGACCCCGCCCCGGACGGAGTCACCAAGGTGGGGGCCGGGAACCTCCTCCGCTTCAGACACGATTAGCCATCTTAATAATTAAACCGTTTCACCGTTAACCAACATTATCGTTTTCTGAATATAAAATCTTAAGTATTTGAACATTATAACATTCCTCTAAAACCTTCGGTTGCAGTTTAGTACCATCAAATTTGTTCAAAATTCCTTAACCTTTAAGATTCCCATTGCCTTCAGTCTGCGATATTGTCCATGAGGAAGAACTCTCATGGCGATCTGCCTTTAGGATATCTTACAGCCACGCTCATAAGTAGCAGCTTCTGCCCTTTTCCTCTCCACTGAGGTTGTTTCTGGAGGGGTAGTCCCCACACTCGCTCACACATTGCACCTCTGATGCCAAAGGGACAATACAGAGTCCAGCCTAGCCAGGCCACTCATGTCTCCGCCCAGAGCCATGGTGCTATCAGGTCGGTGTAAAGCGCTCTTCTGCCCCCTGCAGGTCATCCTGTCCACCAACATAGCAGAGACCAGCATCACCATCAATGACGTGGTGTACGTCATCGACTCCTGCAAGTAAGAAGCCCTGCCACGTGTGTGTGTGTGTGTGTGTGTGTGTGTGTGTGTGTGTGTGTGTGTGTGTGTGTGTGTGTGTGTGTGTGTGTGTGTGTGTGTGTGTGTGTGTGTGTGTGTGTGTGTGTGTGTGTGTGTGTGTGCGTGCGTGCGTGCGTGCGTGCGTGCGTGCGTGCGTGCGTGCGTGCGCACGCGTATTCTGAAAGTGTCTTTGTATTGCCTGTGTATTTACTTTGGGCTTTGACCGTGTGTTTATTGACGATATATGTGTGTTTTCATGTACTTGGTTGGCTATTAACTATATGGATGTGTTGACCATGTGGCCCTGTGTGGTGTATTTACCGTGTCTGTGTGTAGTACGTTTGGTAACCGTGTGTGTGTGTATTGACTGTGTATTGATTATGCATGTGTGTGTGTTGACTGTGTGTTTAACGTGTGTATTCCCTGTGTGTGTGTGTGTGTGTGAAGGCAGAAGGTGAAGATGTTCACGTCCCACAACAACATGACCAACTACGCCACGGTGTGGGCCTCCAGGACCAACCTGGAGCAGAGGAAGGGGCGGGCCGGCCGCGTCAGGGCGGGCTTCTGCTTCCACCTCTGCTCCCGCGCACGCTTCGACAAGTACGCCCCGAGAGACCCCCCTCTGCCCCGCCCGGAGTACCCCCCCTCACCCCCACCCACAGTACCCCCCCCTCACCCCCACCCGGAGTACCCCCCCTCACCCCCACCCACAGTACCCCCCCTCACCCCCACCCACAGTACCCCCCCTCACCCCCACCCGGAGTACCCCCTCTCACCCCCACCCACAGTACCCCCTCTCACCCTCACCCCCACCCGGAGTACCCCCCCTCACCCCCACCCACAGTACCCCCCCTCACCCCCACCCACAGTACCCCCTCTCACCCCCACCCACAGTACCCCCTCTCACCCCCACCCACAGTACCCCCCCTCACCCCCACCCACAGTACCCCCTCTCACCCTCACCCCCACCCGGAGTACCCCCCCTCACCCCCACCCACAGTACCCCCTCTCACCCCACCAATGAGTGGCTGGAGGTGAGGTGGTGTACAGAGGGTGTACTCTATCTCATCAACCACCATCCATAGTTCACTCTTCCCCACCTTGAGAATGGCTTTATAGTCCATTCCTTTACAATCATCATAAAATATATCATAGAGACTTCATCAGTCTTGTGAAATACACATAGAGCCAGTGTTTTTGTAGTTCTGACCCTGGTCTGTGTATTTCTGTCCCTGGTGTCATAAATATTTGGCCTTTTGAGACTGTAATAGTGATTAAGGGCTATACAAATAAAATTGAATTTAATTGGTGGTTGTAGTTCTGACCCTGGTGGTTGTAGTTCTGACCCTGGTGGTTGTAGTTCTGACCCTGGTGGTTGTAGTTCTGACCCTGGCAGTGGTACTGGTTCTGACCCATGTCTGTGGTCCCGTCAGGCTGGAGCCCCACATGACTCCAGAGATCTTCCGAACCCCGCTCCACGAGGTGGCGCTCAGCATCAAGCTGCTGCGTCTGGGCGCCATCGGTCACTTCCTGTCGAAAGCCATCGAACCCCCGCCGCTGGACGCCGTCATAGAGGCCGAGTTCACCCTCAGAGGTAGAGAGGTGCCCCCCACACACACACACACACACACACACACACACACACACACACACACACACACACACACACACACACACACACACACACACACACACACACACACACACACACAGATGTTTTTAATGATGGTGTGTAGCGCATTGTGAGCAGCCTCTGGGGACGGTTGATGATGCTTCCTCTGCGATGTTCCCCCAGAACTGGACGCTCTGGACAGCAACGACGAACTGACCCCTCTGGGCTGCATTCTGGCCCGCCTGCCCATAGAGCCCCGGCTGGGCAAGATGATGATTATGGGATGCATCTTCAAGTGAGTGTCCTGCTCCCACCACAACCGCTCGTTTACATATCTATCTTTCGACACTGCATCCAGAGGCCAAAGCAGTCACTCATTTGAGTTACTTGTACTTCTATTGAAGATACTCGTCGCTTTTACAACATTTACCTGACACTAGTTTAATTTACAAGTGACTTTATGTTGTTGATACTGGAACTTGCTTCATTAGATGAATGCTAGTTACTATTGCAGCCCTTCTAGTCGTTTTGAATTTAACATTGCATGACCAAACCAGCTGTTTTAGAAATCAACATTCTACATTCTAGAAAACTACATTCTAGTCGTCTCGTCTGATCGGTCGACGTAGCAGGGTCCGTGGTCATGTGACGACGGTCTTTGATGTCGCCCTCTAGTGTCGGCGACGCGGTGTGCACCATCTCGGCCGCCTCGTGCTTCCCGGAGCCCTTCGTCAACGAGGGCCGTCGCCTTGGTTACGTGCACCGCAACTTCGCCGGAACGCGCTTCTCGGACCACGTGGCTCTGCTGTCGGTGTTCCAGGCCTGGGACGACGTCCGGTGGGGAGCACACTACACCTCAAGACAACCTGAGATCTATCGGGATTTCAAGTTCGCCAAATACCATCGGATGTTAAAGGTGTGTGTGTGTGTGTGTGTGTGTGTGTGTGTGTGTGTGTGTACAGGCTGAACGGTGAGGATGCGGAGAGGAACTTCTGTGAACACAAGCGCCTCAACATGTCTACGCTGAGGATGACCTGGGAGGCCAAGGTCCAGCTGAAGGACATCCTGATCAACTCTGGCTTCCCTGAAGGTGATTGGTTCACAGCCCCCCCTGACCCGCCCACCGTGGTCTCCTCTAGGAGCTGGAATCAGCAGGGACCCCACGATACGATATTAAAAGCCATTGTTTAAATACTGAGATTGCGGTTTTAGATTTTAGCCTTTGGTGCAATCTTTTTGTTCGGATCACGCTGTGGTTTGGGTTCTACAGAACCTCAATGCAAATGGACTATTGTTGAATACACTATAGCGCCCTCAGCGACAGGACCGACTTTGGAGTCGACCTGACAACATGAGTATTGCGTCATCAAAGAATCCGGATTCCTTCCCCCCCACACAAGTATCCCCTGCTTGCTCTGCTCTGAGTGAAACCCCTGCCTCCCCAGACATCACAGATCCATTACTTTTGTTGCATTACATCGACAGTTGGCCTGCCGATGGTTCATATCTTTTCTTTTTGTTGTTGTTTCTGTCTTCAGATAGTTGGTGTGTAATTGTTGTAATCATTCATCGTATGCCTAACCTGAGAACCCTGTGTGTGTGTGTTTACCAGAGAGTCTGATGAGCCAGATGTTCAATGCGGTGGGGCCGGACAACGGCCTGGACGTGGTGGTCAGCCTGCTGACCTTTGGGTCCTACCCCAACGTGTGCTTCCACAAGGAGAAGCGGAAGATCCTGACCACGGAGGGACGCAACGCCCTCATCCACAAGACCTCTGTCAACTGTCCCTTCAGCAGCCAGGACATGACCTACCCCTCGCCCTTCTTCGTCTTCGGGGAGAAGGTCAGCAGACATTTGAGCTCTCAAAATGACAAAATTTCCAAATGTATTATATATTATTATCAAAAAGAAAGTCATCAAAGTCGCTGAGATGTGTAATCTGGGAAATTTCAAAAATCACACAATTAACGGTCCCAAAATGTATCAATAAAAATAACGTTAAAATGGTTTGATTTTGATGGACAAGTTCAAATTGGGTGCGTGTGTGTCTGTGTGTCTGTGTGTGTTTATTCAGATCCGGACCAGAGCCATCTCGGCCAAGGGAATGACCCTGGTCAGCCCCCTGCAGCTCATCCTCTTCGGCTCCAAGAAGATCATGTCCAACGGAGACGTGGTAGAGCTGGACGACTGGTGAGGCGCCCCCTGCTGGTCAACTGTTGTTCTCCGACTACCATGTCAGCTAGCTTACTAAATTAGCTAGCTAGCTTACTTATTTAGTTGTATGAGTTAGTACCTTTCAGGCACGACTAGTGATTTTCACAATTTCCACATGCAGCTACATTGTCTTTAGATGGGAAATTGGCTGTACAGATTTTTTGGATCTCTGCTCCCGGTGACATGACTCTCATGATTACGAACATGACAAGGGCTTAATTTACCACTTTCTTCTAGGATAGCAGAAATTATAAACTATGTTACCAGATAAAAGTTGATTTTTGACAGGAGAACATTGCCTCTAGATGGTGGTTGGGTACCTGTAGAGTAAACACTTTGACTATCTGAATCCAATCAGAAGATTAAGATAAGATGGACACTGTGTTGCCTTTAGGTTCAGGGTCATGCCATTCAGTACATTTGGTCAGGTCTAAAGAACCTTGGATGGCCTGATGTTGTGAGCAGATGGTAGCACTACAGTGTGATGTGGTCAGGCTGCGAGGGGCACAGACACTCCGGTCCGGTCTGAACCGGTCTTGTGTGTGGTTCCAGGATCAAGCTGAGGCTCCCCCACCATGTGGCGGGTGCCATCGCTGCCCTGAGGGCGGCGCTGGAGGCCCTGGTGGTCTCCGTCACCAAGGACCCCGAGTTCATCCGTCAGCTGGACCCCGTCAACCAGACGCTGCTCAACGTCATCCGCCACGTGTCACGACCCTCCGCCGCAGGGCTCAACCTCATGACCAGCAACCAGCGGTACGTCACGCTCGGGGTCCTAACGCACGCACAGCTGGGACTGAGGCCCCCCCACACACACACAGCTGGGACTGAGGCCCCCCCACACACACACAGCTGGGACTGAGGCCCCCCCCCACACACACACAGCTGGGACTGAGGCCCCCCCACACACACACAGCTGGGACTGAGGCCCCCCCACACGCACAGAGGGTTAAGAAAACGGGTCTCTTAACCCTTAATCAAGTTCAGTTTTAGAAAAATCTGTAAACATAGCGGAAGACGCTCAAATGGCAAAGGCATGCCAGGCCACTTTGTTCATTCATAAAAAAACGACATCAGACTAGAATGACTCGTACAAATGTAAACCTTTTTAGAAGTCATTTTCCAAGCGACCAAAAAGCCGTGTCTTAAAATGAACTGGGAATCCACTTTGGATAAAAGCTTAATGACTCGATGATAAGATGGCGGCCCCTGTGAAGCCAAAACACGTCCATGTATCTATTTATAATAATTTATATCTATAATATCTCCCTGAAGGTATGGAGATGGACCTCGGCCTCCGAAGATGGCCCGCCTGGAGGGAGGTGGAGGAAGAGGATATGGAGGCGGGGGTTACAGAGGGGGAGGTGGCTACAGAGGAGGGTATGGCGGTGGTGAAGGGTACAGAGGAGGTGGGGGTTATGGGGGAGGTGGAGGAGGCTACAGGGGTGGTGGAGGGTACAGGGGTGGAGGTGGTGGAGGGTACAGGGGCGGAGGTGGTGGAGGGTACAGGGGCGGAGGGTATGGAGGCAACAGGGGAGGCTACAGGGGCGGGTATTAACGGGTCTGGTTCTGGGCCATCAGAACCCATCTAGTATGTCTGAAATCAGAGGATTCAAGTGTGGACAATGTCTGAGATGTAGCTGCTGAGTTGAGTTGTTGTAGTAGATCGGTTCTGTTTCTTTGTGTTGGTTAGCCTGGGTCATTAATAATAGATTTCACAATTGATACCAAACCACACGTTCCCCTGCCTGTTTTCTATCATTTTATTGTTCGGTTCCTTAATGACAGCAGTGTTTCTTTGTTTTCTGGAACTTTTACACCAATAAAAAAATCCTGTTGAATGTTTTTTGTCTTAATACAACATATTCAACTTAATACAACTGCAATGTGGCAAGAAAATAAATACTTTTCTATTAATGTTGAGATGTTTTTCAGAAGAACTAAAGTCGTTTTATGTCTTTAGTATTATTTCATAAAATAATCAATAAAAATAACTTAACATTCAGTTCAACAACAGGATTCAACAATCCTAAAAACACCCAAACTTTCAACTTTACAACGAGTCAACTGATTTGAAACAAGGATTCCCCAGAGTTTCTGGTTCCTCTGGGGTTTCTAGTCCCTCTGCCCAGCTATGTGCTGGACCAGCTGTGGTGCAGCAGATGGATGTCTCCCAGCTGGTTCTGGTCCAGTTTGTTGGACTGGACCTCCAGGCCGAGCTCCTGGAGGACCTGGGCCTGGTGCTCCGGGGAACCCTGGTCCCCGCTGGCCGTCAGGTCCGTGGTCTCCGACCTAGGGACGGGAGGCTGGAGGTTGTCGGGGACGACGATGGCAATCCCGTATCCGTGGTTGTCATGGATATGGTTGTCGGACATCGTGAGCCTTGGCTTGGGGAGAATCTGGGGGTCGACCATGGAACCAGATGTTACAAATGCGTTCATTACCAACCCACAGAATGGGTCTCATCTGGCAGCCAATAGAAGAGGACTTATATCCCCTTAGTCAATAGAACCAGAGTATGGTACAAGGATCTACCTTGAGGCTGATGGCTCCATGCTTCTCCTTGTTGCTACAGTGATGGATCTCATTCCCACTGAGCTCTGCTACACTGCCTGGAGACAGCTCCACAGCAGCACCCTGACAGACACACACAGGATCTTTAATGCAACTCTCAGGTTTCAGCCACTCAAATAATCACAAACACAACTCCTTCAGCCAAGTGACTCAAAACACCCCCATCCTTCTGGTACTTCATCCATCTGGACTGTATCCCGGTGGTGAGTTGTGTCACTACTGTATCACGGTGGTGAGTTGGGTCACTACTGTCTCACGGTGGTGAGTTGTGTCACTACTGTATCACGGTGGTGAGTTGTGTCACTACTGTCTCACGGTGGTGAGTTGTGTCACTACTGTATCACGGTGGTGAGTTGGGTCACTACTGTCTCACGGTGGTGAGTTGGGTCACTACTGTCTCACGGTGGTGAGTTGTGTCACTACTGTATCACGGTGGTGAGTTGTGTCACTAATGTTTCACTGTGGTGAGTCAGTACTCTATCATGGCGTCAGTAATATATCATGCGGTCAGTGTGTCTTCCAGTCTGTACCTGAGCTCCTGAGACCTCACAGCTCCTCATTAGGAGTGTGGCCCCGGTGTGGACACACACCCCGGTGACCCCACCCTGGAGCTCACAGCCGTCCAGGGTCATCTCCCCCGCCTCCACCACCACCAGCACCCCAGCCGCCTCACGTAGAGTCTCCTGCTGCAGCCGCAGGTTGGAGAGCGTCACCCGGGCAGCGTTGGAAACCACCAGGCCGGGTTGGCCCGGCTGGGAGGTCAGCACTACCTCCCGCTGCTCTCCTGCTCCTGGGGATGGTAGCAGGAGGAGAGTAGTTTAGACTGCTTTAGAACCTACTAGGATCAGGAATCCTAGTCAGACACACTGTGCTCTAGACTCATATTAATATATAGACTAATATTAATATTAATTTAAATATTCATATTTAAAGTATGACAGTAAATAACCTTGATTACCTCCAGAAAGGATAATGAGACAGAGCCTTTCGCCATCCCCACCCCAACCCTCTGGAACTCCCTCCCTCTGGCCTTCCGAAATTCAACTTAAAACCCATCTCTTCAGGACCACCTACAACATCTGACAAATCATCCTCTGCCATCTTCCACCATCTCTCTCTCTTAATGTGTTGTCTATTGTTGAAGTGTTGTATATTTTTGATTTGTTTGAGTGTCTACTGTCTGTATGTATTCCTTTTTTTGTAAAGAGTATTTAGAAAAGCGCTGTAAAAAACTGATCTACCTCTCACTCAACCGCTAGTTGTAATTAAACCCATAGCAATAATATGGAAACCCCAGTCGATAATGTTACAAATATCTGAGCGCACTATATTGTAACATTTTGCCTATAATTTTACAACGTATAACATTCGTTCAGCACAAATGCTTGTCGAGGTCAGAAATTGTCTCTTCCCTTCTTTTATCGCAATTTCTACAGTCTATAGACAGAACGTTTTACCTGGGAGTGTCGCTGCGGTGTGTGCGCGTGCGTGTGTGTTCTAATCTGCGCGTGTGTCGATGGCGGAGCCGTTGTGTTTAAAAACATAACATAACAAAGCTCGGAGAGTGTGTCGCTGCCTTTGTCTTGACGTACGGTGTGTGCGCGTGCGTGTGTGTTTCCATGTATGTTCATGCGCATGTGCGTGTGTGTGCGCAGTGTGTATGCGTTCGCGTGTGCTGTGTGTGTGTGTGTGTGTGTGAGAGCTGCCAGCTGCTTGGCACATGAGTAACTTGAGTAACTGGTGCGACAGGCCTGCTATTATAGTAGTAAGATTATTATTATGATTATATTTTCAAATTATTATAATTTGTGTCGAACAAATGGCAATTGTATTTGCCACAAAATAACACAGCGCTCAATTTGATTGTTATCTCTTGTGGCACTATAGGATCAAATAAAATGAGAAAGTTTTGGAGAAAATTGGGACCTTATTTAAGACCACTAGGAAAATGGCCTGACACAAGGGCTCCAGTTGTGTACAGAGAGATACAGTTCAGATGAACGCTGTACCTGAGCCATGTGCCAACAAAGGTTAACATGTGTGCCCTGCCAGGGGATCTCACCCCTGATGGTGATGTCGTCAGTGAGGGTGGACAGACCATGGGCTTGGTACTGTCCAGGAACCAGGACAACAGTGTCCCCAGAGAAACAGGCGTCCAGTGCGCCAGACAGGCTGTCATGCTGCTGGATCAGAGTGTCTGAGGAGAAGCTCTTCACCTGGAACCCAAACCACACCTCACAACACACGACCCAACACAGCATTATACCACAGATCTGGACGTCCAGTCTTTCAACCCACCATGTCTGCAGTCAACATCTGAGCCACGATGTGTGTGACTGGCATCCCTGAGGTCCTCTCTCCTCTTCTGCGTTTGTAAATCTTGGATAGTCCGGAGCTCCTGAATGAAGCCATATTTAGTTTGGAACATGGGTCATGGAAACCACTCAAAATAATCAAATGTAAAAAGTGTCCTGGAAGCAGTTATGGCAAATTCAACAATATCAAAAAATTCTATTTTTTATGTTGGAATCGGTTCAACAAGGCTCACCCAAATACAAGCCTACCCAGACTGAAACCTAAGGTTAGCTTGGGAGCTGTGCAAGGCTTCAGACTCTTACTAAAAGCTCATATTGTGTTGTATAAAACACTGGGCCGCAGGAAGATCATGGAAAATGTTAAGCTGCAAAGAGTTGGAACCTAACGGTGTACAGTCTACATCCTTTGAGGTGAGGGCTCACTATGTGTCCTCAGTCCTACCCTGGCCTAGTGTCCTCCCAGAACTTGAGGAACCCGGCGAGCATGGTCATCTCGTAGTACTTCCTCCAGCACTCCACAGCTTCGTGGGGCTGCGGCTCCCCGGGCAGAGAGGCCTGGTAGACGCTCAGCTCCGCCTGCTTCGTGTTGTACTCCTCCAGGGTCTGCTGGTAACTCTGGGCCATCTCCCCAGGGAAGGCTCCCTGCATGTCATAGTACCTGGGGAGGAAACCCTCATCCTCACCACCAACATGTCATAGTGCCTGGGGAGGAAACCCTCATCCTCACCACTAAATGTCAACATCTCTGGTAAAGTTAGGCCCTGTTAACCATCTAGTCAGTTATGATAACAAAGGCCAGGATAGTGCAGTGTTTAGTGTTTTCCTGCTGATTATGGGTTATATCCCTAATGTCTGAAGCCCAACCACTACCTGCTTCTTTATGACATATATCTGAATTCACTGTATTTTGTTTTGGACTAATAGTGTAAATGTAAAGTCTCCTTACAGCCTGAGTCGTTTCTCGATCCGTTCAGCGTACTCCTCCCCCTGCTTAACATCCACCCAGTCTCTCCAAAGAGAGTCATAGAAGAACCTGGCGAGAGATAGGGTTAAGCACAAGTTACCCTTCTGCTTCAGCAACAATGCAGAGATCCAGTCTTGCACCGGATGTGACATCGCTCCACTGGGGGTTTCTAACTGGTTTGATGGCCATGGATGAGTACTGATTTTTGTAGAATAGCTTAAATCCATTTATTAGTAAACCCACCCGTTCTTACTTTGCCAAGGGCTCCATTTGCTATTTATCTGGATATCTTTTTTAATATTATTATTCATATTTCTGTGTTAAATTATAAAATAAATTACATTTCTATATAGATTGTATGTTCCTTATTTGTATTCTGTGTATTCATGTTCAGCAACTATCTGACATTGTAAAGTTATATCTATAGTAAAATATTGACATATTGAAAGGGAAAGTCCCCAGATGTTATTAACTGTGTGTCTGGTTAACAACCCAGAAAGTGCCCCGTGGTCCACACCTAAGCTGCTCCAGGGCTTCCGCTATTTCGTCGACCTCCTTGCCCTGGTTCTGAATCGGGTAGACTTCCAGCACCGTCACCTTGTGGCCGAGCTCAGTCAGAAGGGCCCCCACCAGCTTCCTGGGGAGGTTGGTGATGTTGGAGGAGAACGGCTCCGTCACAGACACAGAGACCTGCTGAGGGTGCACCTTCACCTTACCCGGCCTCCAAGTGACCTACAAGGGGGAAAAATGAAAGACTGACTATAAGAATAGTATCAACCAGGGGCGTAGGAATGAGTTTAACATTGGGGGGGACACATATCGGAAACCTGACAGATCCGGTATAATTTTTAGGTGGGACAAATGCACCTGTCTCCGATATTGGAGGGGACACGTCCCCTCCGTCCCCCCCGGTTCCTACGCCCTTGGTAAAAACTAATATTTTGCATTTTCTTAGTATGCTTTTATTTAGAGCAATATCATCAATATAGAACACATCACTGAGGCAGGGAAGACAGTGTCGTGGCCAGGCTTGTATGGCTCCAAGACAACTGGCTACAATCCCCAATGTCCATAACCATAATGGTCCTAAATGTCATGAACTACATTATAAAAACTGACGGCGAAGTAATATCTGACAATTAAATGCATGGTCATTGAGTTTCCCAAACAAAAAAAGCTTGAATGAATTTGAATTAAAACCCTTGACCTCCACAAGCACTCCGACGAATTCAAGTTCTCCGTAGGCGCAGTCTTCGAGCAACACGTCCGGGACCGTCCTCCACACGGCCTTCCAGGACCCGGTAGGACGGGAGAGTTTACCCGTCAGGTACACACCCAGGGCTTCACCCACATCTTCTGCCTGTATTCAAAGACCAATATATTCCACGTAAGATAAATAATATACAAGTGAATCGCCATGTTTTAACCGTGTAATTATACCGTTCGTGTGTTAACGGTAGCGCGGTGCTGCTAATTTAGCATGCTGACGGGCTTCAGTTTACCGAGGATTTGCCGATGATTTGGTCGCAGTAAAGAGACACTCTATCATCGTAGGAGTATGACTTGTCCGAGGTGAAGATATGTGGCAGAGCTTTGGCATGAAGTTCTACTGTAACTTCTTCATCGGATTTGTTATTTGTTACTCTTGTTCTATTGAAAGGAGTTTTTCTTCGGACTATTTGAGGACTATAGTCCGCCGATGAGTCCTCTTCGTCAGTGGGGTCGTCAACGACTGGACTGTTGGTCGATTCCTCCATGGCCTTGGAGTATTTACTGGCCTCCATAGGAATTTCGAGATAGGTTATATATCGTCCTGGATCTGCACTCTGAAAGCCAGTCACCTTCGTCCAGTAGTTTAGGGTGAAGTCGATAGAGAAGGTTTTCTGTGGCAGTTCGGTTAAACCGCCGTCTGGGCTCGAGCCCAGATAGACATATCGTGAAATAAGCGGGAAAGTGTAACTGCTCGCGCATTCAACAGAATAGACCGTGTATGTAAACCACTTATTGTACTCCATATGTTACTTATGTGAACCAATTCTAAATGTATGAATTTTAAATGGATGCCAGACAGTACATGAATCATTAAGGTTACGCCGTACGTTAACGTTAACTAACCATACAGGACAGGTGATATGTTCACTGGCAACAAAAGACTAAAACGAACTCATCAAACACATGGCGTTAGCGAATTCTGTCCAAGACAAATAATGCCCAACCAAACAAGGCAAGCTCAACCCGTACTATGCGCCCCTCCAGTTATTTGACATTCACAGAAACATTCTAAACCATTGTACTCAATGCAGGTAAACATTTTGTACTGCATAGCTTTTCTCATTTAGCAGGAATTTAACCTACATTTTTTAAACTATGTTACACGCATTAGTTGAGTAAAGCCTATCAAATCAGAGAGTAAGTTGAAGAGAGTCTGACGTGGTCAACCACCATTTACGGATTGATCAGTAAGTCATCCATAATAATGAATAGTATCTTAATGATGACTACTTCATTGATACAATCTGACACAAATTTGAAATAATTTTACAATTACATTAAATGTTATAACATCCGAATTAGTGGAGGACATAAACATAATACATACATGAAGGTGAAATTATGGGGAAATAAATCAGCCTACATATCAATGTTAAATCCAACCAATATGAATTTTTATATATATATATATATATATATATATATATATATATATATATATATATATAGTAATATAGTAATATAGTAATATATTTCACTTGGAATTTTATTAACCAAATACAAATACCAGATACTTTTTTTATTAGTTTAAATAATTGCCAATAGACTCCATGACAATGGTGACATGCCTTTGAATTCAACGGAACAGTAGGCTTTAAACCCTGTATAATTTACTAACGCTGGTGGAATCTGGTGAAAGCGAGTTGTCATGGCAATGTGGCTAGGCAGAGGCGCCAAGAGAGGGGATGATATGCATGGGTGGGGTCCCTGGATGACTTAATTTTCTCTCTTTAAAACTGCTGACCCCAAAAATGGCAGTAATCCACCCAGCATCAATCAGAATTATCATAATAGGTATTTCAAGTCCCTATCTTCTTAGTGTATTAAAGTATATCTATAATATTATTGATTGTTTTTTTAAATATAGTACCTTAGTTTGTTATAAAGCAAGTATTTGAACACTCCTAATACAAAAAGTACATTACGAACTCTACCGCGATGGCCTCCGCCTTACCTTTAAATTTCTTTGGATTAACAAGTCTAAACATACAAATATGTAAATGTCAGTTTGGTTTTACATACAGTCTGTTTTAGCATGTTGCTGTGACGGTGACTGGATGCCTGGATTCCCCTGATGGTTAACGGGCAAGCACGCCATCACCATAGAAGGTATTTTTGATCTAATGTTTATTTACGATATGATTTTAAATGCTTGCTTGTATGTATGTACATTTTGGCACCCATTGCACTCCCAACCAACCCTAGAAGGAGGGATCCCCCACTCAGCGTTCTTTCTCAAGATTTCTTCTTTGCTAATCAAGGGTGTTTTTTCCTGCCCTCTGGGGGCTGGGCTAGGGGGTTGTAGTATATATATGGCCTGTTAAGCCCTTTGAGTCTACAACTGTGATTTAGGGCGATACCAATACAATTGAATTTCATTTAATTGAGTTTGGCCCATGTTTTATAGCTGCATGTTTGTTTTGGGTGTGGCAGTTGCTGTGATAAGATAACATCTGGATGGTGTAGATGTTATCTAGATCTCCCTGCGATGTAATCTTAAGTATGTGTCTCGTGGAGGAATCTCATTAAAATGTAGGCTAATACCACAAAGTCAATTCACCCAAAGCTAAACACATTGATGAGTTATAGTCGTGATATGCTCTTAGTTGATACATTATAAAATAATGTAAAGCCTTAAACACTGAAGAACAACAGACTGGCTAGTTACATTTTTCAGCAACAGTTGTAGTTCAGTATCCACCTCCATGGCACAAGACGTTACGTTTGGTGTTTGTTAATGCCTGGGTTTCTGGATGTCCTAAGTAGGCTGCCGGAGAAAATGGATCCAATCAAAATCTAAAAGTAGCTGGTAGTTATGAAGACATTAAACGTAATTACCCCCTCATGGATATGATGTGTAATACCCGTCACATGCGACGCAGCTGTTTCTGACATGTCGTCCAAAAAGCTGCTTGCCATTTCTTAGAGCTCTGCGCCTCACTCTGGCCCCCAGCGTATATTTAAGCGTGCCCTTTGACCTCGCTGCACATAGCAACATTAGCTGACTGATGGCTTTTTTGGACTATTTCCTCTTACAACGCTGCCTGACTGCCCTAAAGGATCATGGCTTCCCTCAAATAGACGCTCAATCACAGCACCTCAACGACAGGGTTGGGGGCCGTCCTCAAATATGGGGCCCCAAGGCACCTTTCAGGACTGTGATTTTGATAAAGTGCCATGCAAATACACTTGAACTATTAATGTGTTTATAGACTTGACTCAATGGAAATCTGATGACCTAGATGCCCTGTAGTCTGAAAGTTATATTTAACTAAATTACATTTAATCCATTTAAATATAATTCAATGCACTACTGTGCATTGACTGTAAAAAACGGAGGCTTAAATTCAGCAAGGAATGTCTGCTTTGAATATATAACAAGCACTTTGACTTTCTGCCGCTCCGTTGATAGTCGCCTGGAATTTCAAGAATGCAGCATAAATCCAACATTGGGACCCTGCCTACACCAAGTACAGCCGACAGGGGGCGCACTTTGCCTGAATGTCGAACACAGGCGCTACTTTGTAAGAAACAAAGCAGGCAAATCAATAATTTACAAAAATAATGTTATTTTATGCTTTTACGTTTCTTTTTCAGTGGTCAGTTACAGTGTAAATTGCAGTCTATATGCATCCCATAAAGCATTAGAGCTTCAGAATTGAGCTGATTGGGTATCTATTTTAGGGGCAAGGGGAGGTAGAGATGGGTAGTGTGGAAGGGGTCTAGTTGAGTAATGGTGGTTACACAGTAAAAACCTTCTGATATGCCCCATCGTATACAGTTGAAGTCATTCTTTAACTTTAGCCATACCACAGATTCTTCCATCCAATATGAACATTTTATATGTATTTCATTCCTCTCTTAATAATAAGCAAAAATTGATAAGAAAAAGTAGAAAAAAGTAACAATCCCTAAGCCATATGACATTCAGTCTCAGGAATTCAACAATTCAAGTTTCAGTTATATACAGGAAACAAAAGGAGGACTGCTAAAAAAAAGTCTTATTTACAGTAAGCCTCCAGATTCCACAGCATTTGTAAACGAAACCTGTGTCTGGGTTCTGATGCGTGTGTCTGAGGCACATTCAACCTTTGAAACCCAGGGACCTGGGCCGCTCCCCGCGAGGTACAGCAGATGTTGCTCACAGCAGGAGGTGTGGGGTTGGGTTTGAGGACCTTATCTGATAAGAGAGAGAACGGTGTAAAGAAGAAATCAGGCTGTGTGTTAATGAGCCCTAGCTGTCTATAAGGTGTTGAGCCTCTTCAATTAAATGGGCTTCTATTTATGATGTTCATTATCTGGTTTCAATCTTCTCTGGCTTTGTTTGGGTTCAGAGTGGCGGTCCAAAGTGCCAAACGATAATGAGTTTGATTCTGAGTGTATGGTGTGTAGTTTTATGGTGAGCTGTTGCCATGGAATACAATAATGTTATGAGGATGTCGTTTGTGTGATGTGGAAGTTTGTCTACCTTATGTCACAGACTATAATATTTTAGATGTTTCTCGTCAAAATTAGGAGATATGTCTACATAGACACTTAAATATATATATACAATACATAACCTTTTACCGAAATAACTGAAACAATATGACGTAAGTTAAATAACTGACGTTATATAACCCAAATTAAATAGATTCAATGATGGAAAAAACGAGTCTGACAATAAGCAAACTAACCGAAATATGGCACTCTTTTTTATGGAGATGGGAAATGGTTGATTGCAAAAGTTTGTGATTTGTAACTTTTAATACAGCCATCACTCCCAGGGGCCTCTGTCCTGTGAAATAAAAGATGCGGTCAGAGCTTTGTGATGTAGCGTCTCTGTGTCCAGGGGCCCCATGCAACCTTTTGCCAGGGGTCGGCAGGGAATCAAAGCATCCTTCTTACGGAAGTCGACGTAGGACCCCCCCCCCCCCCCCCCCCCCCCCCCCCCCCCCCCCCCCCCCCCCCCCCTGGCTTTTGACTTGCGCAGTAGCAACTTGGGTGTAGTCCGGTATAGTTCTTTCCTGCCCAAGTTTCTCCATGGCGGTGGACACGAAGCGCTGATCCCGTGGAAGTTTGTGGAACATACCGAGAGCTGCGCCAGAACAAGGACTAGCATTTCGGGGGAAGGAACGGGCGCAGACTGGCAAAGCAGCCGTGCTTCAAGGCAGTGTCCCGCATGGTGTGGCTGGTTTCATCAGGATCGCGGTAACTGGTTAGTTACAACATAGTTTGGAGAGTTTGAAGTGTAGGTTGGAGCCGTCCAGCAGTAGCCGAAGACCACTCTGATCAACAGAAGGACTGAAAATGCATTTGTTTATCAAAGCTTTGATTTCATTGACTTTGGCTGTGTGCAGCCACTGTGCTATGGATGAATGCGTCGATGATTCGAATCGGCCTCAGCGATGCATGCCCGAGTTCGTGAACGCTGCTTTCAATGTTACCGTTGTGTCGACCAATACGTGCGGGTCCCCCCCTGAAGAGTACTGCGTGCAGACCGGGGCTACCGGGGTCACAAAGTCGTGCCATATCTGCGATGCCAGGCACCCCCAACAACATCACAGCGCCGCGTACCTCACCGACTACAACACCCAGCAGGACACAACCTGGTGGCAGAGCCAGACTATGTTAGCGGGTATCCAGTACCCGAACACCATCAACCTAACACTGCATCTCGGTAAGTAGGCTACCCTAGGCGGGCTGTCCCTGTGTTTTTTGTCTGCTGTTGTACTAACCCCGGCCGAATGGCCGCGTCCTGCACTGCAGAAGCAGGGCCGTGTTGGCCAATGTTTCTAAAACTTTATTTCTGCCGGTTTAAAGTTATCAAACCCATCTATTTCTCTTCGACTCCGTTCAGTGGAGTCCCAGAGGCGGGTAAAGGTGGTCGACCCCCCGTGTCAGACAGCTGGGGTGTTAAGTTAGAATCGTGTCCTGCGGTGTCCTAAAGATAGCAGCCTGGATGTGGATTCAGGCCTGGGCCCCGGCAGAGACTGGGAGCTTCAGTTAAACTAGGCCTATATATAACCGCTTCACTTGACTCTGATGGGGCCGCGTTGGTGGTCTTTTAAAAAAGACTTGGTGGTGATAGTAACGACGGCTAAGATGGTCGGAGAAAATAGCCGCGCTACATAATATCGTGTGGGTGAACTCTCAAAACACCAGGTGAAACTTACTCAGATGTCGGTTGGGGTTATGGGGGTAGAGGTCTCCGCGGGGGGAATGTATTTGTAATGCTTTATGTTACAGTAAGTAAAAAAAAAAAGGTGATCCAATCTATTTGTGAGACAGCTTGTAACACTGCTTTTAACAGTGCCCCGCATTCCTGAGCCGTTCAGTCATGCTGTTCTGTTGAGCTGAGCTGCCCTGGACGATATGTAGCCTTGGGTCACAAACTCTGATTAGAGCTACACCTGAATGGGCTATATATTCACAGCATTCTTCTCCAGCTGGGGGATTTAGTGATGTTTGATTTATACTTTTCTCCGTATTTGTTTAGAAATCACACCTAAACCTCAACCCTTTTCTGTTTGTCAGACTCTGATTTACCACTAGGCCTTCATTCTGCCTGAGGTCATAGAATTGCACCACACTGAACGATGAAATGCCAAGGCACAATGAAATACAAAGTCTTTATCAGTCGGTCACGATTTAAAATAAGGGCCTCTTGTATATTGTCAAAACTAGAAACTATTGTATTTAATAAATGTATATCTAGCACGAAGCAGCACACAGAACAACATCTAGGTTAACTCTTAAAATGTTCTCATCGCTACACTCCAACCAAAATATGTATGGCCCTGGGGGCAAAAAGACAATTTATTAAAACTCTTCCTTTCGGAGAAATGGGGAAACTTGGTGAAAAAATGGGATTCCTCTAGAAAAGTGTAGGCCTGACAGAGTAGCCGCAGTTTTCGGCTTTGTTGTGCTGTGTGACGGCTTGCGTGTGTGTGGGAGTCTGCAGTGGAAACACGGGCGCAGGCAGGAATCCGGCGTGCCAAGACATGTTGGGAGCAAAGTCCTCCGTAGGAACAAGGGCCCAGATCTTCCTCTGCAGGCTGGTGGCTCGCAGGAGGAACATGAAAGCGGATAGAGCAGATGGTGTAGATGGACAGACGTTCTTCCTCTCCGTTTGTTTGACGATACACACGGGAATTAAGATTTAAAAGGGAGTGTAAACTAGAGCCCCCTGTGAGGGATACATGCACACAGCTGGGGTCGACACGCACACATCTCTGTTTACATCTATAGTCAGCTATACTATACAACTATATATCCGGTCTTTCCATTTAGATGAAACAATCATGACTTTAAGGTACATAGCCCATTGTATCGTGCTGGTTCTTGCACCTAACATTTAAAATACCCACTAGCTTTCAATTTATTGGGGGACTTTGTGAATTTTGTTCACATAATGACCCTCATTTTAGTTTTTTTGGGGGGATGCGGGGAACACTTGAGATTCCAACGGTAGTGGTTGAACAGCCCTCTTGGAGTGGGCTGGATATGACGGAGAGAGCGAAAGAGGCTCTTGAGCTGCTCAAGAATGCTGTCACCCTCACAGAGGGGAAACATTCCCCTGCAGGCCTGTATTTCAGCTTTCTCTGTCTTTCCCTCAAGTAGCGTTTAATAAACTATGGGACGCTACCCGAAATGGGTCGCAGATGCAGTTGGGGCCGGGTCACGTCCAGACGATTCTTGTTTGGGTCCTCGTGCTGAAGACGTTCACCATCCCCTCCCAGTTCTCTCAAAGGCCTGTCTACACAGTGGAAGGGCAGAGTGAATCCAGGCCAGCAATGGCCCCCAGGTTTACACTTATTACACATGCGTGCAGTGGCACTGCAGGGAGGGTTGTAAACACTCACGTTCAAGCCCCCCCCCCCCCCCCCCCCCCCCCCCCCCACCCTTCCCGCCCTGCAGGGCTGACATGCCCACCTGCAATCCCAGAACACATCCGGCTGGAGGCCTGGCTGACAATAGGAATGTTGTTTATTAACTCTTTATAATCCAAGGGGCTGCGTTGAACCTTTTCTTATAGTTGGAAACTGCTTTACTGCATGCTGTGCTGGGAACTTAAAGGGACAGGTGCCTGGCAGTGCACACAGTTTGTTGTTGTGGTTCAGGGATTTAACACTTTCCTGTGTAGGTTGAACACCAATGTCCTTGGTCTACCTGTAGGCATCCTTGAGCAAGAGGCCATAACCCCTAGATTCTCATTAATGACGCATATCATGAATACACTGAGTCACTTTGGATTTCAGCTTAATGCTAAATGTCTCAAATACTGAGCATTGAAGGATAAACCGATCCAAACAGTACCATGTGCCCTCCGGACACCTTGTTGGCTGCGTGCCAGGCTACGTCCGGCCCGTCCCTGAACCCTGAGAGTTGGTCCAGGCGGTCCTCTTGTGTGGCAGGCGGTCTGTGGCTCGTCTCCAAGGCCAGATGGGTCCAGATGAGGGTCCTAGCCCAGCAGGAACAGGAAGAGCTCTCTGTCTCTTGTGTGGGAACGAGAAGAGCAGTGGTTGTACGGGCCCCCGGGACTTCATCGTCATCCTCCTCTTCTCCTCCTCCCAGGCCTTCACACACACAGTAAAACACACTTTTCTACTATCCCCAGCTGTTCCAAATTGTGTGTGTGTGTGTGTGTGTGTGTGTGTGTGTGTGTTGGGGAGAATGAGGAGGAGGGCTCATCTGGTTAGAACCATTGTTGTGCTGCTGGTTCAGGAATGAGCGCAGCGTGGGAATAGACTGCGGGCCAAACAGCTGGAGGATTGGCCTTCACATCACTAATGCATGCAAGCAGCTGATGACAGGCCGGCACATCCAGCTCCTTGAGAACCGGGCTGAACGGATCAGTCCACCCCAAGGTTCAGCCAGCACTCTCTGTACTGGACCACATCCCATTAAGTCATTTGGCTTTCCTCCTTAGAGACGTACAGTTACAAACGTTTTTACAATACAGTACAGTTTCATTAAGAGGTTCTGTCTACTCCTGCTATGATGCATTGTTACCATTGAAGAATAAATAACGGCAATCTATGTTTGGCCTTTATCTTTGCATTTGCAAAAATGAAAAAGGTTTGTTTTATCAGGCAGGCAAAAGGGAGAGGGGCAATGCTTGTGGATGTCGGGGGTCTTGAAGATGGCTAGTGTCCCGTGTTGTGTGCGTTGGTGGTGCTCCACAGCTCAGGGACTTCAAAGAGCTGAAGGCGGTGATGCGAGAACCTGCATCTCCAATGTCCAGCCATCTATGTTCCCATCTCCCCTTCATCTCCCTCCTCTCTACCCCCTCTGCTCTGCCCCCTCTTTACCATTATCCATCTCTTCCTCTGCCCCCCCCCCCTCCCCCCTCCCCATCTATCTGAACAAAGCCACGGTAACAAAGAAACAAACAACATCTGTCCATCTTCTACCTAGTCCCGCCCACTGCTCTGTATGTCAAGTGCGTGTCTCTGCACTGCGTGAACACGGAGTGGACAGCTTTTTCCTCCTGGGGCCACTCCTTCGACCTTGGAGCACAGCGCAGGAATGCAACAGATGCCCTCACGGCCGCCACGTGACCCATCGCCTGGCTTCATGGTTACAACCTGTCAGGGTTACTCTCTCAGACATGAGATAAGCCGCCAAACAGAGGGCTGTGTGCTATCTGCAGACCTCGCTGCGGCGGAAGCTTTGAAGACGGCTTGGTTCCTGCAAGGTTTTCTAAGGTTTTCTAAGTTTTGTGTTGATAGCCTTTGGGGGGACGGTAATAGATACCATTGTGGAGTGGAGTCTATGGAAATGACAAGCATCCGTCCACTAGTTCTCTGACAGTCGTTTGGAGAGGCTATGTCTTGGTTGTGAGGAGTTGGCTAGCTGCTTGTTTAAGAATGGCAATGCTATCTACTTGTCATCTTTTCTTTGTAGGTGGAATTTCTGCTTAAATTCCCATTCACAAAATGTTTTTGTCGTTGTTTGGGTTCCGGCTCTGGAGGGGGGAAACAGGACTTGTACCAGGTGTGCTGTCGTGTTTCAGTCCCCCGCACAGCTGGGGGTGTCTGGCCTAATATCTGCCCTTCCTGTTGAGCCAGCAGACAACTACATCACTTTGTTGTTACCTTCCTTGTTTGTCTAGGTTCTTTTATTTTTTTTAGAGTCTCGTCTCGACCTTTCAATCTCCTCTTCTGCTGTCCTCCCCCACAGACTCATTACTGATAATGTATAGCTGCTAATGTTATTCCTGTTTATCACAGTTGGAAGACGGTTTCCAATTAAGACGGCAAGCTTCATCATTCAATGTCTCTTCATGTATGACTTCAAACATGCCCTTTTATGTTTCCAAAAAACAGACAGAATTACACTCTTATTTATTTTGATATCTATTTGTTTGATATGGCCCATCTGCTCTTCCATCTGATGTCTTCGGGGGCGGGGGGAGCCGTGGGATGTTTTTTTATGTACCACCAAGGATATTTAAAGAAATGAAACATGTTATCTTGCAGGACTGCTGAACATCACCTGTCTTGAGTGTTTATCTGGAATTTGAGACTCTTCTATTGAAACCAATACCTTTTACTTGTAACCTTAGGCCACCATAACGTGATGTATTGTAAATTCTAGGTTGTAAATCTATTCCCACTGTTTAAACACCTGCGGTAGGCCCCAGTTGTTGGCCCTGCAGCTATCTCAAACAGTCCGAACTCTGCATGAGTCACTGTCTGCTGTAAAAATATATCCTGGATGAGATCACGTCAGACTTTGATTCAATTATGTTCTAATTGTTGATGTTCATTCTATAACCACTGCTTGGTTTGGCAACACGAGAACTCCTTATTAGTCACTGTTTAACTTAACATGAAGTCACTGTCAGGTAATTGGCGAGTTCATTTATAATCTCAATTACTTTATCGTATTTTTTTACACCTGAGATAAAAGTGGCGAATGTACGGTATCAGTTAATCAGCCATTACGTAGCAGTTTGGCCGCCAGTATTTGCTTCTATTGTCAGGGTACTGTGGCTTTGACCTTTGACCTGTGACTTAAACTTGTCAGGGCAGTTGATATAGGACTGGAAGTTAATGTCTATTGTTCCCCTGGAAACAAGAGGCCAATCATAAACCATCACAGACCAACTGTCATCTACCAACTATTAAAAACGTGAATCACCCATGTGTTCCCTGGCTCTAATCCTGGGCTAATTTTGGAGTTTTACGCGCTTCAGCCATTAGAGGAATTCCTATAGTTAGTGTTTGGCCCCGCCCCCTTGGTGGTCCTATCCTATCAGGGATCAGTGACATGGCTGACTGCCCTCCACCTCCCCTCCTAAATCACTCCCACCTTAGAAAAGTCTTTGTGTGCCTTTCTTGATGTGGGGGTGGGGAGGTGTGTGGGGGGTGGATTAGTCTTTTTGTGTGGTCGTTGCTTCCCCAGCCATCGTCCCTTTCCCTAAAGCCTGCCCGTCTGCCTGCTCACCGGCCCTGTCTCGCTGGCTTTCTGTCTGACTTTCTTCCGGTCTGTTTGCTTGCCCTGCCTGTCATACTGGCTGTCTGACCCCACCTGTCCCCTTGCCCTGTCTGTCTGTCTTTCTGTCTGTCTGCTTGCCCTGCGGCAATCCAATCAATCAAATCTACCCGTCTCCCTCTCTCTAGTACCTGTCTCTCCATCTCATTGAACCGGAAATATCTGCTTGCCCGTCTCTCAAACTCTCCTCCTGTCTGCCTGCCCTACTTGTTTATCTTTCTCTAGTACCTCATCCTTTGTCTTGACACACTACTGTTTGTCTGACTCCATTTTGCTCTGTCTGTAAGCGACCTGTCTGTCTCTCTCTGGTACCTGTACCTGTGCCCTCTACACAGGGCTGTTTCTCAGAGACTTCAGATCTGGGCTCTGATTTGCTCGTTAGAGACAGTTAGACGGCGGACTGTGTTTGCCCTATCAGTTATCAGTGTTTGCTTTGAAGTCGAGCTTAACATTCCTAGCGCTGTGTGCTAATTAAAAGGCTCTCCGTTGCCCTTTCACATTTCCTAAGGTGTGTGTGTGTGTGTGTGTGTGTGTGTGTGTGTCCCTGACACCCAAACCTATATTTTCGAACACTCTAAATAGTGTCCTTGTAGTTCACATCACGGAAGGCAGTAGATTTGTTCTTTGTTATGAACAGATTGCTTTATTATGATTGGCTTCCAGTGTTTTGCGTCGTTCGGGGCAGCCTACGGTTCAGCAGTAGAAGCCTACCCGATCTTCCCTCCTTGTTTCCATAGTAACCCCATTAGTTCCCCTCTGGTACGGACCTCGTTTATTATTTTTCATTGAAGTACTGCGTCACTGCCGGGGGTCGCCATAGTAACGCCGGGTTGACCTTTTTAATATCTCACTGGCAGCCCTGAGGTCGCAATAACAGTGCTTGGGCCGGCCGGGACAGCAGTTGCTCCCCTGCTGTGAGCAAGCGCCTTATCCTTAGGGCTCCACAGACAGCCCTACCGCTGGCTGCAGTGCCTACCCGCGCCACAAGGAGCGCTCTACCTTTTGAGAACCTTTACAATAATCACTCGACAGCTGGTTTAGTCTCGGTCAAATTAAGCCCCACGGCGGCCCCCGGTAACACCTGCTGCAGACAACGTCCCGAGAAGTGTACTGATCGAGAGTCCCCACCCTCGTGATTTTTCAGTGATTTATTCTGTGATGTAGCCTGTGATTTATCCTTTGTGTATGTTTATTTTACTATAAATCGCATTGGCTCTCCTACCAAGATGAGGTTGTTTAGCTGAGGAGTGGCTGTGCATGATGATAGTGTTTGAATTAAGTCAATTTTTATTGTTCTTGGCATCTAGAGTGGAGCGGCCTGTCGTGAGGGATCCAGACCTGGACTGGTTACTCAAGGTTTCCTACACAGTAGCTGTAATTACCTCTTGTCTCCTCCACATAAAACCTGCCTCTGCACAATGCTACCCAGATATGTCCTCTGACATGAGTTTATTACGAGTCTTCATATGCATTATGTGCCCAATCTCTCTCTATTGGATACAAAATGAAATGGACCCGAGAAGCCGTCCTCTCCACCCTTCGCACAAGCTTATCTGTGGCTAAACAACGTCAAAATTAACCTAACAAAGGGCTTCCTCCTAAAGATGTAAAACCATGTTTGGGCCTTTGAGTTCCCCTAAGTACTAAAACCCGTGGAGTGCTGAGCTGGGGGTGCCGCCCGACCGCCATTGTCTCCCCCATTGAAGACTCTCTCGCTGGGTGAACTCGGAGAGCAGACTGGTGTCAGCTGAACCGTTAAATCTCACCAACATACTCCGCTCAGCTGATCCACAGAACGCTGCCTTTAATAGACCTAGGACCCGGCACTTTGATCCCCCAAATTGGGCGAATCAAGGGTCTTGTTGCGTTTTTGTTGAGGAACATCTTGGCCTCTTCTGGGCGCTGGTGTGTTTGAATGCGTTTTAACACGGGACTGCCTGTTCGCTCTTTCTTTCTTTTAAGTTCTCCAGCTGAAGTAGTTCACTCATGCAGGCCTAGACTAAACACATCCCGGTTGGACTCGACTGGAGATGGAATCTGCCGGTTGCATATGCCGCAAGCAAACGTTGTGACTCCAGAGTCCTGAGTCACTTGATTGTTCTCGTTGGGGAACAAATGATCCTTTTTCTTGAATCTAGTATTAAAAGGCTTATTTATATAACTATATTGAACATATTTTTAAATCCTTGAAAATAGTATAAATGTTGGCCTATCTCGTGTTCTTGTGAAGGCCATTGTGTTATTGTGAAGGCCATTTTCCCATCGTGCATCCAAACCAGATACAAGTTTCTCTGACACAAGCTTGTTCTGACCTTGCTCCAAATCTCCATTTTCAACATATGCCGCTAGGCCCAGGGGCGTCCCAATCGCTCAGTATTTACGCTAAATAAGCAGCTTAGCACCCCAATGACACTGAAGCCCTTCCTCCGGCACAGGAAGCACAAACCTGTGGGAAACCGGTCCGAGAGATGCCGCAACCACCTGCCCTTTGACCCCCCTCCCCCGAGACATTCCGATAAGAATCTGTCGTGAGCAGGAAGTGATGTCACTGCCCCAGGGGGAAAGGGGCTTCTCTTATTATAGATGGCGTGCCGCCTCCGTCTATGGAAAGGGGGCCGATTTGTTACACGGGACGTGCAGATGCATGCAGGGTAATTTTAGCTGTGCTCCAGCAGAGGAATGATCCCCTTGCGGTGCGGTACAAGCGGGGCGCACACTAGCGGCCAGTGTTCAAAGCGCTGTGCGGAGAGTGGTAACTAGTTAATTATGGGGAGTGCGACAGACGTGTAGACTGATTTATACACAGGCCTTTGTTCCTGTTTTCCAGCTGAGTTTGGTAATTACATAGCTGATGGAGATGTTAGATGATAAAGCCTCCAATTTCCTTTCCTGTGTTTAATGTTTGGTTTAGCCTTACACAAACTCCACTGGAAGAGGAAAGACTTGGGCTTCTTTTCAAAAGTGATCCACGTTCGCATCGTCAAGATCTTTGTTCAATTAAAATATAAATAATGGTTCAGTAATTGATGGCTCACTATTTAAAAGTGGGGGTGAAATGCTCGTGGCTGACACACTCAGGCCAAATTACAGGTCAAGTCGGCGGACGTGGTTAGCTGACGTAGCAAACATTGCACGAGTGGATGTTTTTCTTCCTGGCGCAGGTATACTGAATAGTGTGATTTGAATAGAGTGGTGATTAGAAGATAAGTCACTCTGTTAAGTAAATGATGGCTTCACTATTGTACAATAACTGCCTAAAAATGACTCACTTAGGCCACGTAGCCGTATCAGGTCACGTAGCCGGATGTGGCTAGCTGCTGTAGCTAACATTGAGATGAGGTTGACTTCCTTTCTGGCTTAACTTTACTGACGCTGACAGTGTCCAGAGGGCAGCTGGACTCGATCCCAGAGCATCATCCTCTTGAAAGACAGCTAAAGTAGGGTTACCCTGTCCCCAACCAAGCCCCACATCCACCCACACCCTATCTGCTATATGAGAAGGGTGGTGGTGGTGGTGGTGGGAGGGGGGCCCGGACATGAGATTTGGCGTTAACGTAACTGTTTATGCAGCTGTTATATGTCGGACATCTGCGTTGAGCACTGCATTAAGCAGAGGAGAATCCAAGAGGCTGGGCTTTCTGTTTGACTTGAATTTCCTTGAGTCTTTTGCGTCACATTGTTTTGTAATGAGAGTTTACCAAGGCAACGTCACCAGTGAGTGTTACCAGTGAAAGTTTTAGAAAACTCTTTCTAAGAAACTTTGACGGAAATTGGCAGGTCAGAATTGTGCTTGAATCGGTTTCATCACCTTGGAGGTGGGATTTCGTCAGTGTTAACATTGTTGGAGCAATCTTTCAGGCTTACTTCTTAAAAAAACAAAACATGGTGTCCTATTTAACAAATGCTGTCATGTGCCTGTGGATATAAACCCATACCTCGCCTTGAACCTCAAAGTTCCATAGCACAGAAATGATAACGAGGCCGCAACAAATGGCTGACTTTGTGCCTCTTCCCACCGATTGTTACAGATGAGGGAGGCAGATATCAGTAATCTGAAAGTCCCCAGGCTCTGTTTGCTGTACCAGCATGTGCATTGTCAGAGAGCTGCAGAAGTTCATTGTTGTGGGTTGTTTTTGTCTAAGACTAAACCCAGACGTCTGTGGGATGGCCCAATTGATGTGGTTTTTCTTAAAGAGTCAAAGAGATCTACCGATGAGCCATCGGGACTCTAGGCATTTTTCTTTCATGATCTTTACACTAAATCCCTGTCCCGCCAGGGTAACGTTGGACCACAGCCATTTGTCCTCGCATCCACAATGCTGTTGTCCATCTGGGGATGGCTCTCCCTGAGGTTGGATTCGACTTTGTTTTAGCAAGGTCTGCCGCAGTCTTTTGGTGGAGGAGGGCCACATGAAGCCCCCTACTGGGCCCCTTTGTCTCTGCTAACGTGGACACTTGGCCGGGCCTTCGTTTGTTCCTGCTGCCCTTGTTTTGTAACACCTAGGGGTGGAGGTAGCACTTCTTTGGTGGCCCCAGCAGTTAAATCCTAGCCAAACAGACCATTCCCTTGTGGCTCTCACTCTGTCAGAGGGGGGTCTTTGTCTTGCTTTCACAAATTTTATTTATTGAGTTGTTTTTGAATAAATGTAGTGTGGGCTGCATTTTCCTGATCAAACATACAAAACCCAATTTCTTCACCCGAATGTTGCATTAAACCCCCTTTTGTAATAGCGGCAGAATATGAATAATGTTCAACTGTTGTTAACCTAATGTAAAGGAGAATGTTGTAGATTATTCCATGTACTTTGCGCTCAGGCATTCCCAGGTCATTATGGATGGGGACTTTAAACACAAGGCTCCATGCAGGGGGAAATCACAGGCATTCTTGCAGTGCTCCTTTAAACTGGTAACCAGGCAATGAAAGCCCAACCCTAAGTCCTGAATGACTAACGACAGGGCACTACCACCAGCCACTAAAGGCCATCATTACACGGCTCTTCCAATTGGAGATCCCACCGTTTCAGAAGCCCCCTACCCACTCGCCACCCCCGTCTTCCCCCGTCCCCTGTCCCCTGTCCCTCGTCAGGACGGGAAGCGCTGCCTTTATACCCACAGGCCACCAGGAGGGGGGGGGGGGGGAGAGCTCAACACAGACTAGATGCTTGCAGTGATTCACCAGCATCAGCATTTAGACGGGAGACGGGACTCCCATCCAAGAGAGAGCCTCACTGACTTACGTACCTACTGGAGCAGTGTGACCTAACTCGCCAAATAAAAGATTACATGTTCAGTATAGGGAATGACCCCTCTCCGTGATATAAGGAGACGAAACTTGAGTCTCTTTGAATAGAATTACCACAACTTCACCACTTTGTCAGTCATCCGATAAAGGTAGATGTTTAGAATAACACATGAGACCCGATAACGGACTAACCTGGAACATGGCATAAAAGCCACGGACAAAAGTACATTTTTTAAGCCGTTGGGGAATTTCTCTACACCTTCCCCCTTCTTCAAATCCTTTTCAAACAGAATTAAGCGCTCTGAGGCCGACCAGGCCCTGGCAGTGATGATATGCTGTCATTAAACTCTGATCTTTTCTTTCCTTAATCAGCCAGTTGTTTGGTGTCGGGTCTCCGGCTGGTCCTTCTCACCTTGTCTCACAACGCTGTTTATCAAATACCGCAGATAGCAGCCCCTTCCCTGCCGCTGGCTCTGTAGATGTTATCAACACACAGATGGGGATTTTTGCTTACATTTTTCTACATTTGTAGTTCTCCCCCCCCCTCTAATCAGCAGAAATACGACACTCGTAGTCCTAAGACCTTGAGAGTACTGAGGTCTAGACCAGATGAGCAAATGCGAGAACAATGTCCCGAACATCCGAGCGGGCGTCTCGATAATGCCGGTGGTTTCTTGCTTGCTCTCATCGTTTTTCTTTGGAGGCTTAAGCTCACAGTCGTTGGCGCTACTGAATAATATCTGGAGACCTGCTCATGTGTGAAAACCAAACACAGCCATTAGCACCAGCATTCCAGCCTATAGGCGCCGGTTATACATTGACAGCGTTATTAATGTATAACTGTTGACGGACTGGGTGCTGCTTAGACTCTGCCTTGTCCATTACCCATTGCTGTGTGTGTGTGTGTGGCTAACAAAGGTCCTTTCATATACATCTATATATTGTAGGTCTTTTTTGTCTGACAGGTTTGTCCGCAGCTTTCCTCTACACGGCCTAAAGTGACAGTACCAAGCCGTCACAAGCAGGCCTATACTTCCTGCCGGGCTGCCCTGTTAGCACGACATCTCCCAGTCGCATGACCTCTGGCTCCTCCGCAGGGGAAGTGTACTCTCCTCCTCCTCCTGGGAGTATGTGTAAGAGGTTTGGATGTTGAAGTGGTGGGGGGAGGGGGTCTAGGTGGATGTAGTTTAAGAACTGGATACAGTGTCGACAACAAGGGCAACATGTTTTTCCTCTTTTTGACATTTCCTGCTCACTGATGGGGTGCACGCACATTGGTAGGTCCCTGAACGAGAGCATGCCAATCACATGGACGCATTATAAGATCCCCTCTTCACCAAGCTGGAGCATGAGCTAGGTCTAATCTAGTCTAGTTCTTGTTCTTGAAGTACGGTGACCGGACGTCGAGACCAGAGTTGGCCACTAGGGAACGTTTGCTCCTAGCCAGGAGGAGCGAGCGTTTGGGTGTGGGAGTCTATAGGAGCTCCGTGGGTGGCTGAGTTTTGAGTCGTGGGTCTGGGAAGGTTCTCTAAAGGGGTCCAGGGTCGCAGCTAGACCCTCCTGGGCATTCCTGGGATTCCACAGAGTCCTTGTCCATGTCCTGCCCTCCCTCCTGTCCTCCCTCAAATCAAACTCCCCATTTGTACTCTCAGGGGTTTTCTTTCTGTGTTCCACTGGAGGAGGTTTAAGGTTGTCAAGCTCTGGCACCTGTTGAGGAGGTAGACTGTGTGGGGGGTGGGGGTGGATGGAGCAGAGGAGGACGTTCCTGGGAATGGGGCATGTCACTGGTCCCTAGGAGAGGCAGCAGAACATAACCAGCAGGACTTTAGAATTAGATGAGAAGTTCTTTCGTTATCTAGAATAAAGGTATGGAAAGGTTAGTGGCCTAGATTACCACCCTCCCCACACAATCTAACCTAAAGGCATCATGGAAAGATATCTATGTTCACTGTTAGTCACTCTGGAAATCAGTGCAAAGTACAGAATATAAAATGTATCTGATGGTTGACGACGTAATATAACCTGACACACAATGCTACTCTTGAGTCCTCGAGTCCCTCTGTAAAGCGTTCATCTGGATGCCCAGACAGATGTGTATTAAGAGTGTGTTAACAGAAGCCTGTTGGAGCGAACAGAACAGATGTCCTCAGTATATGAACGGGAGACGATGCGAGGGAAACTGAGGTGGGCGGGGCCTCGGCAAGGAGAAGATTGTGGCACACGTTAAAAGTCAAAGCCGTCATTGTTCATTCGAAGAATGCCATGAGGTCATGGGGGAAATTTAATTGGACCACGCTGGGAGGGGGTACTGGTGGGCCACACACACACACACACACACACACACACACACACACACACACACACACACACACACACACACACACACACACACACACACACACACACACACACACACACACACACACACACACACACACACTTCCCTCCCCTCCTGGATAAGCCGGCCCCAAGGCTGTGCCGGTCTGGTGGGTGTGGGCCCTGTGCAGACCCCGGACTCGTTGAGTCAGCAGGTCCAAGCGCTGACTGAAATCCCTTCTCACCTGATCAGGTTTAAAAGGTAACAGATTAGTGGGCAGGGCTGTTGTCTTACCTGTTGTCTCAGGCGATGTGGTCGCTCCCTCCCTTCTCCACAATCAGTCCCCTCGGAGCCCTGCAGCGCGCTCCTTTGTTTGATTATGGGATACAAAAGAGGAGTTGTCCCTAAGCATGTCACTATCTGGTCCCATCTTAAGACGACCGGAGGCGTTGTCATTCATTCAGTCATTAAATCAGCCTCTAGCCCTCAGGTACGCATACCGGCTTAGTTCCGGAGGCTTCCTGAACCCCCTCCTGAGTGGCGGATCAGACCGGTCTGGCTCAGGCACGTCTCTCTCTATCTGGGATTCGAACCTACGGGCGGAAGGAGCCCTGTGTAAATGATGTCTGGAGCTGATATCAGAATAAACCAGTTCACTTGACTCAGTCTACTGTAATGGGGTTCTGGGAGTGATATAATAGAGCCATTGTAGTCATAAGGAAAGTCATGCTATATAAGTTTTTACATTTGAGCTGCATAGTTGAAACATCTTCCAAATAACAAGAAATGTTAATTTGTCTAACCAGGGCAGAACCTAAAATGTTTATACTATATCCCTGACGGTGTTAAGTACTCGGTGTCCCTACAAACCCTAGTTTATACCCACACACTCATGACTGACTGGGTCATGTTTCCTCTGAAGAGCAAAGAAGGTTTAATCTGTGGGAATGGGAGAGAGAGAGAGATGGCGGGAGGGAGGGAAGGAGCGAGAAGGGAGGGAGGGAGGGATGGGGGAGAGAGAGGTTGAGGGAGAGAGTGAATGAAGAAGGTTGAGCGGGTGATAAGGGGGTTGGGAGGCGGGTGTAGAGGAAAGGAGTGAGCGGGAGGAACAGAGGGTGCTGATAGAAGACTGTAGGAAGACATGAGGAGAGGTTTGCTCCTCATGGTCATCCATGTCAGCTTGTTAGCTCCCTGGAAGTTCCTCCTCCAGCTCTCTAATCTCTTCCTCCAGGAGGACCTCTTCCTCATTAAACCCTCCATGTGACACGTATCCCCCTGGGAGGACCATCTGGGCCGGGCCTCGGGCCGTCTTATCACCCAAACGCTTCCCGTCCATTAGCCCGGGCCAAATATTATCTGCTTGGATTGGACCCCTTGCTTTAAGACAGAGAAGTCCTGTCAGCTGGGAATGAAACGGATCCCAGTTCGGAACGTGATGGCTTCATCCACAGTAGTAGGGATTGTTCGAAGCCCAGTGGGCGTGATGTTCACGGGATGGCAACGTGGCTTTGTAAGATGGGGTGTTTTTACTATCTACTCTTTTTCAGAAGGAACTCTTTTCATTGTTGAGGTGTTTTGGGCAGTTCCATCTCTCCCTCTG
Source organism: Pollachius pollachius (assembly GCF_949987615.1). NCBI lineage: Eukaryota > Metazoa > Chordata > Actinopteri > Gadiformes > Gadidae > Pollachius > Pollachius pollachius. Next base: position 14,672,521 of record NC_136947.1, on the reverse strand, counting down.
TGTGGGTCCATCCACCTGGCTCTCTTCTCTCTCTCCATCGCCTGTCTTCTTCCCACCCGTTCTTTCCATAACCTTTCCACCGCCCCCGCTCGGCACCACCTCCCTTGTTCCCTTTTTCTCTTGCTTTTCTGTTCCATCAATTTCGCTCTCCTACTCCTTCCCTCTCAAGGCCCTCTTTCTTCTACCCTTTCTGTGTCTCACTCTTTCTTTCACCTCGTCTCTCTGTCTCCCCCCACCCCCTCACCATCTCCTACTCTCCCCTCTATATCTTCACTCTCTCCCTCTCCACATCTTCTCTTTCGGTCTCTGTCGGTCTTTCTCTCTGTCTCTCTTTCTCTCTGTCTCTGTCCTTCTCCTCCCTCCTCCCCCTCTCTCTCTGTCCTTCTCTCCTCCCGCCCTCTCCCCTATCTCTCTCGCTGCTGGTGTTGAATATCTGGTGCGGGTCTCAGCATGTCGGTACGGTTCCACAGAAGAGCTGCTAATGACAGGACACGTCAGGCGAGACAGCAGCTCAGACACCTGAAACACATATGTGTATACACGTACACACAGGCTAGTCCGCGCTGAGGGAAGTAGATGGTGTTAATGGAGCAGCAGGGGCATGTGTAAAACATTGAAAGTTCCTGTGGAGATTAAAACCTGATGATACCAGCTGGATCACGGAAGACCCCTTGTGTCAAAAGCACATTGGTACTCGTTGAAGTAATGCAGTTTAAACGGGCTAGAACGGTTTTCCGTCAGGGGGTCAGTAGTTTATAACTTTATATGCATGTGTTGAGGTAGTTTGAGGTTAGACAGCTGCTGGTCCATATGGAGCTCATTCATGCTACTGTTGTGTGTGTGTGTGTGTGTGTGTGTGTGTGTGTGTGTGTGTGTGTGTGTGTGTGTGTGTGTGTGTGTGTGTGTGTGTGTGTGTGTGTGTGTGTGTGTCCACTGTGGCTATAAGTTCCGTGCTCGGTGCTGGCTGTGTGCTTTTGAGCAACATCTTGCTCTCCAACATCTGGTTGGAGGGCAAGACTAAGTGACGGCACATAAAAAATGTGTGTGCTCCCTAGATATGGTGAAACATTCATATTTGAATGTAATTAATTGCCAACCTGTTTATGCATATGTATGAAAAGGAATCTCCCTCCAACTCCCAGACTGCCTCTATATCGTTGACCGCAACGGTCTCCCCCTTCCTATCTGGGGAGTCTTTCTTTGGGTCTGTATTGACATCAAATCCTTCCCCCACCTCCCCCCTTGTCTTTCTCAGCCCAGCGGAAGCACATTCCAGCCTCCTCTCCCTCCCCTCCCCCATAGGGAGGATAGAGGGGGGGGGGGGTGACCAAGGCAGGTGCATACATAGTTTCTCTGTGCTGTCAGTCAGCCCCCCCCACTGGAGTGTCTGAAAGGGTCAGGCCTTTACAGCCCGGTCCCTTTTTAAAGCAGGACTTAATTAGCCAGCTTCTACTAGCAGATTAGCTTTGTCGCAGAACTTCAGTTTAGAAACTCAAAGCCTGCCGTTGCTTCTTTTTACTCTGCTCTTGTTGGCTTCTCTTTGAAATCATGCATTTCATTGTGCTGTCTGTGCTTTGTATTCAGTCATAACACTTGATGAAGTTGTGTTGTTTCCTCAGCAACATTTGCGTCTTTGAGCTTCAAAACAATCTTGGTTTTGTTTTTTTTCCTTGAGAATCAGCTGGTTTGAAACCTGCAGGGGAGCTGTGTGGATCTCCCCCTGCTAGTCTTTTATGTTTTTAGTATTTTGGGGGGGTTTTTGTTGGTTATACTGGAGAACAGCCGGCCTTCTCCACAGCGATGTCTTTGTTTGGAGTTCCCCGCCGAAATCTTCTGCTCGTCAATACTCTGATTGTTCTGGAGGAAACGGCGCTGCTCTGGGCTCCACAGAACCTCCTGGCCTTCAGCTGGGGATGAACTGGTTGCCTGCTGGCACCCACATCCCCAGCACTCTGAACCGCACTCTGGGTTTGATTCATATGGGCTGGGTGTTTACGAGGTCACGTTAGCTGTTGGTTTGTTGTTGTTGTTGAGTCGACTGTGGAACTCTCATTATTATGAGTCACGCACAGATCCTCTGGAGAGATTTGACAGTTGGTTAGCTTGAGACTCAACATAAGCTTGGTGTTTGCTTGACATTTGAATTAAGTGAGCTTGGCGTTTCCTTGAGTTTGTTTTTTGTTAGCTTTAGGGCTTAATCCAGCGTGACCCACAGTGAAACCACATTACCACAATTCCCTACACTTTTCTGGTTTTTAAAATAAAACTTTAGATTGGCGTTGGCTTAAGCGCTAACTGCACCGTCACTGGCGGTGAACCCAAGCTACCACAGTTTCCCATACACTGTTGTTGGATTTAAGATAAAACGATGTCCTCATGTGTTGAATCCATGTACTTGTCTACGCCCATAAATAACACGGCCGTCCAGCATGCAAGCAGCCCTTCCCTCATTACTAGGCCCATGTTAGCCCAGGTGGGCCCACCATCGGGGGCTCCATCCAGCTGCCGCCCGGGTCCAACCACCCCCCCACATCACCGCCCCCCAGATATCCCTCCCCCTCACCCAGCAACGGGCGTACGCTGTGTTTGCCGTCCTGCGTGAAGGCTTGATTGCTGCGTCAACAGACGATGTTTGTCTTGTTTGTATGAGGAATTGGTGGTGTTGTAGGAGGGGAGGGGACGGGCTTTTAAAATGAGTTGTCGCCGACAGTCTGCTCCCAGTGGACCCCACACACACACACACACACACACACACACACACACACACACACACACACACACACACACACACACACACACACACACACACACACACACACACACACACACACACCACTCGTAAAAGGGCAGTGTTCAAAGAAAGAAAAGGAGGGGAAGGAAAGGAAGGAGAGGAGAGCCTTTTATCAAACACTTGACACTGACGCTCTGATCCGAGGCCAGCGAGTCCTCAGAAGTTTCTAGAAGAGTTTGAGGAGCAAGGTGGGGGCGGTGGGGGGAGCTGAAGTGGCGTCTCTCTGGTCACACACATTCTCAGACCCCGACCTCCAGGAGGGATTCAAACCTTCCCTTCACCTCCGGGTGCCTTCCTCCGCCGTGGGTTCATTTCTAGTTCTCAAATCTCCCGACACCCATAGGATAAACATACTCCCGCCTCCATTTCACCTTGTTTAATCCGTCCGTCTATCCGTACGTCTGTTTGCGCCGGGCGGACAGACGGAGGTCAGCGGGTTTGCTGGGACACCCGCGCCCCTGCCTTGATGGGCTGGCGACCCCGGTGTGTTTGCTCTGCGATTGTTTCCTGTCCCATCGCCGCCGCTTCCTGCTGCATTATCATCTCGTCACATGACCCAACCTCATGTTTGCTCTCAACACAATACCCCCCCCCCCACACACACACACACACACATCCCCGCCTCCCACCTGGCCCACCTCTGCTAGCCCTGTTTGCTGAGTACATTCTTTGCCGGTGATCACAGCCGAAGCCCCTTCGTACACCCCCTCTTCCCCTCCCCTCCATCGCCACCCTCCCGCTGAAAGATGGCCATCTTGTCTCCACATCTCCTGACTAGCAACTCCCTCAGTCTCCGGGCGTTCTCCAGGAACCCCCATCCCATGCTAGGCTAGCACACAGAGCTAGCTCCCCGGGCCTGCTCAGACACGCCAGCTATGCAGGGAGGAACAGCAGAGGGGGGCCCCCCACCGGCAGTACTGAGGGCCCTCAGTCCTCCTCCTCCTCCTCCTCCTCTCGCAGTTGGAATCTTTGCCGGCTGAATCTTTTAAAAAGGCTGGGCTAGACAATGCGTGCGATTGTTGTCGCGTTCGCTGCGTCCTTAAGAGTTCATTACCAAGTAAGGCTTAATGGAATGGATGATCTTCTCTGCATGCAATCTCCCCTCGCCCTCACCCCCCTCCCCCCCCAGATCTTCTGTCGCTGCAGTGGTTTGATTGTCTGTCTCTCGTTGTTTTGTGGAGTACACTGCCTCTCAGACAAAGAGGCCCCAAGAGCAAACAAGTCCCCAGACACTGTTGCCAGTGTGCTGTCATGTAGTGTGAATACTGTAATTCATACCCTTGGCATGCAGGTCGACAGCACTGTCGATGAAGCGGCATGTGTCTAAAAAATGCTATGCATAACGAAAACACTGTCAAAATGGTGGTGGTTGAGGGTTGTTATTGCGGAGGAGAGAATATTTCTTCAATGATTGATATCTTGGTATACCTAAAAAAAGTTGAAATGTCGTATTGCTACAATGCTAGTATGAAGAAGTGAGAACCTGCTAATGTGACATTTTTTCCTCTATTTTGTGGGATAAATTTCCAAACAGCCAATCATGTGAAGTTTGGACCAATTAAAGAACAGGATCGGGTTGAAACTGTTATGGTCGCAAAACTGGGTCAGGGCCACTGTCTGTTCTTTAGCATTCGTGATTCTTTCACCCACACAGTACAAACGAGTACAACCCACCTAACCAGTGTCTCGCCTCCCTTCGCCCTCACAGGTAAAGCCTTCGACATCACCTACGTGCGCCTCAAGTTCCACACCAGCCGGCCGGAAAGCTTCGCCATCTACAAGCGGACGAGCGAGGATGGGCCCTGGGTGCCCTACCAGTACTACAGCGGCTCCTGCGAGAAGACCTACCAGAAGACCAGCAGGGGCTTCATCGGTAGGGGCCAGGATGAGAGGCAGGCCGTATGCACCGACGACTTCAGCGACATCTCGCCGCTGACCGGCGGGAATGTGGCCTTCTCCACGCTGGAGGGCCGGCCCGGGGGGTATACATTCGACAAAAGCCCCGTCCTACAGGTGAGAGAGGGAGTAAGACCATACATGACCCATCGGTGTTGCATCTGTGCTTGGGTTGTTGTCTTGTCTGTTTTGGTACGGTTGTACACCAGTGAAATGGTGAAAGATAACCATGGCTCATTTGGTTTTCTTTGACCATTTCACTGTAGGTACAACCGTACCATAACAAAGTGAAAGAAAACTGAGTTTCAGTGTATTTTATAATCGTGTCCTGGCAGCGACATCTTGTTTTTCCCTGGTGACATGGTAATTGGTCTACTTGACACTTGGTATCTAATTCCCATGCGAGTATCTAGTTATATAGGGTAAAATAATCAAATGTTCTGCTCTACAAATGTCATTCGGAGGACCCTGTTCCTCGCTTAACATCTAGCTGGCTGAAAACGCAGTGGAAATGAGGTTAGAGTTTCTAAGTCTGCATACCGACGACCAACATTTTGAGGCCCTGAATGTTTTGTCAGTGAGCACTCTGCGTGCTCCCATTTGGCAGATGTAAGGACAGCTGTAGACTGCATGGCTGGGACCATGGTCCCGTTTGTCAGGGTGAGTTAGCCCTCCCCAGGGCTCCTCTGGCACAGACCCACCAGATTCCTGAGAACCAAACAAACGCCAAAGAAGGTTTTCCCTAATAGAGACCCGGTGGCGGGATTAGCATGAGTGGCTAGATTAGCGTTAGCGACATGACCCTAACCGGAGGGAATCTCTAGCCAGTCTACTTCCTGAGAATAGCTACAGGGCCCACAGACAATGCCTTTACATATATTACTCTTCAACCATTCTGTTTATAAAAGATTCCTGTCAATTGAAATCTGAGGAAGACAAATGCATTATGTCTCCATTGTTACACTGTCCTTGGCTTTAAACCAATCGCATGTCCTCTCTTTGAATTCCCCTTATCGTTGATGGCGGTAAATAACACGACCACCCATCATTCAAAGCATCCCTTCCCTTGTCCCTAGAGCCAGTGAGTCCAGGTTTCCCTATTCCACAGGGGGTTCACTAACAAATGGAAACACAATCATAAAGGTCTGATTAGCCACTGATTAGCCTGTGTGGTTCTGGAACATCTGGAGACTGGAAGTCGTATGTAGATCTTCAAGAACACAGAGTTTCCAGAACATGAGAGTCCTACTATAGTGCGCTCCCACACAGTCAAAGACCCCAGCAGCTGGTCGCCACCACAGCCTTTCCACTGGAAACTTGTTTTTGTCTCTCTCTCTCTCCCCCGCTGTTCCTAGAAGTGATTACAACGTGTGGAGCTCAGAGCTCTCCTGAGACCCATAATTCAGAGTTGTGCAATGACCACCACTTCCTGGAAACTCAGTACCGCGTGTTGATGGTGATGGATTGGGATGACACTGGTTGTGATGGCGGTGGGGACGATGAAGATGATGAGGGCGTTGGTGGGAGTTATAATGATGATGGTGGTGTTGAGGAAAGTGGTGGTGAAGGTTACGTTGAAGAAGCTGGTGGTGCGGGTGACGATGACGGTGGTGGGGATAATGAATGCAGTAATGGTGGTGATGATGGCGAATGATTGACGGTGGTTGGTTAGGACCAAGGTTGGTTGATGAAGGTGGTGGTGCGGGTGACGATGACGGTGGTGGGGATAATGAATGTAGTAATGGTGGTGATGATGGCGAATGATTGACGGTGGTTGGTTAGGACCAAGGTTGGTTGATGAAGGTGGTTGTGTTGCTTACGACGATGAAGGTGGGTGTTATGGAGGTGGTGGTGATGATGATGATGATGAAGGCGGTGTGGGCGTGTGAAGGCCCGGGGTTTCCGCGGGCTCCATGGTGGATGGGTGAATGCGGTGGTGCAGCTGGGGAACGAATGCGGTGTGGCGGCCGGCCAATTGTTGCAATGCGTTGCTAGGCAACTCCCCCGGGTTTCCCACCAAAGTGCTGGCTCAGAACAGAAACAGCTGGAGATGCGCTCTCTCTCTCTCTCTCTCTCTCTCTCCTTCTTTCTTTCTTTCTTTCTTTCTTTCTTTCTTTCTTTCTTTCTCTCTCTCTCTCTCTCTCTCTCTCTCTCTCTCTCTCTCTCTCTCTCTCTCTCTCTCTCTCTCTCTCTCTCTCTCTCTCTCTCTCTCTCTCTCTCTCTCTACTCCTCTCTCTCTCTATTTGCAGTAGATCTTACGCTCTCCTCTTCTTTCTTTCTATCTCTCTCTCTCTCTCTCTCTCTTCATCCCTCTCTCTCTCTCTACTCCTCTCTCTCTATTTGCAGTAGATCTAACGCTCTACTCTTCTTTCTATCTCTCTCCTCTACTTCTAGAGGAGAGTTCACTTCTACTCCTCTCGTGGCCCGTCTCTTTGATCCACTCTCTTATCTCACTATTTCACACTATTCGCTACTCTAGTTTTCTCTGCCTCCTTCACACACTTGACTTCTCTAACTTATCTCCTCTTTCTCTACCTCAATCCATCTATTTTTCAATCACTATACCTCTCAACAAATCTGCTTCTCTCTGACTCTATCTATATCCTCTCTCTTATTACCATTTTGTATCTCCTATCCTATCTGTTATCTCTCTCTCTCTCTCTCTCTCTCTCTCTCTCTCTCCACTTTCCTCTCTCTCTCAACCCTCTCTCTCTCTTGCTCTCTCTCTCACCCCCTGCGTGTCATTTTCTCTCTCTGTGTCCCTCCCCTCTCTTTGTTGTTATGTCTACAGTAGATCCAGTCAGAACCGGTGGTTCTGTCTGAGAGCGGTTGATGACTGGGATCATCCAGCCAGGTCCAGAACAACTGTCTGGATAGAATTAAACCTTGTTTAAAGAACCCTCAGTAAGGTCCTGTTCTGCCTCATCTCCTTTGTTTATATTTGCCGACACACCCTCTTTAATTCTCTTAATGATTCATTACAATCCCCGATTACTAAGGGTGTTTCAAAGTCTTGGCTGTCGATGACTTGAGGGCATGAATCCTGTTCCACGCCTCATCCTTCCTCGTGTCCAGGTGCATTGTGGGAAGTGTGAGGTCACTGTTGATCCAGTCCCCTGAGTTCGGGCCCCCGGGAGGATGCGGCCCTGCTCCTCTTCCTGCTGCTAAAAGAACAGATTTAGCCTTGTCACCCGGCGCCTCCTTATTTGACTCGTCGCCGGCTAGCTATTTATACCAAAGACTCGTTTAGAAGCGGCGTCAGGCAGCCGGCTCGGCGGGCGGTTGTTGGTTAGTTTCTAAAACCCCCCCACTGCTCCTATGTCTGGCCTGGCAGCGACTCGACTACCACCCGGTCAGCCCTGGTGCCGGCCCAAAACACCAGTCAATACCCGCCGTTTAGCCAGGTAGCCTCCCAATGGAGGTCCTGCTCTGACCTCTCGTTCGGTTCTGGGAGGTTCGGTGGAGGGGATGGGTGGGTCGGTACCGCTGTGCGATCGCCAGCATCTGGTTTTATTTGGGACCGTATTCCAAATGAATGAATGGAAAGTGAATCATATTTCTGGGGTTATTTATACACGTCTGTCGTTGGACTCGCGACTTGTTTTTTTTTTATCCGTCCAATTAAACCATGAGGGCCTTCATTCTTGGCATGGCACATTCCTTACCTTTTTATATTCTTACATTACTACGAGTCATTTTCGGCACGCTGGGCGGCACAGGTGGACTTTAGGAACCCGCGCTTGTGTGAGCCGCATGGCACCTTGAGATCTGATAGACGACAATGCTATCTGGGACAAGGGATGGGCACGGTTATTCCAATATTCAATTATTCGAAATGACGTGGGTATTCGACACTAGCTGTAGCGTTAATTAAATATTATTCGTAAGCTATATTAATTACATATTGTTCATTAAACGTGGGTACTAATGCCATTTAAAATATGGAAAATAGAAATAAAAAACACAATTGCAATACATTAGATACATCTTTGTGCCTTTGCGCATCACGTAGTTTAAACTTGCAGGCAGTGCGCACAGTAAAAGATATGGCGACCAAAAGAAGTGAAGTGTGGAAATATTTTGTTCAATGCAACAAAAAAAAGGGCAATGGAAACTCTTTGCAACGCAAAAATATGTGGCTCTATTGGCAACCTCCGTTCCAGCAGAGAGTCTTTTCCACAGCCGGCTTGATTGTAAATCACCTCCGCACCGGCCTATCCCCCGAGCACGTAGATGTGCTCATTTTTTTTTAACAAGAATGAGTGATGCAGTAGGTGGGCTTATGTGTTATGTTAACTGGAAATGTTTTAGACATACTGCATTTCCGTCTTACACATAATATATTTTGGCTGTTGTTCTGTTATATGCGCATCATGGGTAATGCGAGGCAGGCCCATACGCTGCAAGTGGAGTTCAGTTGATATCCAAGCCCAACAGTACTTAGGCCTATACTTTTTGCTGTTTTGCTTCAGTTACTTGAATCTTGAAGTTTGTGGCTTAAATTTACTTGAATCTAATTTCAGTTTGTGCCTAAGTATGCAATACTGTTCATTCATATTCTTGTCAAAAAGGATGGTTTGATTTCAAATCGTTTCGATTCAGCATGCTGATTTCAAGTGTTTTTTTCCTTCTAAAATGCTCAATAAGTTGAATTGAAAATGTTTTTATTTCGAACAAGTAAATAAAAAAAAGCAATAATAATCAATAAAATAAAATGATGGAACAATTGGACAGTTGCAATCAAGTAATATTTACACACAATGAAAACCACAAATGAAAATAACACTTGCTTTACCTGTTAGATAATAGTAAATAGAAAGACTGCAGACAAATGCATTTTCTTTTTGTACATCGCATGAAGAGCCGGATTTGATTTCCTTATTTATCTGACTAGTAGATGGAAAACGAGTACATTTGTTTAGTGAAGGCCAGATCACAGAAGCCATTCAGGCTACATTATGACTGAGCTACGCTTTCTTTTCTTTTTTTTTCGTAGTTTGGTTACACGGTTACTCATTTTTTTCATAGAATATTTGAATATTCATCTGTCTTCAAATGCCCATCCCTATCTGGGACGTGGTAGAATTTCTCTAAACACCTCGGAGCATTCTTCCGTCAAGAGCCCACACGTTCCCTCCTGTCGCTGGCAGTCGGGTGGCGGGGGCCGGGCGGGGGATCTCACGTTGACAGTGGAGACCCGGCTGGGGGACGTGGAATAGGAGCAGTGTTTGAGTTGATGCACGGACACGTCGTGTTTACCCGTTCACCAGACCAGAACGCCACAGTCAAACTGGAGGTTTATATATATATATATATATTTTCCAGGAAGAGGCTTAATTAGTAGGTCAATGGCTGCACGGTGCAAAAGATGGTCAATGATTGAACCTGTGGATGAAGACGGCTACAGCGGACAAGATGGTGAACACATCAACAGTTCAGCAGATTGATCTGCTAAACGAGACGTTCAACAGATCCATGGATAGGGAAAGTACCCCAAAGAAGGTGTGCATTTATAGTATGTTGTACCATCAGGGTTTGAACCATAGGGTGTTTAACCCTTCAAGTGTAGATCTATAGTATATATAATAGGGTGTAAAACCCTTCAGGTGTGGATATATGGAATGTAGAACCACAGGATGTAGAACCCTTCAGGTGTTGATGTATAGAATTTAGAACCACAGGGTATAGAACCCTTCAGGTGTAGATCTATAGAATATAGAACCGTTCATGTGTGTATCCATAGAATGTTGAACCATAAGGTGTAGAACTCTGACGGTTGTGCTGATCCATCAAATCATCGCAGCTGTCTCAGCCATTCACATTCCTGGTAGCTAGGTGAGGAGTTAATATTTCCGCGTTAAGTCTGTGTCTATTTGTGATGGAGATTATGCACACCTGATTGGATCTGGGTGCATTTACTGCTCTGTTCCACAAGGGGGCGGGATCCTGCTTGTTCAAGGCTGTGGACAACAAGATGCAGAGTGAATGGAAAATGGAAACTGGAAAATGTGCAGTTGCCAGCTCTCCCCCTTAGTGGTGATGTTGTTTAAGGATGTGTTTTTTGGTACATTTTGTACATTTTTCCAACAGGAATGGTTGTTCAACTTTGCTACCCAGAATCCTTACTGAAACTCCCCAACAGTCTTTACAGCTGTCCGTATCCGGGGTACCAGTTAGTCCAGGTCATGTTCGGTGTTCCCTTTATTAATGCGAACAGCAGACATACAGTGGTCGAAACGGTGGTTTCCCCTGGCTTCTGTTAGGACCTTCTGGTTTGGATCGAACCAGAACCATCGTGAGATGTTTGCAGTTCATCTAAAGACATCGTGACGCGGCCGCTTTACCGGACAAACGTAGCGGTTTGGAAACGAGAACAAGACCAGGAGCAAGCTCGTTGGCTGTACTCACTAGGGTGCCAACCATGTAGCATGTCACATGCACCAGCGGCCCATGAGTGATTACCACTTGTAATCCTAAACTACATGCCTTTCCTCATCTCCTTTTCTCCTTCCTTTCCTCTCTCCTGTCACAGTCCAGTCCATAAAGGTCACTCTTTCTCTTTCTCTTTCTCTCTATCTCTTTCTCTTCTCAAAGCCCTTCAACTCTAAAATAGAATAATATAAATGGGAATTTCTGAATGAACATGTTGCAGCCGTCCAATGCAGGTCCTTGTGTGATCTCAACATCTGATTTCTTTAGTAAAGTAGTGGAAGTGTTGCTTAGATTGGGCTACTGGAGGTTCTGCTCCTCCTCCTACCCCGGAGGTATTGGTGGATCCCACGGTGCTGAACCCTTTTGTTTGTGTGTGTGTGTGTGTGTGTGTGTGTTCCAGGAATGGGTGACGGCAACGGATATCAGGGTGACCCTGAACCGGCTCAACACGTTCGGAGACGAGGTGTTCAACGACCCAAAGGTCCTCAAGTCCTACTACTACGCCATCTCGGACTTCGCTGTGGGAGGACGGTGAGAACAAACACTTGCAAACCGCCATCTTGGCACTGGGGAGGCCATTCTAGATAATGCTGACACCTGCCGCCATTTGATTGATAGAGTGCCTCTGGCCAAGTGTTGGGGACGAGTAAGAACGTTAATATATTCAGTACCGTGGTATGTCCTGCTGTGTCTCAGCTCAGGGTTTGAGGTCCAACCTGTTTCTGAGATTAAAAAGGGAATTTGTTCACATGATAATCTGAAGCCCAGCCATAACATGTTATGATCTCAAGATGATCCGAACATATTGTGACTAGGCTATTGGGGGAAGAAGATAAAGCACACACTCAGGGCTTTAGGTGAAGGACTGTCTTGTTGTGTGGTAGAATTGATGGCACACTGACATGCAGGTCACAGCTCTGTTGGAGGGGTCTTGAGCAAACCCCCCCCCCCCGTGCCTGCCAGTCTGTCCCCCATCCATCTGAACTTTGACCCCTCTGGGGAAACGCGTCGATGAATAGCAGTCAAACAATTCCGACTGTCTCTTGTTTATATTAAGTATGCGGCTTAAGGTTTGTTAGATTCTGTTCAGAAGATGCTTTTAGGCTCAACTGGTCGACCCAAGTTGTTGCAACAACGAGCGGAAGTTACCAAACGGATGTTCATGTTGTTTGGAGACTTTAAAAGTTTTTCCTGGAGGGGGCGGGACGTAAGGGAACTGGCGCCGCCGGACGGCCATCGGCACATACCCCAGCGGATGTGCGCTTGTTTCTTGAGCCTGTGTGGTCCGCCCGCCCCGGGGCGGTCAGGAAGCAACACAACCAGGCTTGTTCTGCAGAAGAAGAGGGAGGCGGCGCTCCGGCTTGGAGGAGAGTCCGCTGCGGCGTGGAGCACATTTCCATGACACCGACGGCATTCCTGGCATTCCATGACGACGGCGCCGGATTACAGTGCGCTGGTGGAGGGGCGGGGGGGCTGGGCTGGGCGGTGGCGGTCCCATCCAGCACGGCTGCCTAGGGAGCATGGTGGTAGAACCACAGGACCCTCAGAAGGGCAGAGACCTGTGTTTTAGAAGCTACTGGGAGCTGACCAGTACAACCACACTCTTTATTTGTTGAAGTGGAATTAACTAGGCCCTGTGTTGTGCAGGTGGTGGGGTTTCATGCGCCCTGTAGCACAGTTTATGGGGTCCTGTGGTGCAGGTGATGGGGTCCTGTGGTGCAGGTGATGGGGTCCTGTGGTGCAGGTGATGGGGTCCTGTGGTGCAGGTCATGGGGTCCTCTGGCGCAGCTGATGGGGTCCTGTGGCGCAGGTGATGGGGTCCTGTGGTGCAGGTGATTGGGGCCCTGTGGTGCAGGTGATGGGGTCCTTTGGCGTAGGTGGTGACTGACCCTGTGGTAGAGGCTGGTGGCAGAGATCGAGGGTCCTGAAGTAGAGGTGACGAGCCTTCTGGCGGCGGAAACGGCCCTGTGGTGCCGGCGGCAGGCCCTGTGATGCAGGTGGAGGGCCCTGTTGGGCAGGAAACGGGCCGTGTGGCGGAGGTGGGAAACTGGATCCTGTCCAGATCAACACACCGCCCCTTCCAGCCTGCACCCTGCCATCATTGTTTCCATGGCGCCCTGCCAAGCAACACCTGAAACAATATCTGGATCTGTGTGCTGAGCAGGTCCAGACTCGTCCCTGCAGAAACACACAGCGCCGGGTCCCCAATCCAAACACGGCCTCCGTTCTGCTCCAGCAGCCTGCTCAAGCCCACCAGACCGCAAGAAACACTCCGATGTTTCTCTGTTTGCAAACTGAAGATCTTCTTTGATGCAGGGGGGGTTTGTTCCCACACCGGATTTGTTGGTTTATGAAGTGTTATAAATGATGAGTATGTATAGCCTCGGTATCTATTTTTTTACTTATTTGAAACGATATAGTCAGCCGGTATTGCGGTAAAAGAGCAGGTTGAGCGGGCGTCTATGGAGTCCGACGATGAAAAAGGTGATTGGTCTAGCTCAAAAAGTGAGCTGTCTAGCTGGGTGTCATATGGTCAGTAATAAGTAATTTGATGGACAGAATCTACTCTGAAAGGCGCCTTTATTTATTTAGCACTCTGAAAGACAGAATGATGCTCCCTCCTGTCCTTTTTCATTTATTATTAGAATAATCATTGTTACTATCAGTACTATTTGATTTGGACTTTATTCTTAAGTTATCTTTTATTATTATTTATTATCTGACACGTCCTCCTGCACTTTATTGCTTTGTTTGTGCGCTGTACTTGAATCACTCATTTGAGGTAGTGTGTCTGTTCACCATTTAGGGGAATGTTTTTGGGGTATAAAATGCAATAGTTTCATTTATATTTTGCACGTATTACATGTACATTGTATTGTATACATTGTATTGTTGTACTTTTTTTCATTCTTGGAATAAAAACACTAAACGCTAAAAAAAAGAGACAGAATGATGGACAAATGATGGATGACCGAAATGTGTTGGAGAGGTGACAGAATGATGAATCGATGATGGATAACTAACAAAATGGTGAAGGAATGATGAAGTCACTTAATGATGGAGGGATGGTAGCCGAGTAAAAGTGATAGTGAAAGTAAGAGGTCTCTCTCTCTCTACCCCATACGACTCTGTGCTCCCTCGCCCCCTCCTCTTTCTGCAACATGTGACCCTTTGCTCCCTCGCCCTTTCTCTCATAAGGTGCAAGTGTAACGGCCACGCCAGCGAGTGTGTGAGGAACAACAGGGGGCGCCTGGTGTGTAACTGCAAGCACAACACGGGGGGCGCCGACTGCAACGTGTGTGAGCCCTTCTACAACGACAGGCCCTGGGGCCGTGCCACCGCTGAGACCCCCAACGAGTGTCTGCGTGAGTCCACGGCCTGCGTCCACACACACACACACACACACACACACACACACACACACACACACACACACACACACACACACACACACACACACACACACACACACACACACACACACACACACACACCGTTAACAGACCCACAGCCAGGGTCTGTAGCATCCCTCACAGGGGACGGGAATCCTCTTTAGATGAGGCTCTGTGGGAAGACAACATTGAAGATAACTTGCAGCATACGTCAATGAGACCACTTAGACCTGGGGTACACGGCACGCCTTGGTTCATTTGAGTTTCTCTGGTGCAGTTCTGACCCATCTATGATTGATCAAGACGTTCTTTGTGTGCCACAATCCACCAGATCTCAACCCTCACGGAATGAAATCCCATTGAAAAGCGGAACCACGCGCATTTCCACTCACACACGCGTTTGAATCTCCCTTAATAAATATGATGCAGAACTATTGACATATCCTCAACACTCTGGTCCCCTGTTGCCTAATCTATTGCCATGGTAACTGTGAACCGATATTTGAAGGTGTGTGTGTGTCCGTGTCCGTGTCCGTGTCCGTGTGTCCGTCCTACAGCATGTAACTGCAACGGGAAGAGTTCGGAGTGCTACTTCGACCCGGAGCTGTACCGGGCCTCCGGGCACGGCGGCCACTGCCGGGGCTGCGCTGACAACACCGACGGGCCCAACTGCGAGCGCTGCCTTGACGACTACTACCGCGCCCAGTCCGGGGGTCGCTGCCTGCCCTGCGGCTGCAGCCCAGTGGGTGAGTTCCCGCGCTTATCCTCCCCAGCTTCGCCTGCGTTCCCCCTGTCACACATCCCCCGCTCACTCCCGTCCCTTCACGCTCTCATCCTTTCGCCCTTGTAGCACTCAGATACTCGCAAGTTTATCCTCTCACTCACTCACGCTGTCACCCAGTGTAAGAGGACTGTAGCTCTAACCTTATGTGGTGAAGTGCAGCCTGTACAGAACATAGAGCTGTGGCCAATAGCACATGGAGCTGCAGCATGTACAACGTAGGGCCGCAGTGTGATGGCTACCGGTCCGGGCTCCTCTCTATATGGTTTCTATTGGACTCTAACGATGCGTTTCGCGAGTTGGATCTGACATTTCCTCCCTCTCCCTCTCTGACCGCATGTTTTTTAAACGGTAGCAGATGTGTTGGTTTAAACCCATGCTGCTGTATTCTGCTAAACACACGCCCACAGGCACACACACACACGGGTGTGATGTTGTGAGATGGTTCTGGTGGCAGCGGGTCAGAATGTGGTTTTCATAACGTGCCTGGTGTTTTTCCTCACTTCAGTAAATGATATGTTTAACTTCTCTGTACTGTGACACCTCTCCTCCCTTCTCTCCTCCTCCTGCTTCCCTCTCTCCTCCTCCCTTCTCTCCTCCTCTTCTCCTCTCCTCCTCCCTTCATTCCTCTCCTTCTCCCTGCCCTCCTCTCCTTCACTCCTCTCCTCTCCTCCTCCCTTCAATCCTCTCATCCTCCCTTCTCTCCTCTGCTCCTCCCTTCTCTCCTCTCCTTCTCCCTTCACTTCTCTCCTCCTCTCGTTCTCCCTTCACTCCTCTCGTTCTCCCTTCAATCCTCATCCCTTATCCTCCCTGCTCCTCCACTCCGTCTCTTCTCCTTCCTCTTCAGATGCTCTCCTCCACCCATCCTCTTCCGCTCCTCTCATTGTATTTAATAATATGCCACTTACCGTATTAACCAAAGAGGGGTACACTACTGCATGCATAAACACGTCAGCAGGAATAGAACCCCTGACCCTGTGCTGTGTGGATGCCTCGCTCTACCAGTTGACCTGACGGGCCCTGTTCCCTCCCTCTATCTCCCCTGCTGTGCTGCAGGCTCTCTGAGCACCCAGTGTGCCACCGGGGGGCGCTGCAGCTGTAAACCAGGAGTGACGGGAGACAAGTGTGACCGCTGTCAGCCTGGATACCACACACTGACCGAGGCTGGCTGCAGGTAGCCTGCCTGTCTGTCTGTCTGTCTGTCTGTCTGTCTGTCTGTCTGTCTGTCTGTCTGTCTGTCTGTCTGTCTGTCTATTTAAATGTCAGCCCCATAATGTTAGCATTCAATGAGCATCATGTTGTCGGCATGACGTGGACATTTGCATCAGGATAAGCACTTTTTGTTTACTTTGGTTGATGTCCGTTCTGTGATCAACAAAAAACCGCAGACTAGCCGTGTTTATGTCTGAGTGTAACATGAACATACTCCGGGCACTCCGTCCGAAAGGTCAACCATCTGCTGGTTTCACGTCTCCATTTCTCACACGTTGTTTTCATTTTGTTCCAATTCAAAACCGTGACTTGCTCCTGTGTCCACAGCTCAAGTGGATTTTTAGGAAGGATCTAAACAAAAAAACAAAAAAAACTTGTGATTGGGGCATGCTGTAGTCTGTCAAACAGAGCTGTAATGTGATTGGTTGATTTCCCGCAGGCCGTGCTCATGTGACCCGTCGGGAAGCACGCAGGAGTGTGATGTGGACACCGGACGCTGCAAGTGTAAAGAGAACGTAGAGGGCTTCAACTGTGACCGGTACGCACATGCACGCACACACACACACACAAGGCACACGGCATCCAGTCGGTTGGCTGAGGGGATAGAACACATAGCCTTTTATCACCGAGGAAACCAGTCTGTTTCATGGCCATAGAAAGAACTCTAGAGTTACATCACAGATCCTCACCCCTCCCTCCCCCTGGCTGACCACTGACCCCCGGTGGGAGACGTTCTGGTGGGGCGAGCCACTCGGCCAATCCAAACAGGATGTTGTGCTCCTACTTATACGGTCTGACACCGGTCCCATGCAGACCGTGAGACCGTGCCAGCATGGCTCCCATGGCACAGGGTCAGCAACACAGAGGTCAAAGTTCACACTTACAGGGCACAGCAGTGGAACCAGATTAGGCCCTGCTTCACACACATTTATTAATATAGTTTTTTTCATTAATTATACAAACATTTTAAGGCATGATTTGAACTAAATTATTCTAGTTACTAGTCTCTAGATACTAGTTAGTAGTGCGCCCACCATGTGGGCATTATGTATTGTAGTGACCCAGGTTCGATTCCAAGCTGTGGTCCTGTGCTACGTGTCATTCCCTCTCTTCACTCTCCTTTCCATAAAGGCTCAAAATGCCCATCAAATATTGATCTATATATTTAAGACACTGAAGCAATCTTTTAATGGTACACGGCGTGAAGGGGCGACTACAGATAAGGAGTCTTGCTCTCGGATGCCAACAGGTAGACTGCAGACATTGGGTAACCCAGACCCAGTCCCTTTCATCTGGGAGCCACTGTAACCACGACACTATCCTGCCTTTATCATGGTCCCCAACCCTACTCAAATATAGGATAAATACATTGTTTGGAAGACATTTTATAACATATATGCAGATTAAACCCTGTACCTCTTTTCTAAGGCTGGGTGTTATCAGCGTCTGTACTGTTAGTTGCTCGGGAGGAGGGCTGGAGCTGAACAGAACCTTGTTGTTGTGTGTTTAGATGGGTTGAGGTGGGTTCTGAGGTGTTGGTTCTACGGCTTGGTCTAAACAGTAAAACCTGTGTGTTAAGCTGAAATGGGTTCTTAGGGGGTGGTTCTAAACAGAACGTTTTTCTGAGAATGAGGTGGTTTCCAGGGCTGCGTCTTAACATTGGAACCTGTGTGTTAAGCTGATGTTGAGGTGGGTTCTAAGGGATTGGTTTGAATGTTCTAAGGGGTTGTTCTAAGGTTCTCCGGCTGGGTCTAAACTGTAGAACCTGTGTGTTGTCTGTTCAGCTGCAACCTGGGCTTCTTCAACCTGGACCCCCAGAACCCCCAGGGCTGCACGCCCTGCTTCTGCTTCCAGCACTCCTCTGTGTGTGACAGCGCCGAGGGATACAGCATCAGTTCCATCTCCTCCTCCTTCAGCAGAGGTATGATGCTAGTGCTGAAGCTAAAGTTATGATGATGCTAGTGCTGAAGCTGATGTTATGATGATGCTAGTGCTGAAGCTATTGTTTATGATGATGCTAGTGCTGAAGCTGATGTTATGATGATGCTAGTGCTGAAGCTATTGTTTATGATGATGCTAGTGCTGAAGCTATTGTTTATGATGATGCTAGTGCTGAAGCTATTGTTTATGATGATGCTAGTGCTGAAGCTATTGTTTATGATGATGCTAGCTAATAGGCTATTGTTGATGATTAGTGCTGAAGCTAGTGCTGAAGCTTTTGTACTTCACTATGCTAGTGCTAGAGATTTTGTTAATTATTATGCTAGTTCTGAAGCTAGTGTTTATGGTGATGCTACAACTGCTAATGCCGATACAAATGCTAAATCTAATGTAGACGATAATGGTAACATTTTAATAATGATGTTAATAATATGAAGGCTAATGGAAATGCTACTGTGTGTGTGAGCAGATGATGAGCAGTGGACGGGTCAGCAGAGGGACTCCAGCAGTGTGCCAGTGGAGTGGTCGTCCAGCACCCAGGAGATCTCCCTCATGGCAGAAGACTACTTCCCCATGTACTTCATTGCTCCAGGTAAGCGTCAGCGGTAATGTAGTTCTAGCTCTGAGCATCATGCTTAGTGGTACGTCTGGCTGAGCTTCATGGGTAATGTAGTTCTAGCTCAGAGCATCATGCTTAGTGGTACGTCTGGCTGAACTTCATGGGTAAAGGAACCTCTATCTGAGCATCATGGGTGTTGTATGCCTAGCTTTAGCCTCATAGGTGATATAGGCCTAGCTGTAGCATCACGGGCAATGTAGGCCTAGCTGTTGCATCATGAGTCATTTGGTCCCCCCCCTAACAGAGAAGTTCCTGGGTAACCAGCTGCTGAGCTACGGTCAGAACCTGAGCCTGAACTTCCGCGTGGGCCGACGGGACAACCGGATGTCAGCCGAGGACCTGGTGCTGGAGGGGGCGGGGCTCCGGGTGGCCGTGCCACTCATCGCCCAGGGCAACGCCTACCCCAGCGAGAACGTGCAGACCTATGTGTTCAGGTGAGAGGCAGAGAGGTGATGGTGGTGACGAGGGTGTCAGAGGAGGGCGGGGCCTCTGGGTGCTGATGGTCCTTTATGACCCTATATTCTGGGGATATTAAACGGTGTGTGTGTGTGTGTGTCTCTCTCTCAGGCTCCATGACCAGACCAACTACCCCTGGAGGCCGAGCCTCAGCCACCCAGAGTTCCAGAAACTTCTCCACAACCTGACCGCCATCAAGATCCGAGGAACCTACAGCGAGAAAAGTACACACACACACACACACACACACTTTTGCACACCTAGTACACACACCCACTCGTGCATACGCGATTACACCCCACGTGTGCGTGCGTGCGTGCGCACACACACACACACACACACACACACACACACACGGCCTTCTCCATCCTGTGCTAACGTCCCCCTCCCTGTGGTGGTCTCAGGTTCCGGTCACATGGGCGCCGTGTCCCTGGTGACGGCGCGGCGCGGCCCGGGGCTGCCGGCCCGCTGGGTGGAGCAGTGCACGTGTCCCCCGGGCTACCAGGGCCAACACTGTGAACAGTGCAGCCCCAAGTACCGCCGCGCGCAGCCCGGCCTGGGGGCCTTCAGCGCCTGCGAGCCCTGCAACTGCAACGGCCACAGCGACTCCTGCCACCCCACCTCAGGTCGGACAGCGCCCTCTGGTGGCCGGGGGGTGGGAGGGAGGGGAGCACTGGGACGCATGCCGTCGCTGCAGGGACAGTGCTGGGTACTGGGGCGGCTTTGTGGCGGATTGGGTTTGAGGTTGTTTTGATTGTTAAAGGTTTACGTTAATGGGACGAAATCCATGTTTTTATTAGTCTGTGAATAGTCCCATAGATTAGTGTTTTCCCTTTTGAAGTCCTCTGACCTATTAGTTCTCAAAGCAATCTGCTTCAATAAAGATGGAAATAACACCGATATGCATTATGGATGCTTCGGTTTCTGTCAGCTTTACATGTGTTAATTGAACTGGGTATTTTGCAGGCTCTCGTTTTGATCATTCCATTGGTCTTGGATGGTTTTAATGGTTCTACTGGTTTAATGCCTCTACTTGCACTGTTCATAATGGATCCACTGGTTCCACTGTTTTTAATGGCTGATTGTTTTACTGGTGATGCTGGTTTTAATTGCTCTACTAGTTGTACCGGTTTTAATGGCTCCACCCTTTCTACTGGTTCCACTGGTTTTAATGGTTCTGCGTGTGTTTTCCAGGTGCGTGTGAGTGCAAGCACGACACGGCGGGCCAGAGCTGTGAGCGGTGTAAGGACGGTTACTACGGCGACTCCACCAAGGGCACCGACGAAGACTGCGAGGCCTGCCCCTGTCCCAACGGAGCCACCTGCGCCGTGGTGCCGCGCACCACGGAGGTGGTCTGCACCAACTGTCCCCCTGGAACCACAGGTAGGCTGGGGCACCAGGGACCATGGGGGGGTCTGGATCTGGGGCTGGAACTTTTAAGGGGCTGGAACTTTTAAGGGGCTGGAACTTTTAAGGGGCTGGAGCTTTTAAGGGGCTGGAGCTTTTAAGGGGCTTGAACTTTTAAGGGGCTGGTACTTTTAAGGGGCTTGAACTTTTAAGGGGCTTGAACTTTTAAGGGGCTTGAACTTGTAAGCGGCTTGAACTTTTAGGGGTCTGGAACATTTAAGGGTCCGGACCTCAGGGCCTTGAACTTTTAAGGGTCTGGACGTCCGGGTCTGGATCTCAGGGTCCTGAGTCACGGCAGTGGAGATCCCCCTAGCCTAGACGGACGCGTCATCAGCCCTTAACCCCAGGGTCTCCCCACCCCCCCAGGGAAGCGGTGTGAGCTGTGTGACGACGGCTTCTTCGGGGACCCGCTGGGCCAGAAGGGGGCGGTGCGGGCCTGCCGCGCGTGCAAGTGCAGCGACAACATGGACCCCAACGCCGTGGGCAACTGCGACCGCGAGACGGGCGAGTGCCTCAAGTGCATCCACAACACGGACGGCTTCTTCTGCGACCGCTGCAAGGAGGGTTTCTACGGCAACGCCCTGGCCCCCAGCCCCGCAGACAAGTGCAAAGGTGTGTGGGGGGGGGTGTTGTGTGGTTAGTGTGTGTTTGTGGTTGCAGTGTTTTTTTTGGGAATGTGTTTGTTTGTGTATTGATAGTGTTATCACTGTTAATGCTATATTCATTTTACTATTACATAATTAGTCGTTTCCCGGCTGATAAAATAAGTACATTTACTGTTCTAGTAAGTATAATATATTGTGTCTATTCTATATAGATCAAACCTATTTCAACATATTTATGCTTCAGAGTTGTATGTGGCATCACTGTTAATAAAAGTATAATAAGTCTTTTAAAGTGTAACATATAAACATAACATGTCTAACCTGCCCCCCCCCCCCCCCCAGCCTGCTCCTGCTCGCCCCTTGGGACCAAGGGCCAGCAGACCAGCTGTGCCCAGGTCACGGGCCAGTGCCCCTGCCTGCCCCAGGTGTCCGGCCGCGACTGCAGCGTGTGTGAGCCCGGCTTCTACAACCTGGCCAGCGGAACGGGCTGTGAACGGTACCACCTCCACCGTCCCTCCTCCTCCCGCCTGCACACTCCCTACCCTCTCCTCTCCCCCGTCCTCTTTCCCTCTTCATCTCTCCTCACCCCTTACCCCTCGTCAGACCTCCTTGCCCCTCTCCTCTTCCTCCTCTGCCCTCCTCCTTCTCCTCGTTCTCTCCATCGCTTCTAATCTCTCCTCTCTCCTCATCTCTGCTCAGTCATCTTCCTCCTCTCCTGTCTCTCTTTCTTTCTTTCTTTCTTTCTTTCTTACTTTCTCTCTGTCTCTTTCTTCCTTCCTTTCTTTCTGTCTCTTTCTTTCTTTCTTTCTTTCTTTCTTTCTTTCTTTCTTTCCATCTCTTTCTTTCTTTCTTTCTTTCTTTCTTTCCATCTCTTTCTCTCTGTCTCTTTCTTTCTTTGTTTGTTTCTTTCTTTCTTTCCGTCTCTCTTTCTCTCTGTCTCTTTCTTTCTTTCTTTCTTTCCGTCTCTCTTTCTCTCTGTCTCTTTCTTTCTTTCTTTCCGTCTCTCTTTCTCTCTGTCTCTTTCCCCCCCCCCCCCCCCCCCCCATCAGTGTCAGTGTGTGATGCTATCCCTCCCTCTACAGGTGTAGCTGTGATCGTGTCGGCTCCACCAGCGGCCTGTGTGACATCGCCTCAGGGCAGTGTGAGTGCCAGCCGGGGGTGGCGGGTCAACAGTGCGAACGCTGCGAGGTCAACTTCTTCGGCTTCGGGTTGTCGGGCTGCAAACGTAAGAGCGCCGCAAAGTCTTTTCCGAATGAATAAAAACTTAAGAGTGCTAAATGCAACACAACTAGAAACACACTCGGCTGGTATTGACCTCTGACCTCTCTGTGACACCCCCCCCCCCCAACTCCCCCAGCGTGTGACTGTGACCCCGAGGGTTCTTCGTCGGGCCAGTGTCGCGAGGACGGCCGGTGCGAGTGCCGGCCCGGGTTCGTGGGCTCCCGCTGTGACATGTGCGAGGAGAACTACTTCTACAACCGCTCGGCCCCCGGCTGCCAGCAGTGTCCCAACTGCTACAGCCTGGTCCGGGACAAGGTGAGGCTGTCCGCCCGCCGGGGGGCTCCTCTCGGCCCGCCCAGTTTAAAGGCACTCAGACCGCGGGGCTGTGTGTGTGTGTGTGTGTGTGTGGCTGACTGTGACCTCGCCCATCCAGGTGAACCAGCAGAGGCAGAAGCTGCACGACCTCCAGAACCTGATCGACAACCTGAGCTCCAGCAAGGACCAGCCCAGCGACGCGGCCTTCGAAGAGCGCCTCCGTGAGGCAGAGAGGGCCATCATGGAACTGCTGGAGGAGGCCCAGACTAGCAAAGGTACCACCTTATGCCCCCCCCACCATAGTATACACCACCACAACAGCCTTATACCCCATTACCTTATACCACATCACCCCCACCCCAATCAGTGTTTACCACAACCCGGTCACCGCATAAGCTCCCTAACCCCAGCTGTATATCCCTTCTCGACCACCACAACCACCACCCTATTTCTCATCACCACACCACCTCAACCACCACCGGTGTAGCGTTTATAGTCTGCAGTGTGTTTACTAGTGTTCGCTCTCTCCCATCCTCCCCCTCTCTCTCTTTCTCCCCCCTCTCCCTCTCTGCCCCTCTCCCTCTCCCCCCCTCTCCCTCCCCCCCTCTCTCTCTCTTCCCCCCCCTCCTCCTCCCCCTCACTCTCTCCCTCCCCCCCCTCTCTCCCCCCCCTCTCTCTCTCTCTTCCCCCCCTCCTCCTCCCCCTCACTCTCTCCCTCTCCGCCCTCTCCCTCCCCCCTCTTCCTCCCCCCCCTCTCTCTCTCTTCCCCCCCTCCTCCCCCCCCTCACTCTCTCCCTCCCCCCCCTCTCTCTCCCTCTCCACCCTCTCCCTCCCCCCCCCCTCTCTCTCTCTTCCCCCCCCCTCCTCCTCCCCCTCACTCTCTCCCTCTCCACCCTCTCCCTCCCTCCCCCCCCCCTCTCCCCCCAGACGTGGACAAGGGTCTCCTGGAGCGGCTGGCCTCCATCAACGGCACCCTGACGACCCAGTGGAACCGGCTGCAGAACATCCGCAGCACGGTGGACCAGAGCGGGGCGCAGGCGGACAAGGCCCGCACGCGCGTGCAGCACGCCGAGGAGCTCATCGACCGCGCCCGCCACCAGCTGGACAATGCCCGGGCCGCCATCGCTAACGTGGTGGGTGGAGGAGGAACCGGCCCGGTCTGGTGGTGGTGGTGGTGTTGGCGGCAGCCTAGTCAGGTCTTACCCGAGATGGACTTTAGTAATCCATGGCGGGATATATGGGCGGCAGTGGAAAATAGAATTAATTTAAATTAAAATGTAACTTCGGAGAATAGGTATGCATTGACAATGTGAGAATAATAAATATAGACCCCAAAAATGTATTTTGTTTTATCAGGTACTATTGACATACAGCTCCGATCATACCAGACCACCTCAGATCTGCTATGATCTGAGCTGGGCTGATCACGGTCGGGACTGTCTGTGAACCCCACTCTGACTGTAAAGCCTTCCACACTTTTCAGTGCAAGCCCCTGAAGGATTGAGAGTAGTCTGGACTTGGGTTTAGTCTAGTGCTGTCAAGCGATTTAAATATTTAATCGTGATTAATCGCATTAATGTCATAGTTAACTCTCGATTAATCGCACATTTATTCATATTCTAAAAATTCCCTTGATTTCGTGCTGCTAGCCTTTTAGTGAGATCAGAGAGTGTTGAGAACGACAGTAAGAAGAGAGACCCGCAGTGATTTCAACCCGGTCCACTTGACATCGGGTGCATGACAGTGGTAGGCCTTCCGTAAAACGGGCTTTTATTTGTTTCAATCACTGAACTTTCGAACAAAACTCTTGCTCAGCAAAGATGGGTAATACTATAACATTTATTATTTAAACCAGTATGAATATTCCTCCTTGCCCCAACAAGTTTGTGCGGCGTGCTTGTTGTTGTGTTTCCGGTGTAGATCCGGTATGGTGTTGTAGTTTTTCTAACGTGACTAGTTGTTGCTAGACAGCAGGTGAAAATACAACGACGTTTGCCAAAAGAGCGTTAATCGCCCGCTTAAAAAATTAACGCCGTTAAAATTGGTTTGCGTTAACGCCGTTAATAACGCGTTAAACTGACAGCACTAGCTTAGTGCCTTTGTTAACCCCCTGGGGGTGGTGGTTCAGTATTGTACTAACAGGGTTCCTCTCTGGTCTCCCAGAACATCCCAACCCCCCTCCCTGGAGACCCCAACAACATGACCCTGCTGGCCGAGGAGGCGCGCACGCTGGCCGACAAGTAAGATCAGCCCTTTCTGGATGTCTTTCTGTTTTTTAAGGACTTGTATTGAACATTTATTGTATTTAGGGTTAGAGATTTGGAGTACGGTTTTTATTTTTTTTGTTGTTTTTTTTTGCTTGTTTTTGATTGCGATTGTCTTGAGATTATTCCTAACATAATGGCATCACTAACTTTATTTCTAGGCACAAGATGGACGCCGACCAGATCGAAAAGATCGCTAAGGACGCCAACGACACGTCCACCAAGGCCTACAACCTGCTGACGAAGACCCTGGACGGAGAGGGCAAGACCGGCCAGGAAATCGACGAGCTCAACAGGAAGTATGTCATCCAACTTCCTGAGGGAGGGAGGGACAGGGACACACACACACACACACACACACACACACACACACACACACACACACACACACACACACACACACACACACACACACACACACACACACACACACACGGGGCTGAACTGACGTGCACAGCTCAGAGGAAGTCCCGAGATGAGGCTGACAGGATGGATCACTGTGGCGTTGGTGGAAAGGCGATTGTTGCTCAAGGTGTGTGTCTACAGGTACAACGAGGCCAAGGAGCTGGCCAAGGCGCTGGAGAAGCAGGCCAACAAGGTCCACGCGGAGGCGGAGGAGGCCGGGGAAAGGGCGGTGCAGATGATGGCCAACCTGACCAGCCTGCCCACCTACGACACCGAGGCCCTGGAGGTATGTACCGCCGCCACCACCACCACAGGCAGGCTAGTGGGGCTGTACAACGGTGTGGGGTAGGGGAGGGGGAGAGAGAGGTGGAGAGAGAGAGAGTGAATGAGTGTGTACCAGAGGGTGAACCAGAACCGTCTGTGTGTGTGTGTGTGTTGTTCAGAACGAGGCCATTAACATCCAGAAGGAAGCCTCGGACCTGGACAAGTTGATCGACAAAACGGAGAAGGAGTACAACGAGCTGAGAGACGACCTCAAGCCCAAGGAACAGGAAGTCCGCAAGCTGCTGGAGAAGGGCAAGTCGGAACAGCAGGTACAGGAGGTTTCCCCGCTCTTAATGTGAAAATACTACATGTACATATACTGTGTCATGCCACAGTATGGGTCATTGAGCAAGGCATCAGGATGTTCCTCGTGACAGTGAGGTCACCCAACGGAGTCGCACACATTTGAATCATAGCTCCCTCGGACCCAGTCAACCCAAATTTGACTTCAAAATAAAAGATCCCCCATCTATTAAAACTGAATTTAATGATGGTGAGTTATCAACCAGCTGATGGCTGCCGTCATCATGACCTCATACAGGGAGAGAGAATCTGTCTATCTGTCCTTCTGCCTAATATTAGCCTCCATGGGTGAGGCAGGGGCGCGTGCTAGCCGTCAGTGTGGCGATGCTATACATAGCGCTAGCTCGCTGCGCTAGCCCACGGAGACACTGAGGCCATTCTTCATTCAACGGCCGTCTCTCCCGGCAACAGGGAGGGTCACGTTGCGTCATGGATTTGACTCTTTTCATCCAAAGAGACGTACTGTGATTGAACAAATAACAGGGGGTCGGAGGTAGCGTCAGAAGGCTGGAATCGAACCGGGAACCTCCTGGGCCTATTCCCACTCACATAGGTCTCGTTGTGTCTAGTCTACAGTGACCAGAGAGGGACGAACCGCTAGAGGTTAAAGTTTGTACCGAGGGACTGATGGTGTTAAAGTGGTGCTAAACTTGGCTATGGTCGGTTTGATTCATTGTTACTCTCTCAGTTGGGAGGGGTTAATGTCATGAGCCGTAGTCCTCCTTCAGAACATTGTCAATGGTTTTTAACTGTTGAATGGTGTTAGCAGGGGATAATGCTGGATTGTTAGCTTACTGTTAGCGGGTGCTAATGCTCAATATGTTGTTTACAGACGGCAGACCAGCTGTTAGCACGCGCCGACGCGGCTAAAGCTCAGGCTGAAGAGGCGGCTAAGAAGGGAAGGTCCACCTACCAGGAGGCTCAGGACATCCTGGCTAACCTCAGAGGTACCCGTCTGTCTGTCAACCTGGCTTGCTTTCTGTCTGTCTCGGTGTGGACTGTAGTTGGTCCTCCTGCCTATCTGGTCTCCTTCTGTCTTGTCTGTCTGTCCGTCTCTGTCTGTCTGCCTTGTGGCTTGTCTGTCTGAGTCTGACTGCTTGTCCGTCTGCTCTGTGGTTCTGGCCTGTCTGTATATCAGTCTGTTTCTGTAGTTCTGGACCGTCTGTCTGTCTTGTCTGTAGTTATGTCCTGTCTATTGGTCTGGTCTGTAGTTCCGGCCGGGCTGGTGTTTTTCTCTGTCCTCGTTTGTGACCCTACCTCCTGCCCCCAGACTTCGACCAGCGCGTGAACGACAACAAGACGGCGGCGGAGGAAGCCATGAGGAAGATCCCTCTCATCAACGCCACCATCATCGCGGCCAACGAGAAGACGCGGCAGGCGGAAGCGGCGCTAGGCAACGCCGCTGCCGACGCCCGTGAGGCCAAGGCCAAGGCTGAGGACGCGGAGAAGATCGCCAGCACCGTGCAGAAGGTACCAGAGAGAGACTATTACACAGGGAGAGACTATTACACAGGGAGAGACTATTACACAGGGAGAGACGCTACACAGGGAGAGAGAGAGACTATTACACCAAGAGAGAGGGACTATTACAGACTATTACACATTGACTATTACGACCAGAGACTGTTATACCCAAAGAGAGACTATTATACCCAGATATAGAGACTATTACACACAGAGACTATTACATCCAGAGAGAGAGAGACTATTACATCCAGAGAGAGAGAGACTATTACACCCAGAGAGAGAGACCCTATTACACCCAGAGAGAGAGAGACTATTACACCCAGAGAGAGAGAGACTATAACACCCAGAGAGTGAGAGACTATTACACCCAGAGAGAGAAAGAGAGAGAGACTTTAGAGACAGCCGGGCCTGATGCCGCGTCCTCTGCGCAGGGATCTGCTAAGACCAAGCTGGAGGCGGAGAAGGCCTTCCAGGACACCACGGTGCTGGAGAAGGAGGTCGGCACCTTGATGGACCAGCTCAGCGCTGCCGAGGACCAGCTGGGACGCAAGAAGGCCGAGGCGGACCAGGACATGATGATGGCCGGCATGGTACGCCCGATGCAGCGCTCACAGGCTGATGTGTAAAGTGCTAGCTGTGATGAGCAAAACTAGGTGCTAGTGCTAGCTGTGTAAAACAAGGTTTTGTGGCTAGCTCTTAAGTATCAACTAGCTGTTAGTTCTGGCTGTAATGGACGAGACGCGTTAGTGTTTGCTTAAAACTTAAACCAGGTGTTAGTGCTGGCTGTAATGTGTAGAACTAGCTGCTAGTGCTGGCTGTACTGTGTAAAACTGTTAAGTGTAATGTGTAAGCTAGCCGTTTGTTCTATTTTTAATGTTGCTCGATGTTCCCACAAGGCTTCGGACAACGCCAAGGAGGCTGAGGACAATGCCCGTAAGGCCAAGGGTGCCGTCAAGACTGTACTGGGAACCATCGCCGCCCTTCTGGAGCAGCTTGGTAAGTACAGGCTGCACCAGGACAGTCACCAGTAGAAACCAGTTGAGACTCAAGGGGACGTCAAAACTAGTGACCAGGGTTTCGCTTTGGAGATAATTCATTCATTCATAGTTTTAATCTCTGACCAGAGGGTAAAACTCAAAACATTTTGAAACAATGAAATAGGAGCAGGAGAGATAATAACCGAAATTATCCGTTATAGTTAGCCAAACATTGATTGATTGATAATAACTGAAGATAATGTAAGCCTTTAATAAAGCATGTGAATTGGCCGGTTCAACTCGCGAGACAAATATGATTGATAATTAATGATTCACCACAGAAAATAATTGACAAATCAATGATTTTGAACGAACGTGAATAGGGCGAGTTTAAGCTAAACTAAAGCTCCTGATTCCCCTGACAGGCAACATCGACAAGGTGGACCTGAGCAAGCTGAACAAGATCGCCGAGTCGCTGAAGAAGGCCAAGGACAAGATGGCCACCAGCGAGCTGGACAAGAAGCTGGCGGAGCTGAACGAGGTGGCGCGCGGCCAGGAGGAGATGATCAACGACTACGACCGGCAGATCGGCGAGATCCGCGCCGACATCGCCAACCTCAACGACATCAAGAAGACGTTACCGGACGGGTGCTTCAACACGCCCTCTCTAGAGCAGCCCTAACCCCGCCCCCCTAACCCAGACACATGCCCCCTCCTCCATCCCCTCACCCCATCCCTCTCACAAAATCATCCCGGCAACAGAAACGACATACACGCCACCACCGTTGTACCAAAACCCTTACTTTTAATTATTTGATACGTTGGTTCGTCTTGTCTTTTTGCAAGAGAGAGAGAGAGGCAGAGTTTAGTGCCGTGTTCACAGTTTTTTTCAAAATAAAAGCGCACGCTTTTTGTTTTTCCTACATTGAGACGACAGCGGTCGGCCGGGGAACGTGCGACGCGGCGCACCCCCGACGTGCCTCTGAGCCTAGAGCATGCACACACACATACACACACTGTGACTGCGCCCCCCACCCTCGGCTCACCTCCACCCTCCACCCAGACTGTTCAAAGGAAGTTTAACAGCCATTCAGCTGAACCGGAACCAAACCGATATTTCAAAATAACGCGAATAACGGACGTGATTCGGACCAGACCTCCTGTTTGACTCCGTCTGTGGGTTGTGGTTTCAACTGACAGTTTCATGAACTGTTTTTGTTCATCGACCATGTTTGTTGTTTTGGTTTGTTTTTATTTTTTCTTACTAGAAAGCATGCATTGAAGGAATCCTCCAATTTCACTGTACTGTCGTCTGTCTGTCTGTCCTGAAGACACTACAGCCAGGAGATAGAGGGACACACCCCTCTCTCCCTTCTCAGTATTCACACCTCCCTGATCGTCACTCTTCCTCACCCTCTTCCTCAGCCACCTCCTCACGTTCCCACAGAGAATCACAAAGGTCAGAGGTCAAACAGATTTCTAGAAAGTCAAGCTCGGTGTTGTTCTGCGGAAGCTGCTCGCTTGTCTCCTTCGTGTCGCTAATGACCTTTAACCTTCGACCTTGCCCGCTTCCTCTCCCCACCCCCCCACCCCGTGTCCAGGCTCAATCAAACACTATGCAACTTTGTACATTTTGCGTAGTGAAACGTTTTATCTGATACACTGGTGCTAATAATTATTTCAAATGTTCTATTTTTGTGTGAATGTTTTTTATTCTGACGTCGAGTGAGGAGTTTGTTATTTTGTGTAAATATATTCTTAAATAATTCAGGTTTTTATTTTAGTTTTTTTGTTTTGTTTTAAAGCTCTGACACCCAAAACCGCTAGACTATTATCTTTTATCAGAAAGACCCATCAACTCAAATCTCCAGCTAATATATATAAATATATAAATATGGATAAC
The DNA here is from genome assembly GCF_949987615.1 of Pollachius pollachius. Classification (NCBI taxonomy): domain Eukaryota; kingdom Metazoa; phylum Chordata; class Actinopteri; order Gadiformes; family Gadidae; genus Pollachius; species Pollachius pollachius. The sequence goes on along the minus strand of NC_136947.1, from coordinate 14,641,810 downwards.
GTCTGTGGTATGTTATAATATGCTTGCTTGTATACATGGCTCTGTGTCGCTGCTCGATAGCTACGCCAATATCTCCTGTGTACTGATTTATTAAGGGTGGTCTCAAGTTAATTAAATGTATTTTTTGTTTTGTTATTTTAATTTTACTTTTATTTTCTCGCGTTCCTATTTTGACCATTTTACTGATCAGGGGTCTTTGTGGCCCCGCCCACCACCTGCCTAACCAATCATATTACTGAATTTATACGCTTTGAGTCCAAGGAAAGTATGCTTCTTCACACAAGTTTCTAGGTAACTTTGTTTAATTAGCATTTTGTGCCTTAATATAAAGGTTGGTTGTAATCACGGTCCCGGTTGAGGACTTTATCTTCCTCCACGTTTATCTTCACCTCTTCATATCCCCCGTCGCTCCAGACGAGAAGCAGGGAACTCCTTCAGGTCCATACAGCTCCTCTTTCCCCCCTGGAGAAACATCTAGAACATCTAGCAAGACGTTCCTCTACCTCCGCCCACTCAAATGTGGCCCGCTCAAACCTTCAAAGTGGCTTTTAAAACTTAATGAAGTTCAGTCGCTCAGCCCTCTGAGGTACCGCCCTCTTTTCATTCACCAGCCTCCTATAGGTTGGATCAACCCCCTTGTACGGCTCCGCTTTGTTGTGGTTGGCTGGGCTGGAGCTGACTTCAATGATGCAGCCAGTAGGCTGGTGTCTGCTATTGGTGGTTAGATCCCTCTTGAAGAGCGCATCGTTAAACAGTGTTCCCGTTTGCTCCGTCACATGTTTTGAGTATCTGAAGCCGTTGGTGTTTCTGCAGTTGGTTCTGTGAGGTCTCCCAGAGTCCTTCTTCATGTCTTGCTCTGTCGACCTCCATCAAAAGGTCATTGTCACCCCCCCGCTGAGGACCTGAAAGAGGCCCGCTTGTACCTGCCTGCCTGTAAATCCAATTGTAACATTTGAATAATAAAATATTACAGGAACCACTCTGGTCACGTGTTTGGATCTTGTTTTGTTATTTTTCTTTGTTGGTTTATATTGCAGAAATAAGTATTTCAGTAAAAAATAACGCAAGATGAGACTTTCTAGACCATTACTACCTTCCTTTTTGTGGCTATTCTTGAATAAAAAGAAAATGTTTAGACGTTCTGAGTGTTGGCAAAGAAATATAGGAGTAGATGAGATCCAGCAGACTGGTTATACCCAGTAAAGGACATACAGCTATGTCCTAACCGGTACACACATGCAGGTGTTCCTATGAACAGCTTTCCTCTCCGGTCCGGACGTGAGTGAATAGGTGTGTGAGGAGGAGGAGCCCAGACAGAAGGGGTCTGCTGAGACATGATGTGGTCATGGGTTGGCTGTCGTCATGACAACCGGGACTAGGTGTGTCTGTGTGTTTTGTCTGGTTCTGTTATTTCTTCCAAGCTCTGTGTGTGTGTGAGTGTGTGTCCTACCGTCTTGTCGGATCACGTCGCAGGGCGTGGCGGAGAACCGAAGGCCCCCGGGCCACAGATGTGTGTGACCCAGTGTCTGAGGGTTCGGGTGGGGCGGCCCACCTCAGTCTTCGTGCCCCGCGGACACGAGGAACGCAACAGGCCGCGTCAGCGAGCTGAACAAAAGGTGGGAGGACAGCAGTGCACTCTGAAGAAACGGAACGCATGGATTTAATCAATCAGTGCTTTTTTTGTGCTTTTGTTCTGGATATTACATTATTAAATGATACCAACACTTTGAAACGTATTTAGATCTTATTTGAAGAAAGCAAATTATTTATATTAAATAAATAATTAAAATATTAGGATTGTGTGATTCAATGACTTGGCTCTCCGCTTAAGTTTCTTTGCAGATTGTTCTGGTTGTGTGTGTGTGTGTGTGTGTGTGTGTGTGTGTGTGTGTGTGTGTTCGGGTGTGCACGCGCCGAATCAACCAATCAAACGGTTCGATCCTATGAAAAACATGAGAATCCGGTCTGACGGAAGTGGACGGTCAAAGTCCGTGCTAGCTGTCGGTGTAATTGTACACCTGGGCGTGGAGGGTGCTCCCTCAGGTGAGTCATGTGTTCAGGACCAGGGAATGGAAACCTTTTGAAGGTGTCAGAAAGGTGAGCATCCGTCAAGGGAGAACGTTCCCCCAGAGAGTTCTGGTCTTGGGATTGCATCACGCCTCACTCAGGAATCTTTAGGATAAGATCTGTCGGAATCCTTCCCTTGAAAGTGAACACTCGCTTTGAGGTTTATCAATGGCTCCTGTTAGGAAATCATGACTTGAGGCATAGACTCTTGACAATGATCATTTATTTTATTGGTTCACTGTTTGGAGATGGTCCAAGATGTAAGTCTTCATCTCTGGGGATTATTGAGTCAGTGCAAACCATTCCGGGAAGCATAGAGATAAAGTTAACATCAAGAGCAGACAAGACCAAGTTACACTTTCAGGAGCAGACATGACAAACAGTTGTCCTTTCCCAAGGGCGGAAAAGCCGTTGCACACCGCAGGGTAGTGTGGTAGTTAGGGAATTCTAGCCAAACTACCAGCCAAAAGTTTCTGGGTTCGAACCCCAATGTCAGCAGTCAGTCTCACTGTCTGCTGAAGCATTGTTGAGCAAGATGATCGTTCTCCTGCTTAAGAATGACTCAAATATGAATTAATGGTCAGTCATGCTGTATGACAGCTTCTGCTAAATGACAAATGATTAAGAAATAGTTACTTGAGCAGGGTCCAACATGAAGTAAGCAACAGCTCTGTGGTGCATAACACGAGGGTAACACCGGGGTCAAAGGCCAAGGTGACCCATTTCTCTCCCCCTTCTCCCTTTTCTTTTGTTTCCGTGACTCAGACAAAAAGCTCAGAGTGATAACCCAACACCAGACTGTTTACCAATGGCCTTGAGCTAATCTACGCCGTGTTTACCGTCCAGAACCTGACTAATGCTCACCGGCATTAGTCTAGCACCCATGGGTGCTGCCGGATCGCTCCAACTGGACCACAATGAGTCAGATGTCCCGCTGGGGCGACTGATCCAACAAGACCCCTTAACGACCAAACCAGACGATGGCTGCCAAACTACAAAGCATGGTGTTCAGGACTGGCTGGGTAAACACTGTGTGCCCACCCAGCCAGACTTGGAGGGGTCACCGAACCACTGGTTTCCCTTATCCAACTGTAGATGGCAGATAAGCTGAAGTCTGGATGAAAATGCCGTTTCACTTCCATCACTTCACATTTGTTGAGTCCAATCATGTCTTTGGAGGCCAGTCGCTCTGGTCGTCCATTGTGGACCAAACCAGACCGGACCAGAAGGCCGCCACCGAGCCAGGGCCTTCAGGTCAACCATGGTCACCCAAAGTTCACCAGACCAGACCTGAGAGCGCAGGAAAGAGGGAGGGAGAGAGGATGGGAGGGTGAGGGGGTAGAACCGCCACCCGAATCATCAAGCAGGGCAGACCTGATTCGGGGACCCCGGCAACAAAGACGTCTGTTGTGTTGGAGTCGGAGCGGGCCGCTGAGAGGCTGGCGTTGTGCGGACCTTATGGAAATGAGGATGGAAAAGTCTGGACGTCCCAGAACAACGCAACTCTGTGGACCGTCCTGCCAGCCGCCACGCAACACGCCGTTTCCTGTTTGTGTATGTGTGTGTGTGGGTGCGACTGAATCATATGTGAGTCACACGTGTGATTGTGTGTTTGGTTGTGTATAAGTGTGATTGTGTGTGCCTGTTTGCACATGCGTGCGTGGGTATGATTGGGTGTGTGTGTGTATAAGATTGTAGGTGTGTGAGTGTGTGTCTGTGATTATACGTTTTATAATTGTGTGTATGTGTTTGAAAAAACAGCGTGTGTGTGCAAACAAGTGCGTCGATTATTGTGTACATAGTGTGTGCCTAAAATATATATAAAAAAATGACAGGATGTTTCCTCTCTTTTAATTCCTTCTTGCTTCATTATTTTGAAAACTATATATATCTTACAGAATATGTACATATTAAGGCTTTTATTAAATGATATGTTAAATGATATCTATTTCATTGTTAATGGTTCAGGGCTGGTTGAATGTGGATGTGTGTGTGTGTGTGTGTGTGTGTGTGTGTGTGTGTGTGTGTGTGTGTGTGTGTGTGTGTGTGTGTGTGTAACGTGTGTGCGTAAGTGTTTATGCATGTTTGAATCACCAGTGAGTAAGTGTTGCGTGTGGCAGCTTGCAGCGGGGCTGATAAAAGCAGCGCTCCGGGACACATGCCGGGATAAGAGTTGTGACACTCCCGGGATACACCAGAGCTCACAGGATCTAACACTACCTATCACAAGAACCTGGGATTGAAGCTATTCCATCATGACCTGGGTCCACTTCTGCGGGATTCTAGCTTTTGTTGTGGTCGTCCACGGGACGTTTACACAGCACCACTGTGAGTATCACTGGTTCTGGAAGTTAACGTATGGACACATTGAAATGACTGATTGCTAATTACAGAACGTTATGTGTTCATAGACAGATCATTATCTTAACAAGTTACTTTTCCTCTTTGGGGAATTTCCCTATATGTACAACCATAAACAATGTCGTTTTATATAATATGTAAAATATTTTATATTTTTATTTTATTATTATTGTTAAAAAATTTCACAGCACAATGCGGCAACATAATCATTACTACCGATTTTTTTCGCACTTTATTCTGTTTTGGGCATTTCCTCCCAGTGCAAATATGTTTAAATTAGTTACAGAAAGCAGTGTTCTGAAATGGGATCAATTAATAGTTTTTAAACCTATGTTGTGAGTAATAGAGAAGAAAATATTTTAAATATTGTTGCAAGTGGCCTGTATGCAAAGCTGTACATGTCTTAAAGATATTGATGTGGATGGTTCCAACATTCTCATATATTCTCGTTTTTTCTACTTCTCACAGTGCAAATATGTTTTTGAATGAGTTTCTGAAAATGTTGTTTTAAGATGGGACATGTGTAATTATAATTTGTAAGCTCATGTTGCAAATATAACAACCAAAAAAACATTTAAAATGTTGATGCATGATTGTGGACTATATGAAAATAGTACAATTCCAGGTCTTCTTGAAATGTTTTTGGTCGCTGTGTCATAATTCAGCTTAATTTTTAATATATTGTTGCTTATGGCACACTCATTAACGAGAAAATGTCAAACTTGCACAGCATGTTGAAAAGGTTGCTGACCCCTGCCATAAACTATATATCATACTACATAGTATACGGTTTTACATAGTAGGTTGAGAGGTTTTGTGTGATATTTTATGTGAGGGGCGGTTAAACTGAAATTGAAACAACATTCAAACGATCAAATCAAAATGAGAAAATCCTGCATGTTATCAGTGTTTACGTCCTCAAGTGTAATTGATCAGACGCTGTTAACCACAGCCGCCTACATCGAATTAGATACCACTGTAACGAGCAGGTAGGGGTCAGGGGTCAGGGGGCATCTTGCTCAAGGATACCTCTAGGTAGACTGTGGACATTTAGGGATCTAACCCGGTAAATACCAGCTGTTGGCGTTTGCTGAATGAAAGATGCCAGACCATAATAGTTCGCTGTTATGATGAGGAGAGTGTGCTAACTTCTAACAGCGTCACCTGTAGATGTGATGTTCCCTGGCCCACCGTGAGAACCCAACCACAGGGACTTAACGCTTCGGCGTACCGTTGATTTGTGAGGCATTAGTGAAATCCCCCTGAACAAGCCCCCTGGACTCCCTGTGCGGTGAGGCTCCGCTCCCACCGAGCACGTAAACACCACTTAAATCCCCCACCCAGCCTCTCTTCCACCCGGCGCGCTGTAGCTCGCCCGACCCGGCCACTCCCGGTCAACCCAGTCCGCACCGTCGGGTTAGAACCTCGCCGTTAACGAGAGGCAGGGGGGGGGGTGGGTGGGTTAGGCCTGTACAGTGCCCGGGGGGGGACATGTTCTGTAAGAGAAACGTCAGATCTGACAGATGGAGATTAATGATATTAAGCTGAAGATTTCACCACAACGGAATTACAAGTGAGGCCAAGAGGTTCTTATTCAAAATTGAAGACACAATATACAGGTATATTAAAAGAAAAAAAAAAAAAGTGCCAAGGAAAAATCCGGGAGTGCCGCCAAACAAGGTGAAGATATTTTCCAGGACTGTGCCAAAAACAAAGCCGGTCTACACCAGATTGTTAGGAGACCTTAACATTGATTGACATGTTATAAAGTGGTTATTGTAATCGGACGGTTACCATGTCGAGTTGGCGCTCACAAACGGTAACATGTAGCATTTCGAAGTTCCAAAACACTCCATTATTTGGGCAAAATGGTTAGTCATTCACGACTCCAATAGAAATATATCTTTTTCATAACTCCATGAAACGGACAACTGCTTTTGTGTGTGCTTTAACCTGGTTTCTCCCGCCCCAGCCGGTCAACGATGCGAATGTAACCGGAAGTCGCGCTACTGCGTGCTGGACGCGGAGGGGATGCGCTGCTTGGATTGCCGCGGCAACACCACCGGGCGGCGCTGCGAGCACTGTGAAGCCGGCTTCTTCCGCTGGGTACCCGGGCAAAACTGCAGCCCCTGCCGGTGCAGCCCCTCAGGTGAGACCACACCTGTCCCAGGTGATCCTACCGAAGTCATGCAGCGCTAGTCATTTTAAACGCGTGGCGGTTACTATGTAGATACACTCCGCTGGTCGCCACTGAGTTGTGTTAGCTAATGTTGCTCAGCACCCACCAGTAGAAGCCTGGGGTTGTACTGGGCCGCTCCCAGTGGCCACAATGTCTTCTCCCAGGAAGATAGCTGTGATAGCAACTCAACAACATTATGGATGGTTAGGATAAGGTTCTAACCTTTGACCTCTGGTCCTGCAGGGTCTGTGGCCTCCACGTGTGACAGCAGGGGGCGCTGCAGCTGTAAAGAAGGGGTAACGGGAGACAAATGTGACCGCTGCACCAACGGAGCTCCACTCGGACCCAACGGCTGCACTGGGTAGGATTACACCTCCTCATACCCTGATCCTTCCTTTCTGCTCCTTCTCTCTACTTCTCTTTTTTGCTCCTCTCCCCTGCTCCTCTCACTTTCTCTCTGCTGCTCCTTCTCTCTCCTGCTCTAATTATTCATCCCCTCCTCTCCTCCCGCTCCTCATATCCTGCTCCTCTTATAGCCGCTCCTCTAATGTCCGCTCGGCTTATGTTTCCTCCTCCTCCTCCTCTTCATCCCCTGCTCCACCTCTCCCTCTCTGTCGCTCTCTCTCCTGGTCCCCTCCTGCTCATCGTCTCCTCTCCTCCCGCTGCTCTCTACCGGCTCCTTAAATCTCCTGCTTGAGTTAACACTAAACTGGTACAGCCAGTATGTCGGCCCTATGTAAGCGGTACCACGGTAGTACTGTGGTAGTACTCAAAGTACTGTGTCGTTTGTGTGAACAGAGCTGTCCTCAGAGACCAGCCTGTGGATCGGTCCACTTCCTGTTTCTGCCATGGCCACGCCTCAGGCTGTGGCGTCGCCCATGGATACGCTGCCCACCCCATCGAATCCAAATTCACTGATGGTAAAATATTCCTCTAACTCCACAATAAAAGCCCCCTTACTCCACAATAAAAGCCCCCTTACTCCACAATAAAAGTCCAAAGATAATAATGTTGTGATGCTAAGGTTGTGTTGCTAATGTTGTGATGCTCGTTAAAATGAACATGCTGGTTGGTCTGCAGGGCCGGAGGGCTGGCAGCTGAGCACGGGTCGCGGGGTGCTGACGTCACAGGTCCAGTTCCGCTGGGTGCCGATCCACGAGGACCTGGAGGTCATCTCTCAGAACAGCCTGCCCACCTACCTCAACGCCCCTGGTAGGACACGCCTCACTCCTCTCCCTCCTCCCTCCTCTGCTCCCCTTTCCTCTCCCCTTTTCTCTCCAATCCTACCCTCCTCTTTTCCTCTCTCCTCTACTTGCCTCTCGACTCTCCTCCTCTCCTCTCCTCCTCTCCTCCCCTCCTCTCCTCACCTGCTCTGTTCTGTGTGCACCGTCCAGCTCGTTACCTCGGCAACCAGGTGCTGAGCTACGGCCAGAACCTGAGCTTCTCCCTGCGTCTGGACCGCGGCGTGCGCCACCCCTCCACCAACGACGTGGTTCTGGAGGGGGCCGGGCTCCGGGTGGGAGCAGCGCTGGGGGAGCTGAGGTCCATCATCCCCTGCGGACAGAAGATCCCCTTCAGCTTCAGGTGGGCCGAACCTCCCTAGACCCAGGCTAGACCCTAAGAACCCCCTTAGGACCTAGATCCATAGAAGCTCCGGGGAACCTTAGAACCATAAGACCGCAATGGAGCCACAACACTTTTTTAATGTGCAATTTTATTATTTTGTTTTACTCCACTTTTTGGGGCATTGAGTTGGACAGGTCGGCCCCCCTCCTCTAGTAACCTGATAGCCAGTATTTTCCACTGCAGTTACGTCTAAACTCCCGTCATCGTGAAACCCTCTCCCGGTAGCTTGTCCAAACACAGCAAGAGGTTTCCTTTGAGAGCACAGCGCCTATCCCAGCTGTCTGGACAGGGAACAATTTGTCTTGGATCATCGTGTTCGTTCCGTGCGTCCGTCTGCAGACAAACACGGGGGCCAGCCCCATCTTGTTCAGCGCTGCTGTGATGGCAGCCCTGCAACCGAATGAGAAGATACTTTTGTTTTCCATTGGGAGGGACTCGTAGGACTCAGCTGTCAAGAGAACCATTTGTCAATATTTAGCCTGCACGCAAAAGCCTCATTCCATTCGTCATAGAGACATAGAAACCCAAAGGAACGTTGGGGAAAGACAGATTGTTGACAAGTTGAGAAATGTCTGTTTTATTTTCCCTCTCCCTTACCGCATGCATTACTCAACGGGTGAAAGATTTGTTATGGCTTAAGGAAAGAGTTATTTCTATATTTGTGGGAGGTAACAAGAGAAGGAAAATGTCCTCTGAGAGTAGTTTAAAAGACGGATTAACCCTCATTAGCAGCTGACCTCGAGAGACATTACCCTTTCAAGCCAACGGCGTTTCTCAAGTATTTCCCTGCGCAAAGTTGCCCCCTAGTGGACATCTGTCATTACTTCACTCAGAGACGCTCCGGGATTGACAGCTGGGAGTTGTCATTAGGGTTAGGGTTAGTCTTTTGTAATGAGAAACCATGCGGGATCTCCTGTACAAGGACCTTTAGCGCCCCCTGGTGTCTCTCGAGGGTCTCCCCTGAGTCTCTGATGCACTCAACGGAACCGGTTTAAAATATCCAACACCTTGACCAGCGCCTAAACTCCTGCTTGGTGGTCCTTCCCATGTCCCTTTTCAGGCTGGATGAGCGTTCAGGCAGCAAGTGGAGGCCCAAGCTCTCCCAGCTGCAGTTCCAGGCCCTCCTACACAACCTCACGGCGATCAGGATCCGGGCCACGTTCGGAGAGGACGGTCAGTACGGGCCGCCGGGTCTTGTGGTTTGATCCTACGCCTCTGCGTCCAACACATGGACACGCAGCGCATTAGGACGTTCTATAGCCTCATATGAGCCTCATATACGTTACAAACACTTTATTTTCATTTTCTTTATTTGTTGAATTAATTAATTTAATTAAACCTTATTTTATACATTTTTTCTTTTCTGTTACTAATCATTCCGAACAAGACAAGATAAAAACTCAAAAGGAACTCCATAGTCAAAATAATAAAAAAGCAACCTACTGACCCGACCAACCGTACTGTCCTCAGGGCGCGGTTACCTTGACAACGTCAGCCTGATGTCAGCGCGCCGCGGCGCCGGCGGGCCCGCCCCCTGGGTGCAGAGCTGCGTGTGTGAGCCGGGGTACCAGGGCCCGCACTGCGGCCACTGCGGGGCCGGCTTCAAACGCACGTCCCCCGCCGACGGATCCTTCGGCGCCTGCGAACCATGTGACTGCAAGGCGGGAAGCTGTGACCCCGACACAGGTGAGAGCGCGCTCACGATGACACACCCACCTGTAGGACGGGACCAGGTTCATTTTCAAAAGTAATTCATCCTTACTGACCTCGCTGTTGAAATGGTTCCTCCTCTTCCTCCTCCTCCTCCTCCTCCTCCTCCTCCTCCTCCTCTTCCTGTTGCCTAGGCGACTGCTTCTCTGCCGACGAGACGCAGAGGTCCCAGGTCTGTCCTGGCGGTTACTATAGCGACCCGAACCAGCCGCTGTCCTGCGTGAGGTGCCCGTGTGCCCGGGGCGTGGGCTGCTCTCTGAAGCCCGGCTCGCTGGAGGTCCAGTGTGACCTCTGCCCCCCTGGGGTCACCGGTAGGTCAACCCCCTGACGGCCCTCTGATAGAGAGAGAGAGATGGATAGACGGATAGAGAGAAATACATAATATACGTGTTTAAGTTCACATGTATGCCTGGTCAGTTTCGTTTTGCATTGCATTGTCTGTGTGTGAGGGGAACACTGCACAACCAAATCCACAGTAAGGACAAAGGCACAGGGTGGATGAGCCTCTTAACAAGACGCCCCCGTTACACACACCAGCACCAGCTCCTGTAGTGTAGACCCAGGTATCGATCGGGTTGTATAGAGGGATGCTGACGCCCCCCCCCCCCCCCCCCCCCCCCCCCCCACCAGGTTTCCGCTGCCAGCTGTGCGGGGACGGTCTGTACGGTGACCCCCTCGGGGAGAGGGGGCCGCAGAGGCCCTGCAAGGCCTGCTCCTGCCCCGGCCGCGGCGACGCCCTGGAAGGCACCAACTGCGACCCGTTCAGCGGGGAGTGTCTGAAGTGTGTGAACGACAGCCGGGACGGGCAGCCCAAGGCCTGCCCCGACGGCTCCTACCACAGCCACCTGACGGACACGTGTGACGGTGAGGAACCAGAGCCGTGGGGCTGGGGGCGGCGAAGTCAATGGGATGGTGTGGGGTGGTAGGAATGATCGCAGTGGTAACGGTGAGGCGGGTGGTGGTGGTGGTGGTGATGAAGATCATGTGTTGATATTTTAATGTTGATGGTGATTGTGATAGTGATGGTGGTAGATGGTGACATTTGCAGTGTTGGTGGTAATGGTGATGGTGATGATGGTGGTAATGGTGATGGTGATGATGATGATAATGGTGATGGGTGTAATGGTAGTGATGGTGATGATGGTTGTATTGGTGGTTGGGATAATGATGATGGTTGTAGTGGTGGTGGTGATGATGATAATGGTTGTAGTGGTGGTGGTGATGATGATAATGGTTGTAGTGGTGGTGGTGATGATGATGATGATGGTTGTAGTGGTGATGGGGATGATGATGATGGTTGTAGTGGTGATGGTGATGATGATGATGGTTGTAGTGGTGGTGATGGTGATTGTGTGGTTGTAATAGTGGTGAGGATAAAGGTGATGATGGTTATTGTTGTAGTGGTGGTGATGGTGATTGTGTGGTTGTAATGGTGGTGAGGATGATGGTGACGATGGTTATTGTTGTAGTGGTGGTGATGGTGATTGTGTGGTTGTAATGGTGGTGAGGATGATGGTGACGATGGTTATTGTTGTAGTGGTGGTGATGGTGATTGTGTGGTTGTAATGGTGGTGAGGATGAGGAAGCGTGTTTCTATTGGCTCACTGTCGCTCTTCCCTGCAGCCTGCAAATGTGACCCGATTGGCTCGTTGTTCAGCCTGTGCAGCGCGGAGGGCCAGTGTACCTGCAGGGACGGCTACCAGGGACGCAGGTGTCACCGCTCCACCTGTCCGTCATGCTTCCAGCCAATCATCACCCAGGTACCGCCCACAAACCATTAGCCCCGCCCACATCTGGGAGTCATAAAGCACTATCTCATCGTCAGTGCTAAATCCTCGATCTCCTGCGGCTCTCTGATGTTCTACATGTTCCTGACTATGCTCTGCAGGTGGAGGGCTACGCCGCTAAACTCAGGGAGCTCGAGAAGCTGTTCTCCAACATGGGCGGAGGTACCGGCTCCAACGGCAACCACCAGCTGGACACCGCCCTTAAAGCCGCCAGCGCGCTGGTGACAGATCTCTCAAATACCGCGGCCATACTCAAAGGTCAGGGTTAAACTGGGACTATTGATTAATTTGGTGGAATATGGAGGCTAACCTAAAGCTATACAGTGAACACTGATGCATGTCATTGAGGAGCAGGTAGGGGTTAGTTGGACATCTTGCTCAGGGCAGCGGCGCCTGCAGGTAGAGATTGGGGATAGAACCCAGGACTGTGTTCTGTTCATTCTGCAGGAAAGGTTTATATGAACAGTATGAGGTTCTGTGTTGCGTTGGCCAGAGGTCCTTTGCTGTGAAGATGATGTGAACTGACTCTAGTGGAGTGGGTTCTGGTTTATTGTGGAGGCTCAAGGAGGTGTCCGCAAGGGAAGAGTTCGAAGCCTGAGCGGAGAATGAGGCCAGTGTTCCAGAGAGAGAGCCCTCCTTGTAGGACATCTTCATGTTCTGTCAGCCTGAATATAGGCCACCACAATAACAACCTGTCCATCGTTGAGTAGAATTTGCTTGACGAATGGTTCTCCCGTTGTGTAATTTCATCTCAGATGTGATTTTGTCGAGATTACCTCTGTGTCTTATGGTAAAGTTGTTGTTGCTGTTTGTCTGCATTTGTGTTCTGTTTCCTTGCTAGCTGCAAACCAATTTGAATGGTCTTCCTTTATTAAGCACATTACTAACCTGTGGTCCCTCAGAGAACTCTTTCACTTGTGCCTTGCATTCATCCGTTCATACACACATTCATCTATTCATACACATATTCATCCGTTCATACAAGCATTAATCCATTCATACAAGCATTAATCCATTCATACACACATTCAGCCATTCATACACACATTCATGTAAACATTCATACAACACCGACAGCGGTGTCATCAGCCGGCTCGGCGGGAGAGGTTAGGGTAAGTTGTCGCTCAGGGACACCTCTCTGGCCACAAGAGAAACCGCTTCGCCTTATTAGCCACTTCAGTAACGGAACCACTTAGAACTGGAGAACGCGAGCTCGATGATGTCATGCTTGATCTCGATAGTGTCATGCTTGATCTGATGAAGTCCCCCCCCCCCCCAACAGGGTCGGAGCGGTATCTCCAGTTGCGTGTGACCAGGATTAGCGACCAGCAGCTGGATGAGAGCCAGGACGTCCAGAGTCTGACGCAAGCCGCCGCCCGGCTCCGCCAGGAGCAGGCGGCCTACGACACGCGCAGCGCGGCCGTGCAGACGCTCATCGACCAGATGACGATCACGCTGAGAGACGCCAAGGCCAAGATCCAGGCAGCGGTAGGAGCCCGCCCACGACACTCAGAGACTGAGGCCATGCCTGGTGTCAGTAGTGGCGCTAACATTGTGATGATTCTTTGAGATGCTGACCAGTTGTTCAGCATATAAGGCAATCTGATCCTCTCTGATTAAATATGCAGTTGTGAAGAAGCAACTTTAAAATTGAAATGGCCCAAGGCGGGTCATTGCGTTAGAAATGTCTATGTGGCCTTGCATAATGTACCGACCATGAATAATGTCGATCACTTTAGTTGAATCGAATTAATTCAAACAGCAGTTGTGCCCCCTATTGGATAGGAGACCCTTATTCTTCTTACAGCGACCAACCCTCTCAAATTAAATCCACTCCTTGGTCCCTCGAGATAAATATAGCTTTGCATGATATTCATCCATGGTGGTCTGGTTAGTGGGATCCACGTTTATGGTGTGTGTGTGTGTGTGTGTGTGTGTGTGTGTGTGTGTGTGTGTATTAATATTCCTCCATGTGTCTCTGTGCCAGGATCTTCCTCAGGGTGACGAGGCCCAGGCCGTGAGCAACAACCTCTTCTCCACCCTGATCACCAAGGCCACAGAGCTGGCTGAGAGGTGGGTGCAATACACCATCATGATGCAATACGTACACCAACCCGCCCTGGTCCATGCACACACAGCCGAACCCCAGCCACCCACTGAACAAAGCTGGGGAACAGGCCCATGGTTAACACTGTGGGTCTGTGGACTTGAATGGAAATTTCTGTATGAGCTTTATAAGCTTGCGATGATATATAACTTGTGTTGATGGATAAAATAGAGATTGTGTTTGTAACGTAGTCTAGAAAAAGTATTGTAACATCACAGGTTTGATTGTGCTCTCTGTGTTGAAAACATAACTCTGCCCAAAAAGGGTCAACCCTAAACTCAGGGGCCGTGTTCTGTCAAAGCCAGCGGCTGAAGGTTCTGCAGGTACCTCAGGCGCTGCAGTCCCTTGAGGCTAGCAGTTGAAGGTTCTGCAGGTACCTCAGGTGCTGCAGTCCCTTGAGGCTAGCAGTTGAAGGTTCTGCAGGTACCTCAGGCGCTGCAGTCCCTTGAGGCTAGCAGTTGAAGGTTCTGCAGGTACCTCAGGGACTGCAGTCCCTTGAGGCTAGCAGTTGACAGAGGTCAACTTCCGATCCTTTGACTGTTTGAATCATGTCCTGGGTGGGGTCAAAGTGTGACGCTGTTTCTCCTCCCAGACACCTGGTGAAGGCGGAGGAGGTGGAGCAGAGTGCCGGGGACGCCCTCGCTGACTCTGGGAAGAGCCTGGGTCTCATGAGGGGCCTCATGTCCAGGGAGAACCAGGTCAAGGAGCTGCTGGGAAACCTGAACACCATGTGAGTCCTTCCTCCACCACCTGCTCTTCTCTCCTTTCCGCTCCTCTCTTCTTCTCTGCTCTCCTGTCCATTCCTCTTTTCTGCTCTCCTCCTTTTTCCTCTCTTCTCCCCATTGTCCCCTCTCTCCTCTCCCCCTTGTCTCCTCTCTTCATCTCATCTCCTCTCCTTTCCACCCCTCTCCTCTCCTCTCCTCTCCTCTTTTCTCCTCTCCTCTCCTCTTTTCTCCGCTCCTCTCCTCTTCTCTCCTCTCCTCTCACACTGTGTTTCTCCTTCTCAAGGTATGACAAGACCTCCGGCCAGGTTAAGACCATGGAGAACCAGGCTACTCGCCTGAGCAGCCAGGCTGGGGTGGAGAGCCAACTGGCTGGGGACATGTTGAAGCAGATCACCGGTATGGAGCCGGCCATTGGCGCTCCTATCCAGGTAGCTATGGCAACAAGCCGCCTGTCGGCTCTATGTGATGGTTGACGTGATCAGTAGACGTGATGCTTGGCTGACAACAACAACTGACATTATACAAAGAATCGAGAGCTGATACGAATTAAAAACATTGATTTTACCTGATACCGTAACTTTACCCTGTCAAAATATACACTTGTATACACATCTCAAATGGGTAACCTCATACCGTAATTTCACTTAACTGTACACAAGTGTCTTAACCACCTCTAAAGTAATTCCCTAGTGACCCTATAACCCTATGTCCCCATGTCAATAAAGTTCAACGTGAGTATAACACGTAGGCCTAAACGTAGACGCCTGTAACCTACTCAATGTTACCAATAGCTAAAGCCTCATAGCCAAGGATGCATTGGGCAGGGAGCTCTTGAGAAATGCATTTATGCCTGCTGAAACTGGTTGGCAACTAATAACAACTTGATAAAGACATATTCGTTAGAAACAAACCATTACAAGTACAATGGTTAGAAATGTTTGAAAGGCAAGATAAAAAGCTAAGCTATTTATTCTGTATTTCTAGTGGTGTTTCTGACTGTGTTCTGGTACGACAGGTAGATGATCTGGTGTCGAGACTGGACTCCCTGAAGGATCAGGTCTTGCCCAACTTCTCGGCCTTCCACACGCTCCAGAAGGATGTGGACCAGGACAAGGTTCTGGCGCAGGGCCTCCTGGAACGAGGCAACGCTGCTCAGAAGGTACGTTGTCTAGCTAAAAAACATAGACTTGTTGGAGAGTTAGCCCGCCAAACACGTAAAATACAACTACATAGACGTCCTTGTAAATTAGATAGCTACACATGTAAACTGCATAGGCGTTTAAGGGGTTTTAGCCAGCTACACACATGAACTAGGTACACGTCTTAGGGATTTAGCTAGCTACACACATGAACTAAATAGGCGTCTTGGGGATATAGCTAGCTACACACATGAACTAGATAGGCGTCTTGGGGACATAGCTATCTACACACATGAACTAGATAGGCGTCTTGGGGACATAGCTATCTACACACATGAACTAGATAGGCGTCTTGGGGATATAGCTAGCTACACGCATGAACTAGATAGGCGTCGTGGGGATTTGTCTAGCTACATACATGAACTAGTAGAACTAGAAGAACATGTAACATGAGAGATTGAATGGGTTCTCATCCCACCCCAGGTGTACGACGGTCTGCTGGTCAGGGCCAACGCTGCCAAGGCCGAAACCGAAGAGGCGCTGAGTGGAATCAAGAGCAACTTGAATGGAGTGGACGACACCCTGGCTTCACTGCGAGGTACCACAGCGCCAGCCAGACTTCCTTGTCAGCCTCCACCTTACTCTGACCCTGGCATTAGAATGGATGGATGAGTGAATGGATGGATGGATTAAAGCATGAGTGAATGGATGAAAGGATTGAGGCATGAGTGAATTGATGGATGGATGGATGGAGCAATGGATGGTGGATGGACAGATTGCTGACTGGATGGGTGGGTAATTGCTCATTCCTGTTCAGCTCCCCCGTAGAGAGAGCAGCCTGTCTCTTCTCTTCAGGGCTCTCTATTGTCCCCCTAGACAGTGGCGCTAGTGTCCAGGCCCCAGTTTTGGCCCGCTAGCCCGCCAGTAGTGACAGCGCCAGGCGAAAACAAAAGACCAGAGAAATCTGGGCCCTTTGGCCCTCCTGAAAAACTGCCAGCAACAACGTGTCTTCCTCTTCCTCCTCCTCCTCCTCCTCTTCTGCAGGGTTTGACCAGCGCATCGACGAAAGCAAGACGCTGGCCCACGCAGCCATTGCCAAACTCCCTGCCATCAACGGCATCATTCAGCGGGCGGTCTTGAAGAACGGCCAGACCCTGAACCTCCTGGGGGACGTCTCCCAGGACTACAGCAACGCCCTGGCCACCATCGAAGAGCTGCAGACGGAGGTGGCCGACCTGGAGGTAACGGAGCTCTGGTTTGACCTCAACACCAGCACACCGCACTGTAGGCCTTGTAACAGGCTAATCAGATGGTCCAGTTATCTTTACTATTTGTAACCTGTTATTAACCTGAAGGATCAGTCGTTCAAAACAACGAGGTCAGGGTTGATGATCATTTATGGGTTTGTTGTGTTCGTGTTTCTTCTGTCTTCCCTTGAATTTTGGGGAGGTTTTCTTCTTGCACTGTAGAGGGTTTATGGTTTGGGGTTTTGAGGGGTCTCGTAATGTGGAGCCTGGAGGCCATATGAATAGAGTTGATTTGAGCAACGCTGTAACCCATCGAAAGTGGGTACGAATCCTGGGGGAATGAGGGAAAAAGGGGAAAATAATGAAAATGTGTGTTCAAGTTTAAATAAATACTGTAAGAGTATAAGAAATCAAGACAATAAAATATAAAAGCATGAAATCAAGAAACAAATATGCATATACACAAAATATCCATGTAATATACCTCAAAATAACCTTGGGGTACCTCTGTTCCTGACCCCGGTTGTGGTTCTGTGTTCTCCAGAGCGGCGTGGGTTCCCTGGGGCCCAGCAGCGGCCTGGTGCCAAATGCAACCAAACTGAGGAAGGACCTGGAAGCTATGGCGCAGCAGGCCGGAGCCATGCAGGGAAAGGTGAAGGGGGAGCTGGCCAGCTCGCAGACGCTGCAGATGGACGCCGAGCAGGTGGGTGTGGGCCGGGGATGGCTGGAGGAACGCTGACCGAGGTCAGACCTAGGAAACTGGAACCTCCATGAGATGGGGGCGGTGGTACCGGTGTATATTCAAGATTCATTAGGGTGTAATACATCCACATTTGGGGCTGCTTAGCTGTACACCTGCCTTGGCTCTCTGTTCAGATTCATGTCCATAACAACCGTGTATTGAAACGTTGACCCGTTATGTGTCACCTGATGTCCCGTGATGTAATCTGATGTCATGTGATGTCTCCAGGCTGTCTCGGATGCTGAGGCTGCCCATGACAATGCCATGGATACGAGGGATGCCGTGGCGACAACTCTGCAGAAGGTCAGCGACTTGCTCAACATGATCGGTGAGTCCAGCAGATCTGATGCCCTATCAGTGTGCTTCTTCCTCAGATCTATTAGAGCCACACTGTAGTGTTTACTGACGAGTTGTGAACAGATGTGTTGTTTACTGACAGTTGTTAACTGACAGTTGTTTACAGATGTGTTGTTTACGGACGTTTTGTTTACTGACAGTTGTCTACTGACAGTTGTTTACTGACGTGTTGACAACTGCCGTGTTTTCAACTGACGTGTTGTCCATCATCGTCTGACAGGCCAGTCCGGCAGCCTTGACGAACAGCGTATAGCTGAGCTGGAAGGCTCCCTGGCCGACGCCCAGAAGAGAGTGGACCAGGACCTCAAGCCCCGCCTCCACAACATGGAGGACCTGGAGGCCGCGCAGCGGCGCCTCCTGGGGGGTCTGAACGTGGACATCGACAAAATCCTGTACGACATCACCAACCTGGAGGTCATCCTCCAATCTGTGCCCTCAGGCTGTTACAACACCCCCCCCATGGAGCAAGCCTAAGCCCTGCCCCTCCCCTTGATCCCTCCCTTTGATCCCTCCCTTTCTCTGTGCCCCTACATTCAACTGATGTTGAACCCCCCAATTGAGGCCACACCCCCTTCTCCTGATCGAGGACCGAAATGATGAGTGAAAGTTAGGCTCGCATTTGAAAACTAGCATAGCGTTTGAAAGCTAGCCTAGCGTAGGACAGCTAGTGTAGTGATCGCTGAACTTGGAAGATGGGTTTGTACTGTTAAGTGTTAGAAATAGCGTGTTTTATAGTGTATATATCTATGTCTATATAGATATAGATATCTATATCTATATTGTATATCTGAGACTGTGATTACTAGTAGGAGATGACGAGGCTGGTGGTATTTATACATGTACATAAGATCAGTATTGTTAAACTTTGTTTGTTTGTTTTCTTGCGTCAGTATTAAGTCAAGAAGACCAGATCATGTGACTATTTAATTTTTTTCATATATGTGACACCTACCCTTTGCCCCATAATACACTCAGTTTTCACCATTAATATTAACAACACTCTCCTGTCTTTTCTTGTTTCTTTTTGTTCATTCTAATATATAATCTAAGAATTGCAAACATTTAGTTATACTTATTTTATACTTGATCATAAAACTACAATAGTCTGAATATTGGGAGCTAGTCATTACAACCACAGTCTTTTACTGCTGGACACTGGGAGCCGACCAGTACAACCACAGTCTTCTACTGATAGGCACTGGGAGCTGCCGAGTACAACCACAGACTTCTACTGGTGTATCACCTATCTGGTGAGTGTGGTGTGTTTATATAGAAATTCTGTAAATCAGGGTTTTAAATAGTTTTATTATGGTATGTTTCGTTGTTAAGATTTAACATGGATTTCCTTACAGTGTTTAGGGCATCAGACTATACAATCTCTACCTGTGAGTCTACATAACTCTTATTCACACACACACGCATACAATCTCTCTAACAACAAACACAACCCCATTGACATACACACACATTCGCACACACAAACTCACACAACAGACATTCCGACGTACACACACATAAAAAGGATGTGCCATTCATTTTGAAGAATCCCCCCATTACGACTTTTCAGAAATTGGTCGCTCTGAAACTAATGTGGAGGAAAAAAAATTTAGGCTCCATCTCGTCTACATTCAGAAAGCAACAAGCCGTTACAGGCGCCATTTTGTCTGAACGGTGTTGTTCAAGCCTCACATGGCTTCAATCACATTGACAGAAATCTCTAATCAACGTAGAAACAGTTCTGCTATTTGAGAGCCACCTGACTTTCAACAAAACCATAATAAACTTTATGTTCCACAGAGATTAAAAAAAACTGAAAATAATGTTTACATCCATTTATAAAGTGAAAACAAAAAGTAGGATGAGGTTCCCACTATATTATATATATATATATATATATATATATATATATATATATATATAGTTTTTGAAATATATTTAAACACTTGCACAACAGATAATATTCTACGGAGTAAGTAAACATTCATGCCAAAAATCAAACCATCTAGGCATGCAGTCTAGGAGTGCTAAAGAGGTCAGAGGTCAATTTAACAGAAAACATCAACGTCCTCAAACAAAAACAAACAATACCCCTGTTCTCCGGGTGACCTCGCTGTCCAGGCATAGGTCATATGGTACGTCACATGACACAGAAAGGAAGGAAAGACATTGGCTGCAACTATACCAATCTTTTTTCTGTGTTTATCCCATAATGCATTAGAGATGGCATGGCATTAGCTTACGGATGGGTATGGTTAGCTACAAAGTTAGATATGGTTAAGTATTGGTGTGGGGGGGGCAGAGAGTTTTGGTTACTGTTGGGGTGAGGATGTATCTGCGTGAGAGCAACAGGAATAATAACCAGAAAAGCATTCACTTAAAGATAGTGGCAACCACATAGTGTGACTCTGCACACAAGAGCTACAGCAGCTACATAGCATTAGCTTCCCTAACGTTGATGTGCCAGGGCTGCAATCAAGCACAATCTCGTGTGCCGACAGTCAAACATTGGTGAAGGCAAAGCAACTATTTAACCTTTTATAAACTACTGACTGTATTTAATGGTTGTTAGCGTTAAACACTAGCTAAACTAGTATGCCAGTATACAGTTTTGAGGACCAAAGTCAGCCATTATTGATGGTTAATCTTGGCCTTTTTGATTATACCATTGAGACAGAAGGTACCAGGCTGGAGCCCATGTGGTCCTGGTGTCGTTTTGGTGTAAATACTTGAGGGAGTAGTAGTTCTAATGGGTGTAATTCTGTTGTAAATGCTTGTGTTAGGATGTAGTTCTGGTGTAAATGTTCCTGGTGGTGTGTAGTTCTAGTGTGACTGCTTGGAGTAGCTGTAGTTCTGACAAGTATAGTTCTGTTAGTATTGGTTGCAGTTTTGCTGTAGCGTTTGAAGTTCAAGTTAAATGCTCAGGGTAGGTGTAGTTCTTAGTTGCCTTTGGGGTTGGTGGTGCAGCACAACAAACATGGGAGGATGTTTGACACAAATGTAACGGCCGGACTGTTGGAAGGGGTGGTGTTGGAAGGGGCGGGGTTAGGAGATGACATTGAGAGTGGGTGGGGTTTGGTGGGCAGGGTCAAGCAGTATGTGGTTGGGGTTAGTAAGGGTTGGCAGTTGGGAGATAAGAGGGGGTTTAGGATAATGTGAGGCGGTGTGCCTATCCTGAGGCGGTGATGTAGAGCTGAGTCTGCAGGATGTAGTCGATGACGGGCTGGTTCAGGTAGTCCACCACATGGCCATCTCCGTGCTGCAGGGCCAGCCTACCACGAGACACGACAGCACATCATAACGTCACAATAACGATAACGCAACAAACCGCCTTAGAATAACAATAATGATAACACAACAAACCGCCTTAGAATCACAATAACGACAACACAACAAACCGCCTTAGAATCACAATAATGATAACGCAACAAACCGCCTTAGAATCACAACAATGGTAACGCAATAAACCGCCTTAGAATCACAATAATGATAACGCAACAAACCGCCTTAGAATCACAATAATGATAACGCAACAAACCGCCTTAGAATCACAATAATGATAACGCAACAAACCGCCTTAGAATCACAATAACGATAACGCAACAAACCGCCTTAGAATCACAATAACGATAACGCAACAAACCGCCTTAGAATCACAATAACGATAACGCAACAAACCGCCTTAGAATCACAATAACGATTACGCAACAAACCGCCTTAGAATCACAATAACGATAACGCAACAAACCGCCTTAGAATCACAATAACGATAACACAACAAACCGCCTTAGAATCACAATAGTGATAGCACAAAAAACCATCTTAGAATCACAATAATGATAACACAACAAACCACCTAAGAATCACAATAATGATAACACAACAAATCAGCTTAGCACCACAATGACAAATCACTTTACCTTCTTGATTATTCACATGTTTTTATTTTAGCAAAGGTTAAGTTTACTTGAATTAAAGAGCCACGTTTCGCAAACTTCATTTACCACCCCAAAACTATATATAACAAATATTCATATTTTAAGTCGCACCGTGTAACATCGAGAACCTCCCAGTTAATTTCAGAATTCTAAATACTCAATAACTGTGTCGTTTCCACTCCGACCGGCTCTAAATGTTTGACGATAACTAACGTAGCCCGGCTGGCATGGTGCTGCGAGTGGGAGGGGTTTGGGTGTCGGTAGTACGATTCTTGGAAACAAAGAGAGAGGTATGGGCTGAATATAAAAATATAATATAAAAAATATAAAAATATATCAGTAAGTTGTCATTATTGAAATCACTATTGATCAGCATTGACTAAAGATTTGTCAAGGGTATTTTAAGATACAAGCTAGTTTAAATGTTACATATTGCGACTTTAACATCGGTATAGAGAAACAAAATGAATTTCTTACAAGTACCCCCTAGATCCAGCACAGGCCAGCCCTAACATTTGGGCAACCTATACCCCTGCTGGAGGATCAGTGATTTAGATTACTCTTTTATCCAAAGGGACGTCCAGTTAACTCAGAGACAGGTCAATCAAGGTAGAGGTTAGGGCATCACAGACCAACTGTGAAACAGCTTTGCCATTCGTTAGATTCGATCGATAACAGCCAAGGTACCATAGCCAGTAATTGATGACACAATGCTTACAACGGTCGGTAAAACGGATATAGGGGTTACGGTACAGAGGATTTGTTTACTAGCAGTTCTACTGATTGAGTCCAGGAGGTCAAAGGTGAAACTCACCGGCTCTTGGTGGAGCTGACGATGGACATGGGGTGGTTCATGTCATCCTTCACCATGATGATGTTTTCCTGAGCGAGAAAGAAGAGGTAAACTACAGTTTGAGGACTAGAGGGAAGCCTGGACCACTTGTTTGTATTTCAATTCTGCAGTCAGCCGGAAACTCTTTCCTTCACCGCTCAGCTCGTAATCCAAGTTGATGCCATTATTCTCTAATTGGTTTTCGACCCCAGTGTCGGCGGGATTAAAGGGCGGGATTAGTGTTTCACAGGGATTATGGGAAAAGTAGTCCTTGACAAATAATTGGATTAATCTGATTAGGATAAACAGAGGGTCTGACCAGTGCTGCCCTTCTAGTCTATTGTGCTCCCACTCTCTGTTTCTCTCTCTCCTTTCTATGTGTGTTTCTTTCTCTTTCTCTCTCTCTCTCTCTCTCTCTCTCTCTCTCTCTCTCTCTCTCTCGCTCTCTCATTTCTATGCATTTCATTGTCTCTCTATCACTCTCTCTCCCTCTCTCTCGTTTCTGTGTTTCTTTCTCTCTCTCTCTCTCTGTTTCTCTCCTCTCTACGTCTCTCCCTCTTCTCTGTCTCTCTCTCTCTCTCTCTCTCTCAATCTCTTTTTAACTTTGTCTCATAGTTTTGGTCTTCATATTTTATATTCATACTTTCTCTCAAATTTAGGGTAGAGTTAAGGTTTCCCCCTCTTCTAGGAGTGATTTGTTTTTTAACTCTGACCTTGTACTTGCGGATCACCAAACAGGGGTTATGGGTTATCCTTTGGTTTAGGGTTCGGGGTTAGGGTTGGGTCAGAGTTTAGAGGTCTGGGGTTGGGGTGAACTCTGACCGTGTGCTTGAAACGTGGGTTAGGGTTGGATTTGGAGTTAGGGGTTGCCCAAAGGTAAGTCAGGGGCCAACGGTTAGGGTTTGAGTAGGGTTCGGGGCTAGGGTTGGCTCGGAGCTAGGGGGTTAGGGTGAACTCTGACCGTGTGCTTGCGGAGCACAGAAGAGTGGTTCATGATTCGCTCCGTGTCGGCTCCGTCACGAGGGACCACCACGATGCCAAAGTCCCCGACGATCACCTCCATCTGGGGGGAATCAGAGACAACAAGCCCCCTTACTGCTCCGGCTCACCAGACTCCTGCTCCGAGCTGCAGGTGAGGCATGCTAACTGACCGGGATCATTACACATGAGACAACCTTTTCCTTGTGTTGTGTCATGGTCGATGGTTTGTTTTGATGCTTTTCTATGAATTTGAATAACCTCTTCATCCCGAAATGACCCGTATCTGGGTAAAGCCCCACCCTCCAAATTCGTATAGCATAGTATATCATGATTACATTTCCAAATAACTAGATTGGATCAGACAATATTAAACTAACTGGAGTAGAAACATTCCACTTATGTGGAAATGAAATCCAGATGTTTACTGTGTAACATTGTCAATTAAAAACCACACTGGGATCTTTAAGTGGTTGCCCGGATTGGATATGAAACATGTACTGATAAATTTGAGGCTGATCAAACCAATGGCCTCTATAAACTATGCAACCATGCTAAAGAAAATGAAAAACACTGAATTGACCAGGAGTAAAACACCAACAGAATGTTAACCTAGTTCTCATTAGCAGCCTATTGTATACCATGTTAAAGTTCCTATATTTGACCACCAGGTGTAACGACATCACAAGTAGCAGGGCCCACACACACTAGTATGTTTGATGATCTGGATAGATCAGCCTCCCAGCTGGTGCTGTCCACTGAGTAGGCTGGCAGGCTGCCCTTGGTAGTGGCCATTCAACACCAGTAATATGACATGATATTGTTTCATCCCTTTGTGTAAGATGGAGGACACTAAAGGGGTGGAGTCAGCTGGGTTGGAGGGGTTAGGCAGGCGGGGTGGGTGGGGTTAGAGGAGTGGGCGGAGTTACAGGGTGCTTACATCACTGTCCTTCCAAAGACCAGGGATGCAGAAGGACTCCAGAAGATCACTTCCACAGAGGAGCAGGATACGTAACTCTACACACACGTGCGCGCACACGCACACACGCACACACACACACACACACACACACACACACACACACACACACACACACACACACACACACACACACACACACACAGGCAGGAGAAGTTTACTGGATGTACATACGGGCGAGGGAGACATCTTGCTGAGTCCACGAACACAAACACAATGGTCTAGTGGCTAACAGGGAATGCTAGCACCACTGGACCCAGCACAAGCTACCCACAGGAACTCATGGATGGATTGCATCAATGAGTCTTGTTGAACTGGAGGCAGGGGAAGAGGAAGATGTAGGATACACTCACCAATTTCTTCATACCTCATGGCGGGTCCCAGGTTGGCGTTCTCATCTGAAGAGGGGAGGGAAGGGAAATGTAATAAAACGGTAACCAAGTGTGGACTATGTCCGTGTTGTTGTGAAACCTTTGTTGTATTATGAGGAAAGTGTAAATGCTGAGGTTGTGTTCTGATTCCTAGAGCTATTGTGCACGTCTCCTTAACTGGGTCACGCAGCACTTGGAGTGGTTTGTCCCTACTCCAGGTCAGAGTCAGCCTGTGTGTGTATATGTGTGCTTGTATGTACGCTTGTATGTATGTGTGTGTGTGTGTGGGGGTGTGTGTATGTGTGTGTGTTGGTGGGAGTGGTTGGGGTGTGTGTGTGTGTGTGTGTGTGTGTGTGTGTGTGTGTGTGTCTCACCTATGAAGGTGAAGCGGTCCATGCTGGGTCGGGCGCAGCACATCTTCCCCAGGCTCTCGCTCACCTTCCCCAGCAGCTTGACTAGACAGGAAGCACACCCACACACACATGTGCTCGGCTTCAAAGTAAAGGTCTCACACAAATTACCTTGTCGCTGAAGCTTTTCCAATGTCTATTCAGATGAATCATTATATTCGTAACTTCCTCCGAGACATCTTCATCATACAATTTGTGTTCTTGTCTGAATAAAAGAAGAAAAATCGAAACCAAAATCTTAAAAATTAAATTATTTGTTTGGGCTGTTGGTTTCCATCTGCCCATTCTGACCTTCTTGCTGTACTACCAGAGCCTGGAAGGAGGGACTTGGGAAGTGATTCCTGGGTCTGATGGGGGAGTATGATTAGGGTGTGTTGTCTCACATGGGGCCATTGAAGCCCTGAATACATGACAGGAAATTACCTCATGCTCCTGTCTATCTAAAAGCCTCTGCCTTTATATCAGCGATAGGTCCCTCTCTCTTGTCCTTTCAAATTCAGTTTCAGGTAATAGGGGCTTATGGGTAATGGAGTCTTGATTCTAGTACAGGTTTTGCACCGCGCAGAGCACACTCACTTGCGGTGGGTTTGTTGGCCAAGTTGTTGTGGTTCTGGTAGACCGGTGGGGCCTGGTTCTGCGGCTGACCAATCACAGGAGTGGAGGATGGTGTGTTAACGTTGGACAGGATGCACCCAGTGACTCGCTGGAGAGAGAGAAAGAGAGAGAGAGAGAGGTTTACCCTATACCCGGTAGGACCAGTACAGTACTGATTCTGTACCCTGGAGTAGACCCAGTAGGACCAGTACAGGAACAGATACTGTACCCTGGAGTAGACCTGGTAGGACCAGTACAGGTACTGATACTGTACCCTTGATCCTGTAGGACCAGTACAGTACTGATACTGTACCCTTGATCCTGTAGGACCAGTACAGTACTGATACTGTACCCTGGATCCTGTAGGACCAGTACAGCACTGATACTGTACCCTTGACCCAGTAGGACCAGTACAGGCACTGATACTGTTCCCTTGATCCTGTAGGACCAGTACAGTACTGATACTGTACCCTTGACCCAGTAGGCTCATTTCAGTGACAGTTGACATGCTAATTTCATATATTTGTGTACTTTAATTAGTGCATATTGAGCATATATTTCCATTAGCATGTAGCTTGGTGTCTTACCTTCATGAGGTCGCGGTGGTGTTCCAGGACACTGCAGGTGGTCTGCCAGGTCTGCTGGTAGCACTCCCAGGGGTCCACTCTACACACACGTTATCACTTGTCATATCACATTTATACATCCATTACACCATACAAACACGGTATCATATGTTACTGTAATCTGAATGTTATCCAAAAGGTAACTGAAATATTGATGTATTCTGATAGGTAACTGTTATCTACCTGATCCAATCAGAAGACTGCACAGCAAGCTGGCACATGGTCAGGCGATGTTTACTGGGCACCAGGCCCTGCAGGAGACACAGGAAGTCATCATACCAGGAAGTCTTCAAACACAGTAAGTCATCAAACACAGGAGGTCATCAAACCAAGACGTCATCATACCAGGAAGTAATTTTACCAGAAGGTCATCATAAAGCCTACCCAGTACAACCCCAGTCTTTCCCTGGTGGACACTGGCAGCTGCCCAGTACAACCACAGTCTTCTCCTGGCAGACCATTGGAGCTGCCCAGTACAACCACAGTTATTCTCCTTGTGGACATTGGGAGCTTACCAGTGCAACCACAGTCTGGTGGACATTATTTCAAGATGTTATTGACAGGTCTATCTTCTTTGTTTGATGAATACTTAGGAGCTGAATTGATTAACTGGATTTTTCGATTTGGTTCACTTTAATGAACAGTTTATTTTTCATTGAACACCAATAATTTCTCTACTGCCCTTCCTAACCCCCTAGCAATTAGCTTCTCTGTTAGTGTCTATGCTCTGTATCTCACAGTTCATACCCGTTAGCTTCTCTGCTAGCGTCTATGCTCTGTATCTCACAGTTATTATCATTTAGCTTCCCCTCCAGCAACTATGCAATCTTTATCCCACAGCAGCAGCGGAGCAAAACTAGGACAAGGTCTGCATTAATTTGAGAAGATGGAGTGCGGAAAACAAGCTGTAAACCCCCCCCCCGCCACTGTTTATAGGACAACTGTCTGTCTGTCTCTCTGTCTGCCTATCCATCTGTTCATTAGAAACCCTGTTTTATATGAAAGATGAGATCTGAAGTTGGTTGTAAATGGATCCAGACCCGTTTGACTCATCGCTGTTGGTTTAATCGTGTAACCATTCATTATTCATGATGTCTACGTGGAACCTTCACTAAAGTGCATAAGACGTGCGTTCCCTCATATTGGCTGCGTTTACTTGTGTATACAACTATGTACTGACAAGGTTAGACGTGTGTGTGATTGTGTACTTACAGGATTATATGTTTGTGTGCATTGTATATTGAAAGGGTTAGAGATGTGTATTGATTATGGACAGGGTTAGATGTGTGTGTGTATTGTGTTTACTTACAGGATTGGATGTCTGTGTGTTTTTCTACTTACAGGTTTGCCGTAAGAGTCATGCACAGGCGAGATGATTCCTCCAATCACGATGAAGCGGCCCGTTTTGTGAAGGTATTCTCTGGCTTTCTCTACACACACACACACACACACACACACACACACACACACACATAGACACACACACAGCCCCATACACAATTACTCAATCCCACACACAACCAAACACACCCAGGAGACAACAGAGTGTTAGCACATGACAACAATGCCTTTGCATCGCATGGCAATGAATTCCAGACCTTAAATCCTGCTCACCCACCACTGGATTGTCTTGGATTCAAAGCACTGTTTTATAGCAGCCTGCAACACTGCTAACCTACAACACCAGCCTACAACACCAGCCTACAACACCAGCCTACAACACCAGCATACAACACCAGACTACAACACCAGACGGAACTACAACCCCAGTCTACAGCACCACTAGAACACAAGCCTAAAGCAACAGCC
Source organism: Pollachius pollachius (assembly GCF_949987615.1). Lineage (NCBI taxonomy): Eukaryota > Metazoa > Chordata > Actinopteri > Gadiformes > Gadidae > Pollachius > Pollachius pollachius. Next base: position 14,613,229 of record NC_136947.1, on the reverse strand, counting down.
CAAAACAGCAGCCTACAATCCCAGCCTAAAGCAGCCTACAACCCTGGTCTACAATAGCCTCCTGCCACAGCCGTTTAGAACAGCATTGAGTAGCAGACTTGGCTGCTGCAATGACTTGGGCCAGATTCTTCTGGCGTCCAAAGAACTTCTTTAACCCGGGGAACCATTGAGCTGCCGGTTACCATGGAGACATGCCAGGGAACCATGGCCAGGCCTGAGAAAGCCATCGTTAATTTGATTATTTTGACCGACGGGCCTCGTAACGGAAAAGCTAATCTGCATGAGTCTCCGTAGGGTTGGGTCGTGTCCATGTTTGAAATCTCACTTCATTAAACACAGCTTCCTTAAGCTATAAAGCCGCCCTTAGCTACATTTAATATTGCATTACATCCTTCTGGGTTTCTGGCTGTAATATGTAACTGTGTATGTAACCATAAATGTAACTGTAAGTACAGTAAATAACAATGTTAATAACCATGTTACTAACCATGTAATGTAACTCACTTTGTAACTGATATGTACATGTAACTCAGGCTGCCTCCTGGCCTGAGTTACAGGGCTTTTGCTTTCATCATAGAGACACAAAGAGGGAACAGTAGTGAAAGATATGGAGTGAGAAAGATCGAAAGAAGGGAGGAAAGAGAGGGATGAATAGAAGGAGAGAAAAAGAGAGATAGAAATAGGAACAGGGTGAGAGGAAGAGGTATACAAATCACAGAGAGAGAGAGAGGGAGAGAGAGAGAGAGAGAGAGAGAAAGAGAGAGAAATATATACATATATAAACAGTGTGAGAGAGAGAGGGACAGACAGACAGAGAGGCAGAGGGAATGACAGACAGAGAGAGAAAAAAGGTATACATATAGAAACAGAGAGTGAGAGAGACAGAGGTATACAGATAGAGACTGTGAGGGAGAGAGATAGAGGTATACCGATAGAAACAGAGAGAGAGAGGGAGAGAGAAAGTAGGTCAGAAGGCATAGATGTTTTTTTCTGCCTGCCTCATTAAGGCGCTGTATAGAATTCAACATAGGCCTAGATTTAGGCCTATATGGAACTTGGCCTAATAGATCCGTTGAGTTTAATCGTCATGAGCAATTTGCAAACACACACGCACACGCGCACACACGCACACGCACCTACAAGCGCGTATTAGGCTACGCAGCGGTTAACGTTTTGTCTCAACTTGTTCCGATAGACCTATGGCAGGCACGCATCGGCTCATGCTTTTATTTTGGTAGCTCACTATCTCCCAGCGACCCGCCAACCAGGGCCCCTCTCGTCCATTCATAGGTGACTTAGAGAATTGATTAAACAGGTCTCTCAGCATGTGGCCTCGGATTACTCTCAAACTGAACAAATAACTGCGTAACTCGCTATCCCTCCGCCAAAAGACACTTTAAAGGGTTGCGATCAATGTGGGCCTAATCATTATTTATTCATTTGTGTTCTCTGGGGGATTTTGACATAGAAACTGCTCCACGCCGACGCTATAAACACAAAGTTTCGTTAATTCGTAGGGCAATAAAAATATAACTGTTACAGGTCACCCGCCTTCCGATCCGACAGAGTAGGTCCTACAAAGGCTTGACGTGACATAACGATGTGAAGCCCACGTGAAACGTCAACAGAGATATGCCTCACAGCCTGCCAACCCTGACACTCCCCGACTCCGTCACTCCGGACATCGCCCCTTTCAGCACCTCCCGGGTGGAAAGCAACCCATGACGTATGTTAAAGCACAACACAAATAACCGTGTTGTTCTAACACGTAAAGCTTTGATTTATTTTAGTTCAGGATCATAAGGGTCCTCAGGACGGCCGTCTAAAAAGCACCACATCGCTTCCATCATCATTACATCTCCATCAGCCTCGTCTTACCAAACATATGGATGTGTCCTTTGGTGATGGGGTTGAAACTGCCACACGACAGCAGAATAACGTGGGTTTTGGCGTTTTCTGTCATCCTGACGGGCGTAGTGCGCGGTGTATGTCCACGGATAGCGCCTCGCAGTCCTTTTGTTGTTGCTGTTGAAGCCCGTACGACGCAGCGCGAGAGAGGCGAGGTTGATTCGGCTGCGGCACTTACACCAGCCCTTCGCGCGTCATCCCGGAGCCCTTTAAAGGCACACTGCCCACACGCACGCACGCAAGCAAGCGCGCACGCACTCACGCACGCACGCACAGACCGAAGAAAACACCAATGAGTGCTGCTCTGAATACCAATACGCAATGAATTCAAAAACTGAAACGAAAGTCAGTACCAGTCAAAACGAAAGCCATGAAATTTGCAGCAAACGTGTCAGATGATGATGGCCTTCCATGTAGGTCCATACCGTAGTAGCAGTAGAGATGTTACAGATTTACAGAAATAATGTTTCACTTTGAGTGTGTTGATTGTAAGGTCACCGTTGAGGTTAGGGTTGTCGTGGTCGTGGGCTTTGGTTCTCACAGAGACTAAACTCAACTCTGGATGTTCTCAAATGGTCCCATGCTCGGCTGCACTTGCAGGTTAACCCCGCCAGCGCATGTACCCCCGTCCGCTGGCAGAACGTGGAACCAAGAGATGCCATCGATGCTACAAGCACTACAGTGAGTCCACCGTACCTGGGGCTCCACACCCATTGAGCAAGGCATCACAGCCGTTCATCCAGCCTGCCAGTGATAATCTGAGATTAAAGGGGACAGCATCATCCCGAACATTGCATTCAAGCCAGAACCTTTTGCCTGGGGTTGAAAGGTTCTGGGTTCGATGCCCAAAGTCAGCAGCCTGTAATAACCGGTGGTTTCCTTGAGCAAAAAAGCCTCATTCCATAGCTGCTCCTCAATAGTTAAACATTTGGACAAAAGCATCTGCTAAATGACTAATAGGGATTAGTGAAATGGCGAATAACGTATGATAGTTATTAATTGAATACAACCCTGTCCAAATGTACCTCAATCTGACATGAAGTATTCCTTGAGAGGGAGAAGATAGGTATAAAGTATGGGTGCTGACTTCCGACTGGGTTTAGGGTTACATTGGACAACCGACCAGCCTCCCCAGTGCACTGTACCGCCTGACAGCCTGGTCTTTCCAACATCGGGACACTCCCATGTGTGATGTCACTAGAGGGTGGAACAAGCAATGTCTCGTCATGGCTGATCATCATCGCCCCTGGTGTTGATATAGAGGGCCTTTAAACACGATGGACTTGTTGATGTGTTGACGGATGGGGTAGAAACGGATTCTCAAAACAATTCAGTATCAACACTGGAGTAAAAAAAACCTTTCATAGTCGAAGAACATCACTTGTGATTTCTTAATATACTCAGCTCTGAGGAAACCATTGAGTCGAATCAAACCAAACGGACCGCTTCATGTGTCCGGACCTTCCTCAACGTTCTGAAGCTGAAGCCGCTGTGGGCTTCAGCTTCAGAAGGTTCTGGAAGGACTCCTCTGAGCCTCCTGTGCTTCACCTCCGTCAGCTCGTTCATCCTCCACCTCTCAGAGCCCGTTGCCCGAGCGAGAGGAAGCCCCTGCTGATCCAGGCTGTGTTGTGCTGCCGCTCCTCGGCCAGGGTCTCCCCCGCAGCACCGCTCGGTGCTGGTAGATCTGCAGCGGGGACTTGAGGACCAGCAGGGGGACCACGCCAGACGAATTGGGTCCGCCACGTTAGTGGGGAAGGTCTAGCAGCAGGAAGGGGGGGGGGGGGGAGTGTCTACAGCACCGGCTGAGCACAAGTTCTGTAGGGGCTCAGGGCAGGGCGGAAAAAGCCTGTCACATCGACCATGGACCTTCAGCGATGACACCGTGTGGAGAGGAGCGATGGCGTGTGGACTCACGTCTCCTCCTCGGGGCGAGGTCCTAGGTTTATGGCGCTGATGGAAGAGGTCATATGTCAGGAGGAGACCTGGCAGTATATCTTCCATCCTTCATTCTCTGCAGAGGTTAATAACAAAACGTTGAATGCATGAATGTTTCAAATATGAAATAACATGGAAAGAGAATTGATTAATACAGTGATATAGTCAATTCCGTCTATAAAGGATGCACACCTTAACACACACATTCTTTTTTTTACGTTTTCAATGGGATCACCATGTGACCCGATCACTAAGTAGGGCTACAATTGATTTAGTAAATCCGCTGCGGAAGGGCCTACCGAATCTTTTATTTTATTTGAAGAAATAAAAAACCCTTACGGTATTGCTATTGTGATTGGACCACATATTTTTAGTGATAACACTAGTCCTAAATAGCTTCTTCTTCTGCATATAGAGTGGTCAACACAACACAATATACAGTTTCATGGGTTTGAGATGAGTCAGACCCTACGAGCACGGCCTCTTTGCCATTCTGCCCAGGCCGACAGACCGAAGGTTTACCTGGGTCAATTAGAGCGGTCTTCGAGAGATGCTTCATGAACCACTTCCAGAGTGCAAGCTATTTTACCTTGTTTCTCTGAATAAACCATGTGTTGAACATTAACCACTCTCCGAGTCATGTTGTAAAACAAAATTGTCATCCAACAACTCATAACTAGTTCATCCAACCTGCGATCCTATTCATTTCTCCCTTTCAACCTACTTGTCTCTCGCCACTTTCCTCTCCATGGGGTGATAAAAAGCCCTAACAAAAGTTTGTTTACATTTATTTATTAATTTAATAAAAATGTTTTTATATGTTCGCAATCTCCCGCAACCAAATACACATATCAGGCGTCCTCTGCTGTTTGGGAAAATTGGTGTGTACGCTCAAAGATGATTGACCACATACAAATATAAAAAAATAATTTTCAGCATTTTAGTACGTCAGTGACTCATCAATACCTCGTATCATTGATTCCACAAACATACACACACAAAACACACGCAAATCCACACGCACACAAACCCGCACACGCACGCACACTTCTCCGCCCCCTCCCTCCAGGTTGCCTGTGTGACGGAGCGTCACACACACCCACACACACAGACACACACAGAGTAACAATATGGCGCTGGGTGGAGTAGCTTTACGATTTTGGCCAGTCGTTGTCTGAAAGACAGACGATCGGACAGGATGAACCTCTGCGCTCAATATTTACGGTAAATCGTCACCCATACACTTCGTTTCCATATCGCCCGGCGCGAGGGTCGTGATCAGTTACCTCATACCGATACTTGTTTTGGTTGGGATGCTAATAGCTAGCTGTGTGGCTAAAGGCTAGCTGTGTGGCTAACTGCTAGCTGTATGGCTAGCCCGGGGACCAGCCCCCTGCTAGCTACCACCGTGTAGCAGCACTACCATTGCGCCTGTCGTTTAGCGGGGGTCTTCGTGGTTGTTTACAGTGGAACCTGCGACAGGTATTTCGCCCTGGGTGTCCTGCCAGTATGTCCCATGTTGTTATGTTGCTGTAGCCGAGGTCATGGCGGGGTCGCACTGAGACTGGCTGGTTTGTGTGTTGTTGCCAACTTGCTAATGTTAGCATGCATTCTATTTTGCGTGTGTCAGGTTAGCATTAGCATGTTGCTTGGGATGGGTGGTATTGGTGGAGTAGCCTTATACACGATATAATAAGGTTCTTCATTGTTGATTGTGAATGGACGTGGGGGTTTGGCGGGACGAGTGTGAAGCCGCTAAACGCGTCTCGTCCTGCGAGGTCTGGACTGGCGGTCTGTGTGCTGGGTCCCATGTTTACCTTTTCATATTACTGTAACATCTCAATGTCTGCGTGGTCTGAATACAGACAACACCCCCTGCCATTTACCCTGATTATCTGCATTAGTTTAAGAGTCTGTGGCTACCGAAGCTCTCATGGTGTCAACACTATTCGATCATCCATTCATTATATAGCAGTTAGCTTGCTCGATTACTAGTATAGTTGGATATGATGAGGAAGTATCTCATTGGATATAAATGTTGATTGTCATTTATATTTCTCACTTTGCCTCCGAGCAGACAGGCAGAGGCCCTGAAAGCTGACATGACTGGTATGTTTACAACTATTTAATTTATGTATGCATTGTTGTTTTTCTTGTCTTTTAATTGTGCCACTTTGTATAGCCTTTAACAAAGACCTACATGTTAAATTAAGGGAGGAAGAAAATACCAGTGGACTTATGTCTTTGACCTTTTCATAAAAATCCAAGAAATCATTAAGAAAAGAGAACTGCATTTGAAAGCGTATTCTTTTTGATGATCTGTGCCAGTGTGGAAAATGTGATTTTAAAAAGTACATAGGGCGAACCATTCAGTCCAGAGACCTGTGTGTCTGTGGGGGGTATTTCTTTTATTTCAATTTTCTCTAGCATTATTGAGTATATGTCTACCATGGTGTGTTGGTTATGGGTTGTTTAGTTTCTTTGTCATGTTACTCAGGGCTTACAGGTGTATAAGCTTAAAGCTAGTATGTTTGGACGTTGCCGGTGCCATGTCTTCAATGTACCTGACCACAAAGGACTGAACCAGACCCTGATCTGTTGTCCCTTTCTCCAGCAGACTCTAAGCTGGGAGCAGCAGAGGTGTGGACGTCCAGGCAGGCCCTTCAGGATGTGTACCAGAAGATGCTGGTCACCGACCTGGAGTACGCCCTGGACAAGAAAGTGGAGCAGGACTTGTAAGGAGCTCCTCTTGAACAGATGACAACGTACTGTTAGAGCAATATTTCACAGCCGATTCGCATTTATTGGCGGTCAGTCAGACGGAGAAGGAAGACACATTTAGAGGGAAACAGAACAATAGGATTAATAATCTATTTGATTTGCTATTCCAACCAAGTCGAATAAATTAAAACACCCTAACCCCTTCATATTATTATCTGGAAAATTCTGGTGTATGAAAATAAATAACAATGTATTTAAAGAGCCAGTGAGCCCACTGTTTCAGATAGAATTTGAAAACTATGTGATTTAAAAAAATGTGTTTTGGGCTTCGAGTTTTAGGAAAGAGGAAGGCATGTTATCCCAGTGGTTACGACCAATGCCAACTTTACGATACTTTTTTGGTTCCGTTATGTAACTGTTATGAACGTTATAATAAGCAATGTTGTATAGGAAATCCGCCAAACACTGTAGCATTATATGTCCGGGAAGCCTAACCCTCAGTTGGACGCGGACATTAAATACATTGATGCTCAGACGGAGCTTCACCATCCACACACACACACCGTTGCTTAATACTATATATTTCTGAGGAAGCCTTACCCTCGGACGCGAGTACAAGGTAAATTGCTGCTTTGACAGAGTTTCACCATCCACACACACCGTGGAAATATAAAATAAGTTTTCAGGAAAGCCCATCTTTCTCACGGACAACACAGTCAACCGCTGCCAAGAAAGAGCTCCACATGTCCACACAAACCGCACCGCCTGTGCCTCTTGGTCGAGACGTCAGACTACCTCGGAGGAGGTAGCCTGGCTTCACGAAAAGAAGTCCACCTACGTTCACAGCAGAGTGAAATGTTCACACATGTTGAAGAATTGCAAAAAACATAGGATTTTTTCCCTTTTTCTGTAAATTGGGGACTTATTTCAGTAGCAGTTATAAAATGGCATAGATTACTACGTTGTCGATCATATAAGACAAATGACCACTTTTAAAACAAATAGTGTTTTGGGGTTTACTCTCTTTAAGAGAGAGTTTATATATTTAGAGGATCTACGCTCACACAATGTTACAGACATGCGTCTGCGTATGCTATGCATATCAAGTATTGCTATGTAAGTCACATTTGCGTGTGTGTGTGGTGGACAGGTGGAACCATGCCTTCAAAAACCAGATCACCACCCTGCAGAGCCAGGCCAAGAACCGGGCCAACCCAAACCGCAGCGAGGTGCAGGCCAACCTGGCCCTGTTCCTGGAGGCCGCCAGCGGCTTCTACACACAGGTAAGGACTACACACACACAGGCAAGCACACACACGAGTATACCCACACACATAAACAACCAAACATCGTTCAGATTAATAAAGATGACAGAGAATTGAGTGCCCTGTTTGAGCAAAGAGCCTAATCAGAGTCAATTTATCCAATTGAAAAAAGTTAAAGCGTTAAGATATATTACAACATCTCCAACTGCTCCATCTGTTATTATTGTTTCAAGACACTTAACAGTTACCGTGGAAACGCTGCTCATCTACCTGTTATAGTTGTGACAACCTAAAGATCTCTCCGTCTGTCTGTGTATGTGTGTGTGCGTGTGTGTGTGTGTGTGTGTGTGTGTGTGTGTGTATCTCTCCCCGTCCGTCTTGGTCTGCCTCTCTCTGGCTCTCTCTCTCGCTCTCTGTCTTTCTCTTGGTCGGTCTGTCTGTCTGTCTGTCTGTCTGTCTGTCTGTTTGTCTTGGGCTCTCTCGCATCCCCCCCCCTTCTCGACATGAATTCCTAAACAGCATCACCAATTCTTACTGACCCCTTCCCCTGATTCTCCCAGCTGCTCCAGGAGCTGTGCACGGTGTTCAACGTGGACCTGCCCTGCAGGGTGCGTTCCTCTCAGCTGGGCATCATCAGCAACCAGCAGGGGGTCTGCAGTGGCATCGTCACGCCACAGAGCAGCTCCTGCTCCTACATCTGCCAGCACTGCCTGGTGCACCTGGGAGATATAGGTAACTGACATACACCTGTACAATTATACATATAAACACACTATATATACATTTTATACACAGATCTATTTATACATATAAACATACTATATATCCCCTTTGATACACCGAGACATTGAATCATATAAACACACTATACATACCCTTTATACACAGATACATTTATACATATAGACACGCTCTAAGTCCCTTTTATACACAGAGAAATATATATATTGTAATGATTAATAACCCGGACATATCTGTAGGCAGTGCGATAGAGATTTTAATAATGTTCTCGCTAAAATCACATCCTATTAGTGATATTATACAAATAGAATATGCTGGCCTGCCTCTACCTCTCTCTTTGTTAACAGGAATGGTACTGCTGACACTCCTTAAACCCCTCCCACTCATGGCATCCTGCTAGCTTGGCTACGCTAGTGGAGTCGCACATTGGCACCACTGGGTGGACAGAACACTGTTATTGAATTTTTTGAATTCTGAAAGTCTCCCGCCTGCTTACTGGGGGGGGGCTAAGCAAGAGGCTAAAATGGGGGGGGGGGTGGTATGTCGTCAACTTTGGTTTTTGCAGCCAAAGGCCCCTATTATCACCAGGTGTGAGTGTGATTTGCCTTTACAAGCCGTTTGAATTTCTGACCGTTCCTGTGCCGTAGTGACATCACAAGTGGGAGTGTCCACATAGATGTATGAGGGATAAATAAGAAACATGTGCTACATTCCACTTGGTAGGCTGGTAGACAGATCTATATATAATGTTGATGTGCCTGCAGCTCGTTACCGTAACCAGACCAGCCAGGCGGAGTCCTACTACCGCCACGCAGCCCAGCTGGTGCCCTCGAATGGTAAGTTACCCACCATGTGCTCATGTTCCTCAATCTGTATCACCGGCATGTCCAGGTCCACGCAGTACAACGGTCTGTAACAGTGCCACGCAGTACAACGGTCTGTAACAGTGCCACGCAGTACAACGGTCTGTAACAGTGCCACGCAGTACAACGGTCTGTAACAGTGCCACGCAGTACAACGGTCTGTAACAGTGCTCATCAAACCTTCTCACGTCCCAGTACCACATCGGGCCGCTATCGACCTGGTGATTCACTTTAGTAACGTGACCCCCACCCCCTTCTGTGTCGGTCCACAGGTCAGCCGTATAACCAGCTGGCCATCCTGGCCTCCTCCAAGGGAGACCACCTCACCACCATCTTCTACTACTGCCGCAGCATCGCCGTCAAATTCCCCTTCCCCGCTGCCTCCACCAACCTGCAGAAGGCCCTGTCCAAGGCCCTGGAGAGGTACCGCTCACACACTCCTTCACCCGGCGCTGCCCTGACCGCTCACACACTCCTTCACCCGGCGCTGCCCTGACCGCTCACACACTCCTTCACCCGGCGCTGCCCTGACCGCTCACACACTCCTTCACCCGGCGCTGCCCTGACCGCTCACACACTCCTTCACAGGGTGGGATTCTTATGAGTCCTATGCTTACAATGGAGCTGAACGTGGAATTCTGCGTTCAGCTCCCCCCGCCCGGTCGGCGTTGAAGGGTAGACCTTAAAACTCGACACCTCGCCTAAGGTTTGGCGCAACGGCGAATTCCTTATCCTCTTTTCCGTCAGCTGACGAACTCCCAAAGCACCAATGTCGTTCTAGAGCTGGCTTGTAGCGACTCCACAGCATCACACCTGGTGGTAAAACAGGATCACCTTTAATGCACGCAAAACCGGTTAGTTCACTAGCCACTAGTTAGTCCTATATAGCTTACACCTTTGTCGAAAGTGTCACGTGTCGAATTCAGATGCAGGCCTATGAGGAGCAGGTAGGGTGGACAGGATCATGTATCTGAATGCACCGTCTAATCCCTACCTATCATGTGTCTGTATTCACTCAGGTGCAAGGGTGTTCTGCTCAATGATACCTATGCGTAGAGATTGGCTAGGGGGGGGGTCAAACACAGGTCGCTCTTGACAAGGAGTCCAACACCGTGTCACTTTCCTGCCCCCATGTTTAGTTTTTCCTATCCATGGGGAGAGGTGTATGTAAACCGCTTCAGTGTGTTGCGATGGGGGTCCACCAACTTAGCCCCTGCGCTCTCCTGCCTCTAGTGGTGAGTTGTGGTTGCTCAATGACTTGTCTTCCCCCCCCTTCCGCTAGCCGTGATGAGGTGAAGAACAAGTGGAACGTGGCAGACTTCATCAAGGCCTTCATCAAGTTCCACGGCCACGTGTACCTGAACAAGAGCCCGGACAAGCTGAGCCCTCTGAGGGAAAAGCTGGAGGAACAGTTCCAGGTACGAACGAAAGCTCCTCGTTCCTTCCTAACACCTCTCTTCCTTCCTCATTTTTTCCTACCTGTTTTCAACCTGCCTACTTGCTAACTGCCAACTGCATACCACCATACCTCCTTCCCATGTGTATCCTTGATTCCTTCCTACCTGCATGTTCCCTACCTGGTCTTTTAAACGGTTGCCAGAATCATGATAACCCTTTGGTCCGCAGGTCACGTTTGTTGTTAACTTTTGACATTCAGACCTTGAGCTCAGGAGGCAGCAATGTTCTTTATCAGTCCCTGATGGGAAATTAGGTATGAGATAAGAAGAAGAGAAGAACATTCAGACTAACAGTTTAGATTATCTGTCACAGCAGTAAAAGCACAGGACAAAGAAAGGATACATAGGCTTGGTGACCACTGATGTGGTCCAACTGGGGTTGCCCTGTTTGTGATGAGGTTCTGGTTCCCCTGGTTTTGATGTGGTCCCCCTGGTTGTGATGTGGTTATCCTTGTTCAGATTTGGTTCTGGTTCCAAAGGTTCTACTGTGGGTCTCCTAGTTCTTATGTTCTCCTGGTTCTGTTGGTGTTCTCCTGGTTATAATGTGGTTCTGATGTGGTTCTCCTGGTTATAATGTGGTTCTCCTACTTATGATGCGGTTCTCCTGGTTGTGATGTGGTTCCTCTGGTAATAATGTGGTTCTCCTAGTTATAATGTGGTTCTCCTAGTTATAATGTGGTTCTCCTGGTTATAATGTGGTTCTCCTGGTTATAATGTGGTTCTCCTAGTTATAATGCGGTTCTCCTAGTTATAATGCGGTTCTCCTAGTTATAATGTGGTTCTCCTAGTTATAATGTGGTTCTCCTAGTTATAATGCTGTTCTCCTGTTTCTGATGTGGTTCTCCTGGTTATAATTTGGTTCTGATGTGGTTCTCCTGGTTATAATGTGGTTCTCCTACTTATGATGCGGTTCTCCTGGTTCTGATGTGGTTCCTCTGGTAATAATGTGGTTCTCCTAGCTATAATGTGGTTCTCCTAGTTATAATGTGGTTCTCCTGGTTATAATGTGGTTCTCCTAGTTATAATGCGGTTCTCCTGGTTATAATGTGGTTCTCCTTGTTCTGATGTGGTTCTCCTGGTTATAATGCGGTTCTCCTGGTTATAATGTGGTTCTCTTTGTTCTGATGTGGTTCTCCTGGTTATAATGCGGTTCTCCTTGTTCTGATGTGGTTCTCCTGGTTATAATGTGGATATCCTGGTTGTCCCCCCCTAAAGAGGCTGGTTCTGCAGAAAGCCTTCAGCTCCCAGCAGCTGGTTCACCTGACGGTCATCAACCTGTTTGACCTGAACCACCTGAGAGACCTGAGTCTGGAGGGCACTGAGCAGACCTACAGCCCGGACCACCTCACCAGCTGGGCCCAGCTCCTTGGCCTGTTTGGTACGTACCACACCACTTATGGCAGGGGTCGGCCACTTGGGTAGAGGTGTTGCTGCGCTGTCTCCACAGAGACAACGTAGCGATATCATCATGAGCGTTTCTAACTGGAGAGAAAGGGAAATCCGCGAGCTGCTGATCATGTGAGAGAAGGTGATGCAGTCGTATTAAACAAAGACGTTGAAAGATGGTGCGATCTACGCGAGAGACGCAGAGGAACTGTCCTTAGGAGGCTTTTGTCGGGATGAAAAACAAGTGGTCAACAAAATGAAGAATATGTTGGCGTTTTTGCACTTGTAAATAGTTAATCGCGTTTGTAGCCTACACTCGACGTGAACTCATTCTTGCATGCGGGTGTCTTCATTCATGAAAAAATAAAAACATTTGGGAATATTATTCTAAAGAGGTCTAGACTCCGTGCGCAGCCCCGCCTTCTCCAGTGAACCAAGAAAGCCCGTGCCGTGACGAACAGGGGAATTTACCACCTCGGTTTTACTCAGGAAACTTGAGATAAGACGGTGAAATCGCAGGGCGTGCCAAGGCTTGGCTGTGTAGAAAGGCCTTATTCTGGGGAGAGCACAGTAGTTATGACCTCAAAAAGCAGCCAACCATTCTTAAAACAATTCACACAACACAACACACACACACACACCACGGCGGGTACAGACTACACACACGCACACACACACACACACACACACACACACACACACACACACACCACGGCGGGTAAGATTGACTGCGCGCACGCACACGCACACGCACATATACACACACCGTGGTGGGTGCTGACTGACTGCGCACACACACAAACCTCCACTCCTAGCCTACTCATCGTTAGAAGAGCTGTAGGCAAAGTAGCCTCATCAGAGCCTCTACTTGCGTTAAAAGGCAAAGTCTCAGAGCTTGGCGTCTTAAATCTTTTGTGGACTTTTGTCTACAGCTCCTGCCTTTCTCTGCGTGCAGTATCACACAAAAATAAGTAATGTTGGGTCGCCATGGTTGTTGTACATAGGCCTATAGAGGGGGGTTCCATTTCATTTAATATTGCATAGTTTTCAATAACTCCCGCTCAGCCCCCCGCAGCTTACGCGTGACCGTGACGAGTGTGTCTCTAACCTTCCGGAGTAGTAGCAGGATTTCATTTAAATTCAAAAACGGATGTGAAAGACAAAAAAGTTCACTGTATCCGGCCCTTTACATTTAAGCTAACAGATATAGATATTGGATATTCGTGAAAAATAAAATAATAATAATTTCAGAATAATCAGGCGGGCCAGATGTCTTGCGGGCCAGTTATGGCCCGCGGACCGCCAGTTGCTGACCCCTGACTTAGGGCATAATAAACCACTGTGTGTACATTGCAATATGCAGTATTGTTTTCGACACAGATACACCCTTTTCGGTTCGAAAGAAAATGAATGAAAAATAAATGTATTTTTTGGCCAAAGCTCATGAGCCAGGGGATGAGCTTTACTGTCTGACAAGCTTATGATGTCATTACTCACCGAGCTCATGATGTCATTACCGACGGAGCTCATGTTGTCATTATAGACCGAGCTCATGATGTCATTACTGACCGAGCTCATGACGTCATTACTGACCGAGCTCATGACGTCATTACTGACCGCGCTCATGACGTCATTACTGACCGAGCTCATGACGTCATTACTGACCGAGCTCATGACGTCATTACTGACCGCGCTCATGACGTCATTACTGACCGAGCTCATGATGTCATTACTGACCGCGCTCATGATGTCATTACTGACCGCGCTCATGATGTCATTACTGACCGCGCGCATGATGTCATTACTGACCGAGCTCATGATGTCATTACTGACCGCGCTCATGATGTCATTACTGACCGAGCTCATGATGTCATTACTGACCGAGCTCATGACGTCATTACTGACCGCGCTCATGACGTCATTACTGACCGAGCTCATGACGTCATTACTGACCGCGCTCATGATGTCATTACTGACCGAGCTCATGATGTCATTACTGACCGCGCTCATGATGTCATTACTGACCGCGCTCATGATGTCATTACTGACCGAGCTCATGACGTCATTACTGACCGCGCTCATGACGTCATTACTGACCGCGCTCATGATGTCATTACTGACCGCGCTCATGATGTCATTACTGACCGAGCTCATGATGTCATTACTGACCGAGCTCATGATGTCATTACGGACCGCGCTCATGATGTCATTACTGACCGCGCTCATGATGTCATTACTGACCGCGCTCATGATGTCATTACTGACCGCGCTCAAGACGTCATTACTGACCGCGCTCATGATGTCATTACTGACCGCGCTCATGATGTCATTACTGACCGCGCGCATGATGTTATTACTGACCGAGCTCATGATGTCATTACTGACCGCGCTCATGATGTCATTACTGACCGCGCTCAAGACGTCATTACTGACCGCGCTCAAGACGTCATTACTGACCGAGCTCATGATGTCATTACTGACCGAGCTCATGATGTTATTACTGACCGAGCTCATGATGTCATTACGGACCGCGCTCATGATGTCATTACTGACCGCGCTCATGATGTCATTACTGACCGCGCTCATGATGTCATTACTGACCGCGCTCAAGACGTCATTACTGACCGCGCTCATGATGTCATTACTGACCGCGCTCATGATGTCATTACTGACCGCGCGCATGATGTTATTACTGACCGAGCTCATGATGTCATTACTGACCGCGCTCATGATGTCATTACTGACCGCGCTCAAGACGTCATTACTGACCGCGCTCATGATGTCATTACTGACCGCGCTCATAGTGTCATTACTGACCGAGCTCATGATGTCATTACTGACCGAGCTCATGATGTCATTACGGACCGCGCTCATGATGTCATTACTGACCGCGCTCATGATGTCATTACTGACCGCGCTCATGATGTCATTACTGACCGCGCTCAAGACGTCATTACTGACCGCGCTCATGATGTCATTACTGACCGCGCTCATGATGTCATTACTGACCGCGCGCATGATGTTATTACTGACCGAGCTCATGATGTCATTACTGACCGCGCTCATGATGTCATTACTGACCGCGCTCAAGACGTCATTACTGACCGCGCTCAAGACGTCATTACTGACCGAGCTCATGATGTCATTACTGACCGAGCTCATGATGTTATTACTGACCGAGCTCATGATGTCATTACTGACCGAGCTCATGATGTCATTACTGACCGCGCTCAAGACGTCATTACTGACCGAGCTCATGATGTCATTACTGACCGCGCTCAAGACGTCATTACTGACCGCGCTCAAGACGTCATTACTGACCGAGCTCATGATGTCATTACGGACCGCGCTCATGATGTCATTACTGACCGCGCTCATGATGTCATTACTGACCGCGCTCATGATGTCATTACTGACCGCGCTCAAGACGTCATTACTGACCGCGCTCATGATGTCATTACTGACCGCGCTCATGATGTCATTACTGACCGCGCGCATGATGTTATTACTGACCGAGCTCATGATGTCATTACTGACCGCGCTCATGATGTCATTACTGACCGCGCTCAAGACGTCATTACTAACCGCGCTCATGACGTCATTAAGGCCAGAACACCTGATGTCACTGTGTGTGTCTCCCCTCCGCCCACAGTGTCCTTCCTTGGCGTGATGTGCTGCCGGGTGCTGCTGAACCATCACCAGCACCAGGGGGAGCTGCTGGGCGAGTGTCCGCTCCCAGCCGTCAAGGTGTCTCTGGACTGGCTCCGCCTGCGGCCCAGCGTCTTCCAGGAGGGAGCCCTGCACCAGAGGCAGCAGTAAGAGACCTCCTCGCGTTCTAACCACATGTGCCCTACCCTCCGTAGAGCTTTGACAGTGCCTCAGAGGCATCGAGCAGCAGGGGGGATAACCTAATAACCGCTCAGTGACTGAAGACGTTTTGCGTTGAACCGCAGGGATTTTCATTTGCACCTCTTGCTGAGGTTCAGGTTCAACAGGTGGTGCTGCGGTCAATCATACTTTATATTTGGACAGGGAGGGCTTGACTAGGGAACGTACGCAATAAGACAGGGGTTTGAAATGACCGGGTTAGGGACAGAATGGGGCCAAGGATACATTCGAGGGTTCAACCAAAAAAACACATCTAATTAGGGGACGGCGGAACAAAAAGAGGTGTGTGAGTTTTAGATTAGAGATGCTTTGGTTCTTATGCTGCTGTGTGTTTGGTCCCCAGCGTTTGGCCCTGGCTGGTCGCCATCCTCAACAGCTTCCAGCCATGTGAGGAAATCATGGCGCCATCTGCTGGTGAGGAGCATATTCAGTTCTTATGATGAAGCCGTGATGACAATAACATGGGCTACTGGCTGAAGACGATCAGTGTTCTTGTATATTGTAGCGTTGTAGATCTTTTTTGCGCTATCTATGTGTAAGACTTGTGTATTATCCTCCCAAGTTCTAAATTCTTTTTTTTTTTGTTTGTATCTTCCAGTCACTCCCCTGCCAGAGGAGTTTGAGCTGCAGGGATTCCTGGCCCTCAGGCCTGCCTTGAGGTACGCACGGCGCACACACTTAGACCCTTACACACTTACACATGCACGTACTTATTTCATGGTCGGCTAGCCAGTGGGAAAGTGACCCAGTCTGTGTGTTTCAGGACCCTGGACTTCAGTAAGGGCCACCAGGGCATGCTGCTGGATGGGGACACCCCCGCCCTCCAACCCCGCCACCACAGACTCATCAGCCTGGGGAGATGGATCGCTGACACCCTTCCCTGGTAACTCTCTTACCAAGTCTCCCTCCCTTACTGTCTGTCTTCCCTTCCTCTTATTATGTCTTTGTGTGTCTCTCTCTCTCTTACTCGCCTCTTAGTCTGTCAGTCTCTCTGTCTCTCATCTCCTGACCCCTCTCTGTTCACCAGCCCTCTTCAACTTCTTTCTCTTTCTCTCTCTCTGCCTGTCTGTCTTGTCTGTCTGTCTGTGTCTCTCTCTATCTCTGTCTCTCATTCATCGACAGCTTTATTGGCAAATTATTAAAGCTGTACACATCGCGCTGTGGTGCTCAGCTAGTGATTATGCGATGCGTTGTGGTACTAAGTGATCGTGATCGTACGATGTGTAACCACGTTGCTGTGTCCCGCGTTGCAGCCTGATGCGCTACCAGGCGAGCGACGAGGGCCAGCTCCTCTTCCTCAGCGACCTCCCGGGTCTGCCGCTCCCGGAGCCCCAGGAGCGGGAGGTGCCCGTCCTGCAGGAGTCGTCCAACGGCGAGGCGCACGACGCGGCCGCCAACAGGACCCTCAAGTCGGTGCTGTCGGCGGGCCGCGGCCCCGCCCCCGGCCCGGACGCCGGCGAGCGGCCCGTGGTCACCTTCAAGGAGAACATCAAGCCTCGCGAGCCGAGCCGCGACGTGCCACCCGCCCGCGCCGGACACGCCCACGTCGAGCGCCCGCGGGACCCCCCCCCTCAAGGCCGTGGGCGCAGCCGGGCGGGCGGAGCGGGCGGAGCCCAAGAGGGAGGGCAAGAGGAAGTGTGAGGCCAAGAGGACGCTGCAGGACAAGGCGTGCGACGCCGGGAAACAGGTACCGTCACGCCGCGCTCGCGTGGGGCCAGACGGGACGGGCATGTATTGCTTGTACGGAATTGCAGGGAGACGAAAGGGCATGAGGCATGGCGGGATTAAAATAATACTGTGTTTTTAAAGGTAAAGCTTTTCTTAACGTTAACACTTTTGGCAGCCATGTTGGTATGATCTTAAACTGGGGGTTGAGGAGCATTGCCTGGCTTTCTAATTAGAAACTCCCAAGTGGTTTTGATGATTGCGTGTGTGTGTGTTTCCAGGTGAAGGGTCAACCTGACCAGAGGAAGACCCCTGTGAGTCAGCCCCAGACCACCTGCTCCTCCCAGTTCATCCCCATCCACCACCCTGGAGCCTTCCCCCCTCTACCCAGCCGACCAGGTACACACACCTGGACACGCCCGCCGGATACACACCTGGACACGCCCGCCGGATACACACCTGGACACGCCCGCCGGATACACACCTGGACACGCCCGCCGGATACACACCGGGACACGCGCTCACACTCACACACATCCCTCCACCTGAATCCACACCCTGACAGACTCTCCCCCCTGCCAGGTTTCCCGCCGCAGGCCTACGTCATCCCCCCCCCTGTGCCGTTCGCGGGCCTCCAGGTGAACCCGGGCTTCAGCTTCTCTGCGGGGGTCCCGGGTGCCTTCCTCCAGAACTCCGGCCCCCAGCCCAACTCCGCCTCCTCCCAGGGCCCGGGAGGGAAGCCATCCCACATCCCGTACAGCCAGCAGCGGCCGTCGGCCCCCGGGCCGGCCCCGGGGCCGGGGGGCCCGGGCCAGCAGCTGCAGGTGCAGACCCTGCCCCCCCAGCAGCAGTCCCCCACCAAACCGGTCCAGATGGGGAAGAGCCCCCCACACATTCCGGCCATGCAGCAGGTCTGGCTCATCCCCTTTGTCTTACTGTTGATGAAGTCACACACGCACACCTACCTGGTCTCACACGCACGCACACATGCACACACCTATATTACACACACACTGTCACACCCCTTCAAACTTCTTATCAGAACGGAAACTTTGTTTAAGGACTCTGTTTAACATTTAATGTCACTACATGGTCTCCGGCCATGTTGTGCGATGTGGTCATCCTCATCGTCACGTCCTCATCACCATCACAGCAATCTCCCTCGGTCTTACAGCGTGGGCGCTGGGGCTTACCCAATTGGCTGATTCTGGTTGGTTGTGACCCCCCAGCAGTACATGCAGGTCCAGGAGCAGCCGGCCCCCATGTGGAGCCAGGGCCAGGCGGGGGTGCAGAAGATGCAGATGCAGCCCGCCAAGCAGTCCCAGCAGCAGCCCTATTTCCTGTCGCCTCAGGCCCCCCCCGGCCCGCTGGACAACAGCAACAAGGGGATGAAGTTCCCCGACGTGGTCCAGATGCAGGACTACTACTGGGAGCAGGCCGCCTACCGCATGGGGGGCGGGGAGCGAGGCCTTGGGAAGAGACCCCCCCCTGGGGGCTTCTGCCCCGAGGCCGACGCCCCGTCCGCCGCTGGGCCCCGCGGAGCTCCGTTTGAGGTGAGACACGTCCTCTGTGTTGAACGGCGCGTCGGCTTGGTCACTCTGCGGCCATCTTGGCGCTAAACGCTAGCCGGGTGGGGGTCGGTGAACAAGGACGGGGTTACCGGGGCGACCACGCCCTTGATGAGTTGGAAGACTCATGATTGGATGTTGATGAGTTGTCGTCAGCAGGCGTGATTCCCAAAATAGGCGTTTGGTGTTTTTCTGCAGAGCTACACAGCATTAGGCGCCGTTTGTATTTGGTCTCAGCTGGAAACCATGGAAACCAAAGATGGCCCTCTAAAATCCAATGTGAATGCGATCTGACATCAGAGGTGCAGGGGACAGGAGACACCAGGTGTGGGCGGGCTCCTGGTAGCGTAACCCGAGGTCGCAGGTTCAATTCCCACTTGTGCCTTGGTTTCGTGTTTCATGGCTGCAGACCTCCGACCTTGCCTCTTTCCAGCTGTCTCACTGCCTTGCCGTCTGTCCCCCTCTCCCTCTTGCATCCTCCCCATTTCTCCTTCCTTCCTCTTTCCTTTTCCTTTCCCTCCCTTGATTCCCCCCCCCCCTGTGTGTGTGTGTGTGTGTGTGTGTGTGTGTGTGTGTGTCTGTGTCTGTGTGCCTGCCTGTCTTCGTGTGTGTGTGTGTGTGTGTGTGTGTGCGTGTGTGTGTGTGTGTGTGTGTGTGTGTTCTCCTTCTCCCAGCAGGAAAACAGGGGCTCGGTCCTCCTGCCAGAGCTGGTCAAATCTCTGGCCGACTTGGAGGAGACGGGGGAGGGCCTGCTGTGTACTAAAGCCCCTGGTTTCTACCAGGCCCTGGCAGGGCCTCTTAGCACTGCTACCAGACACAGCCTGTTTGTATGTAGCCTCGCCTCTCGAACCCAGGCCCTAGAACCCAAACAGAGAACCACGACTCTAGGGAACCAATCCAACAAGTGGATGTAGTCTTGCAATGTCACAGATATGTCTGTGAGACATTTTAAGACCGGATACACTTTCATTCATTCATTCATCATCCAGACAACTTTTGCATGAGTTGTCCACCATAGCGAGCTGTATCCTAACACTGAAATAATTGTATTTTGGTATATTTAAAACGTTTTAGTATATATATATATATATATATATATATACACAAAATGGTTTAGTATGGTTTAGATAGTTTGATCTGCGCAGTGTGGCTAACCCTTAGAAACCACGCTACCAGGAGGTCTGTAGTAACTGTAGTCCACAGTGTTATGTGGAAGCTGGTAAACCTCTCTGTGTTCACAGCTCCATGCAGTCATCCCTCCATCTGTCTTTGTCCACGCTTTGAGTGAGTGGCTGGCTAGATGGTTAGCTAGCTGGCTGGCTGGTTTGCTAGCTATCTTGATGATCGGCTAGCTTGTTATCTAGCTGCCTGGCTGGTTAGCCGGCTAGCTTGTTCTTTAGCTGGTTTGCTGGATAGCTAGCTGGCTGGGGTGAGCGTCTGCAAGCGGGGCTCCTCCTAGTGGACATTGCTCACAGCCCAACAGCTGTGGTCTGGTCAGCAAGTCAACACGTTCACCTCGTACTCATCATTCCATTGGCATGACGTCGATATGAAATGAGTGTTGGATGAAACTATACACGGACATGATGGTGGTTATACTTGCTAGTGTGTGTGTGTGTGTGTGTGTGTGTGTGTGTGTGTGAGTGTGTGTGTGTGTGTGTGTGTGTGTGGAGCATGGGATGCCACCCTTTTTCCTTTTTTTTATAACATCCGTCTCGTCCAATCAACAGCTGCCAAGTCAGACCAGGATGGACGGCGTCTCGGACATGATCAGCCAATCCTCTTCCCTGCTGCCTCTGAGCGGCTTCCCCATCCAGGTGTGTTACAATGAGACGCGGACATTTCACTGTGCCTTGACTCAGCCACACCCCCAGGGGGGCGGGGGGCGTGGCTGTGTGTGTAGGGACCAAAGAAGCTAATGTTTGTGTGTTTAGGAGAACTTCCAGAACAACAGCATCTTCAGCCAGGCATATGGCCACCAACTGGCACCCCACCCCAAGCCCGATGCTCCCATGATGCACCAGGAGCCCTCGCTCTACTCCCTGTTCGAGGGCACGCCCTGGTCCCCCTCGCTGCCCGCCAGCTCAGGTACCCGCAACGACCCGACAGGGGATGAGAGTAGAATTTCTTTTTGGAGATTCATGTGCGCTAACAGCCGTCTCGTGTTGTTGGTTGTTTTGTACGACAGACCAGTCCACCCCGGCCAGCCAGTCCCCCCACTCCTCCAACCCCAGCAGCCTGCCCTCCTCCCCCCCGACCCACAGCCACGCCGCCACCCCCTTCTCCAACTTCGGGCCCATCGGCACTCCGGACAGCCGGGACCGCCGGCTGCTCGACCGCTGGAAGACCGATAAGACCGGTAAACTGGGTTCCACCTGGCAGCTTCTTGTATCTCAGTGGTAGAACTCTGGAAAGACTAGGGCTAGGCTTATTTTTGCTAGGCTACTAGGTTACCTGTTGCTAGGATACAAGGTTACTTATTACAAGGCAACGTGTTGCTAGGCTACCAGGTTACCTGTTGCTAGGATGCAAGGTTACTTATTACAAGGCAACGTGTTGCTAGGCTACCAGGTTACCTGTTGCTAGGATGCAAGGTTACTTATTACAAGGCAACGTGTTGCTAGGCTACCAGGTTACCTGTTGCTAGGCTACTAGCTTCTAGACTACTTGTTGTTATGCTACTAGTTGCTAGGCAACCAGGGTACTTGTTTTTAGGCTACTTGTGGCTAGGCCACTCGGTGCGAGGGGACAGTTTTTTTGACGGTTGCCCCCTCGTCCTCCAAGGGGGTGTTGGGGGCCTAGGCTTGGACTACCTGCCCTCGGGGCCGGTGGCTCCAGACCCCAGCTGGCACCAACCCGGCCCGGCAAACAGCTCCTGGGCCGGGCAGGAGACGCCCATGGAAGACTCCTCCACCGTGCTGCTGGACAGCCTCAAGGTACCCCCTCTCTCGCACGCACATGCACACACACATGCATTAGGGCTGCTTGATTAGGGAAAAAATCACCATCACAATTATTTTGGTCAATATTCAAATCGCGATAATTCAAACGATTATTTTTAAGTTTGAAAACATGTTGTATTTATTCATTTTGTCTCTCCCAAATAACACTTTGTAACTGAGAACTTTGAAATTTCGCAAAACGGTCAAAAAGAAAATCTAAAATAATATACAGAAATGTATCAAGCTGTTCTGCACTTTCTATAAAACATTTAATGATAAACAAAATATATATATAAATTGAATACTCGATTTAATTAGTTTTGTGATCGTTTGATGAAATCGCTGTTAAAATTCGATTAATCACCCAGCCCTAATATGCATATGCACACTGTTGTCCTGCTATGCCTGTGCCAAACTGCAGCACATATAAAACCAAAATATGTGTGTAAAGTAAGGCAATAATGACGGCGGCCCCCCCCTCTGTCCTAGTCCATCTGGTCCAGCTCCATGATGCAGCCGGGCCCGTCCGCCCTGGAGCAGCTCCTCCTGCAGCAGAAACAGAAGCAGCAGCGGGCCCACGGCAACATGAACCCCCCTCACTGAGCAGCAGCGCCCCCTGCTGGGGGGGGAATACCTGGAGGAACACCCACATTACTGTGGGGAGCGGTGGAGGGCAGTTAACCCCGCCACCCACCCACCCACCCAAGAGCCCCAACGACGGGAGCCACGGTTGCTATGATCTGTTGCCGAGGCGCGCCTCACCACAGGGGAGGACAGGGGGGAGGTCAAGCGAGCAAGCTCTCTCTCTCTCTCCACGCCGCCGCCGAAAAACCCAAGGTCCGGGTTCAACTGTAAGCCCAACGCCAGACTCAGAACAGACCCCTCCTACACGCACACGCACACGCACACGCACACGCACACACACACACGCACACACACACACACACAAACACACGCACACACGTGTAGGTTGAACCCCCCTCCTTTCGGACCTCTTCTCTTCCTCGAGCGAAAGACTTCCCAGGAACGACATCACGACTCAACGATGATCTCTGATTGGCTGTTTGGTCTCGGCGGATATCTCTTTTTAAAGAAGCTCTGTGGAGGGAGGGAGGGAGGGAGGAGATGGGTGAGATGAAGGGGGGAGGAAGAGAGAGACAGAGGGGAAGAACAGTCGTGTGGCGTTATTTTCTTGGGGGAAGAGCCCTGGAGGTACACTGGGGCGGTCTCTCATGTCTTCACTACTTTTACTTGTTATGGAGAGAGGCAGGAAGGAACTATCTTTGGCTGGTTTCTGTCTTCGTCGATGAAGGCTTTTTTTTTTTTTTTATCTAAGCGTGTGCCAATCGTGGCTGCACACGGCCGGAGGTGTTTTTCCTGCCGGTCGAGAGAGAGGGAGGTGCGGTTCGTGGTGCACTTCCACCTTCTCACCACAAGGTCGCTCTGTCGAGCGTGGAGACACAAACATTGTAGGAGGAGAAAAGAACGTTTAAAAAAAGAAAAAAAAGTTAAACTTAAGTATTCTGATAAAAACACAATACTGTATTTAGTAGTGTGTCTCTTCTCTGTCGCCCCGTTTAGCGTCATTAACTCTGGGGTACGTGTCTGGTAGTTTCTGCTTTTAAAGGGAGCTCCTCTGCTTTAAGCTGAAGTTTGATCTTCTCAGCCCCAATGTCTTTGTGTTTAAAAAAGATACATTAATAATCACGGCATTGTAAGCGCTGCTGCAGCTGTTTGCTTTGCGAGCGTTGGTTCTGTTTAGTTTGTTGCTATCCTGCCTGTTGCCTGTTTTCTGCCTGCTTCCTCTCTGGAGTCCCCTGCCGTTTGGGGTGGGGTCGGGAAGATCCCGCTGGACCGAGGCGGACTCTGAGAATGTAATCCCTCTTTTCTTCTCTCTAAACGGAACCCGGTGACGCACTATGAACGGCCGGCGCTCTTTACAGCGTTTAGTCTTTTTTCTGTTCGTTTTTTATAACCGTAGTAGTTGGGTCCGCAGAGGAAGTCGGTGGAAGTTATCATGATGTGCCCCCGTAGCTCTTAATAAATGGACCCCCGGACCCGGGTCACCCCAGAGCCAGTGTGTCTGCTGGCGATGACAAACCGCGACAGAAATGAGTTGGACGCCAGCCTAGTGAGTCTGAGGTAGCGGCTGGATGTGGCGGTTCTGGCTCCACCAGTGGAACCCTAGGTGTTCCACGAGGCACGGAACCACGAAGCGGTTTGGGACTGCGAAGGACCCGCTTTTTTTATTTACTTGCGGATCTTTTTATTAAAACTGACTTTAGAAAACGACGCGTCTATTTTCCGTTGTGATTGTGCTTCTCATGTTGCATTTACAAATGTTATTCAAAAACAAAACGTTTGAGTTCGGTTGGGACTGTGAGACGGGATGCTGGTGGTAGAAACCCGATCACACTAGAAGACATTAGCTTGGGGGAAAAAAAGAGGAAACTATAAAAACCAGCACACAACTCTACCAGGTGGTTCTGAACCCGGACTGTTTTTTGGAAATGGGTTCTGGATATGTGTAAACATAGCAAACCCGAAATAGGCGCTGGCGTTGCCATGGTAACGATGCAGAGTGGCAGGAAGGTCCAGGTGGTTGGTTAGCATAGTTCGGTGTAGCCTATCTCCACGTTCACAACTGTTGGGATCTGACCTTAATAAACGTTGATCATGTTCTCCCTTTCAAAGTGTATGGAATTATTGTATTCATTGCTGTTAACATTAACATTGTTTTATGTTGTTCGTTTCTTGTAGCAATTATTTTTTGTTTATATATTTTTCGTGCAGGTACACGTATACTGGCTGATTCGTGTTTGTGTACGATGCTGCTTTTGATGAAATTACGGTATATTACCATATGGCAATCATACAGAACAAATCGTTAAGGACAGCTGTGTTTAAAAAATATTATTCATGACAAATATGGACGACTTTAGACACCGAATAGCTGTCAAACACAAAAAGTAACAAGTAACCAGTTTATAGAATTATTTTACATTTTTATGACATGCCTTTTGCGTGTAGAGTGATTGATATGAATCCCAGTGCTTCCCGGTTTAATGTGAGTGCTGCTACACATATCTTTTACAAAAACTGAGGTGATAGGATCTACGATCAGTGGTGGACGAAGTACTCAGACTACATACCTGAGTAAAAGTTGAGATCCCTAGTGTAAAAATTACTCCAGTAAAAGTGGAAATACTCCCTTTAAACGTCGACTTGAGTAAAAGTAAGTACTTGGCTTCGAATGTACTTAAGTATCAAAAGTAAAAGTAATTTGGTGTAATCTAGCTCCAATGTCTTTCTATGTCCTTTATACACTTAGTCAAATAATTTAAGGTTAAAGAAAACTCACTAACAACACCCTAAATACAATGCTTTCTATTTGTGTGTGTGTGTGTGTGTGTGTGTGCAGGGGCACAGCCACAGGAAATGTATGTTTGGTACATGAGCTAAAATAAAACAACCCTAATATATCATATTTATTCATGCAGAAAATGATCTTACATTTATGTAGAACTTCAACTTGAAATAATCCGGACTACTTGCGGAGTGATAAGAAAGACGTGAATCAGGCCAAAAAATTCCCTTTCCTTGATAGCGGTCAAGTTCGGTGTGCATAAAAGTATTGACGGAGTGGACCAATTGCGAACTACTGCAGCTGCTCCAAGTTAAAGGAGACATATTATGGTGTTTTACCAACAAGTAAACACAGTATTTGAGTTCCAGAAAACATGTTTTTGAAGCTATTTGCTGGAAATAGCTTTTAGGAAAACAAATCTCGCCTACCGCTATTCCTCTGTTTCAGTCCCTTCAGGATGCGCTGTTTCTGGTGTCTGTAGCTTTAATGCAAACGAGCTTCTGCCCATTGACCAATGAGCTGTCAGACTGAACCACAGCATGGAGGAGAAGGGATTGTTGCCGTTTGCGGACTCCTGGAGCTCTGTCTATATAATATAATATTATTATATATGGGTATTTATATACTATTATATCTAATATCATGGCCAAAAGCTATGTGCGCCTCGGATGATATTATGAATCATAAAGACTGCGTCTGACGTCTCTGGTACTTCCACAACAAGTAAAGACTCATAGTGGGGGACATCTCGGCCATGGTTGAGAAGAATTGGGGGAAAGGAACTTTGGCCTTGACTCTCTGAAGTCCATGAACCGCGACATGGAGGAGAAAGGGATTGCACTCTGGGAGCTGAGCTGCTGGACTGCCGCCGAGCGGCAGTTCAGTTCCCGGAGTACACCGCCGGAGCTGCCGGACTGCCAGTCCGGCAGCTGCCGGCAGTCCGGCAGCTCAGCTCCGGGAGTACAATCCCTTTTTCCTCCATGTCTCCTCCTCCGGCGGGGGGAGCTCGGCGGAAGTCCGGCAGAGAAAGGGATTGTACTCCCGGAGCTGAGCCGCCGGTCTGCTGCCAAGTTCCCCAGCCGGAGCTACTCTTCCACAAAATCTTAGCTATGCTCTGATTGGAGGGGAGTGGGAAAGTGGGAGGTAATATTCAAGTGTGCCCCCCTCCTACGTAGGAGGGGGCGCCGATGCCGACTTGCTCGTTTAGGAACTGGGCGGGGTACGTCAGAAATGCATATCTCACTCAAAAATATACGTAACCGTTTATGCTTGACATGGTGTTTCCAGGTTAAATATTGACGTTGTTTAGGCTCCGTGACATCCGCAATGGTTAGCTGTGTCTACGGTCACGCATGCATGTCGTGGAAAGGAACGTTGAAAGGAACGTTTTTTGAATGTAGTGGAGTAAAAAGTTAGATTTTCCCGTATGAAATGTAGTTGAGTAAAAGTATAAAGTCTCACAAAATAATGATACTCAAGTTAAGTACATATACGCTAAAAAGTTACTTAAGTACAGTAACGAATTTCTTGTACTTCGTTATTTTCCACCACTGTCTACAATACATTATTATGTGTCTGTCTGTCTGTCTGTCTGTGTGTGTGTGTGTGTGTGTGTGTGTGTGTGTGTGTGTGTGTGTGTGTGTGTGTGTGTGTGTGTGTGTGTGTGTGTGTGTGTGTGTGTGTGTGTTTGTTTATCAGCTGCACATAGACTACTAGTGGTTCGGTGTTGGTTTGGTTTGCTACCGCAG
Source organism: Pollachius pollachius (assembly GCF_949987615.1). Classification (NCBI taxonomy): domain Eukaryota; kingdom Metazoa; phylum Chordata; class Actinopteri; order Gadiformes; family Gadidae; genus Pollachius; species Pollachius pollachius. Next base: position 14,585,775 of record NC_136947.1, on the reverse strand, counting down.
ACCCTCTTAATCTATCTCCTCCATCTCACTCATTGAAATACTGTTGTGTTGTTTTTGTAGGGGAGTATTTCACCGTGTATTTGGGATACCACAATGATTCTAGGCCGTCCCCACCCTGTACAAAAACTAAAAGGCTTCACCGTCTGAGCTGAATCATTGTGGAAGTTAAACGCTCATCCCCATTCACATTGGACTAAACTCAAAGTAGGCTACATATTAAGCAGGCAAAGTAAAATAAAATATTCACCTAGATTATTAATCTAATCGATGTAGGATTAAGGATTCTTAACCTACAGTAGCAAACTGATAATTTTCAACCAAATTGTATTGCTGGTTAATAAAAAATTAAAAAAATACCACAATAACAATAGCACAGAATATCCACAGCCGGGTGCCTAGGCTACAGGGATAAGACGCTGACTAAGCTTTGTTTACAGGATCAACCCGTGTTGATTATAATCTGTTAATTAACTCTTTATGTAACTATAAAGTCCTTGCAAACATATAGGACTACATAAAAAAGCAGGCTCCTAACCTAGCGTAGGCTACTTCTCGGGTAATATTGTTTTGCATATAATAATGGCAAGTTTATGCTACTGCAGGTCTGCTAGGACCCCTCCCTACATCCCTTTCGTTTTCGCATAAGAGGAGTGCTGCTACAATTTTTTGGCTCTTCACAAGCGCCACAACGTATAGCTCTTATCCCGCAGGTATAGTTTCATAGAGAGGCGATATTTGGTATGATGTTAATTCAATATGATAGCAGGGTAATAGATAGAAACCAGTCATCGATGTTCCAGGGAGTTCCAGATCTTTTCCCAACAGCAGGTAATGTCGTCGTAGTTTTTGTGCTGGGATGTTTCACTGTGTGTTCACTGGGGGGGTCGTATATATATACGACCCACAATGATTCAACACCCGCACACACCTTAACAAAAACCCGTCCGACTAGGCCTACGTTATTAATCTCATGGAATAATACCTTTGAGACAGAATTATGTTTCAATAGGCGTTTGATGGACGTTTGACATTTGGTAAGTCGCATTTAGCCCTAACCCTAACCCCTAACCCTAACCCTAAACCCTAACCCTAAACCCTAACCCTAAACCTAACCCTAACCCAAAGGCACCATTGCTGGATAAATCATCTGCAAACTATTATATTTGTTTTTGTAGGCTCTATAGCTAAAATAATATTGACTGAACTTAACATTTACGAGTTTACTGTTGTATTACTATCATAAAGTCAGAACTTATTGATTGAATTCCCCTGCAGGTTTTTGTATGGGGCTGTAGCACAGTGATCTGCTTTTCGGTAATGCCATCACTCTCGACGTTCAATTTAAAGGTAAGAAATGTTCTGTTATTAGGCAACATATTCAAATAACTTTTAAGAGTTTAATTTATTAGTTTAATCCATTTTGACATTTAATTCAAAAATGTAAAAAAGTGAAAAAGATTTTTAAAGCCACCCGTTTCATTTAGTACAGCACAAAAACCTGTGTTTATTTTGTCTTTTTATTTCATGCATGTTATTTTGTTTTTTTCTCTCCATAAGATAATACTCCTCATGTCGCCCCCACCCTGACGATCCTCCAACCGAGCTCGGGCGATATGGGGGGCCCGCAGGTCTGCCTGGCAACCGGATTCTACCCGGATATCTCGAACAGAGTGCTCCTTAACCCGCTTAAGGATATCACCAATAATCTTTTGATATCCCCCAAGAGCAAATCATACACTTATGCTACATTTTCCAAAGGAAGTATCATCAGTAGTTGTACTTCATTGGAAGGTAAATCGACATAGGGCTATTTCGAATGGGCTACTTTGAAAAATCCTTAAAAATACATAGGCCTATTACTTTTTAAATCATTCTAGCCCAACCAAAATACTTTTTGGTAGGCCATGGTTCTAAACTACTGGGTGTATAATCTGTGTTAATGTGACATGTAGTCTATGTTGATATTTATTAATGTTCTTTCATTTATAAATGCAGATAATGAGGAAATTTCTACAAATGCCTACCCAACAACTAGGCCTACCCGAGAAGCCGTCAACACAAAATCAGGTTAGTCACAAGGAACACCAAAATGCACTGTCCTTGACGTGGTAAAATTGTCATCTAGACATGCCATTAACAAGGTCAGTTACTTTGAAGACCAGATTGTGAAGGCCAACTCTGTTTATCCTGAAGTGCCGTTCATGAAAGCCGTAGCTAACAAATGCTTTCTTAAACCTTTTTATTTCTTGACCCAAGGGTATGCCTGCAACTGTCCTATGCTAAAGTTAAAATTAAATTGAGAATTTATACACAATTTAAAGTCGTTCATATTATAAAGCCATAAAGCTCATGTTTGTTTAATTGGGCACGTTCAAATAAGAAGGCTTATCTACTTACAATAGTGTGTGTGTTTGTCTGTGTGTCTCTCCGTCTGTTCATGCACGTGTGTGTGTTTCTGTTTGGTGTTATGTCATTTTTTAATCACAAAACAATTCCTGCTTTTGGTCCAACCCACACATTAGAAAATCGCACAGAAGTCTTCAACGAAGAACCCTCCGGTAAGTCCGCTCCTTGACCTCTCTATGAATATGTGATAACTTCCTCTTGCTTTGCATAGCATTATCTTCATGCGCTGCCAAATGGCCGACATCAATCTATTTCTCTCCATTTCTCTCCTTCCTTTGCGGTCCAGACAATAGCAGGCTGAGCTCATACTACCTGCTGATAAACGGCCTGCGACACATCCTGACCAAAACCCTTGTTCTCAACGTGCTGGTGGTCCTCCGAGGTCTGCTGGCCTAGAAGACCACCGCAGGGCACACATGGACACATTGGTTGGAAATATACTCCATCATGCCTTAATCATAATCAGGACCTGAATCGGATTCTTCAAAGAGGTCAGGACGTGGATTAAGGATGGATAGGCATATTGTTGTGGTGTATAGTAGGCCTAAGTAAGTTGTAATTGACAATTGAGCATTTGAAGAAAAAGGATTAGGATATAGTAAAAATCACATTAAGGCTTCATTGTTAAACTCAAGCAGCAGCACCTGTTCAATCTATCGCTGGGACCGGTTGAAGCTTGATGGTATCAGATAGATGTGGACAGCTGGGGAATGAGCTGAAGAGAAATTTGAAGCATGAGCATTTATAGTCTACTGATTGGACAAAGCCCTATCATTTAAATTAATATGGTGTACTAACAACTTTGGCCCTTTGGCCAAAAATAAAACAAAGTTGTTACACATGTATTTCTGGGGTCTTCTGGAGGCTTAAGAAGGCTGCATGCCTGTCTTCTCTTGTTATCTTGGTGTCAGTCGTGGTGCTTGTTATTAGTGAGGAAAACCACATTTTTACTGAAACTTGAAACCATGGCAACAGAGGAAATCGTCCACGCTGATTATGATCTTATATTCTCTGACAGTTTGTTGAGTATCTGACTATCTGCCCGCAAAGCTTTGAAACGAGGCTGTCATTTACAAGCACGATGCTTATAAGTCAGTTATGCATAGAGTTTTAAAGAGGTTTTTTTTGTAATTATGTGTAACATCCACATCCTGGAGAAATCTATAATGTACTGCTGAATTGGACTTCTTGTTTTTTGGTTTTTCACTTGCATAAAAAAAATATAAATAAAAAAAGGTTTTCACAGCCCACACCACACGCGCCAACATAGTCCTATGTCTTTTCACGCAATTCACAGGAAAAGAGCAGCGATTTGGATTGAACCCGGGTCCTGATTTTATAGAAGGCCTATTGCCGTTTCTCTGTAATTGTGTGTTTCTGCAGGTGAACTGGTGTCTACAGCTTAGATAAGCATTTTTTGCAATTGACACTTGGACGTCATCGATGGAGCTATCAACAAAAAACTTGCAACACTTGAGTGAGGGGAGATTTCATCTATGTGCACGATAAATGTCCTGATCCTGGCTCAAGTGAACTTGTGATTCCTAGAATTGAGTTGACCTTATTTTGATTTTGGCCTTTTTTATGGAAACTATAATAACTTCTACGACTACTTTTGAGTCAGACACGTTCATAGAACATGAATCACATGATGTGTCATTTGCACCTGTGGCGATTTAGAAGATTTTTAACGGTCCAAAACTTCACTGTACAGAGAAATCTATCCAGATGGACTGTATTGGTCAAAGAGGCAAACCTTTACAGCATGTAAAATAAGGCCTGTAACACGTAGCCACAGATACTACAGCCTACTCTTTTGATCCTATCTAATAGGATGCTACAATAATGCTTCTGATGTAATCTGGTGTGACGCTGCTCTCTGCTGGATACAGGTAGATGTGTCTTTCTGTCAATATTTTCCTAAACAGCGATGGAAGTGAGTCTTACGGAGCCCTTAATGTACCTTAAAAGGAGCTTAAAAATCTGATTGATTTTTCAAATGTTTTTACTGAGCATTTTTTAATTATGACATGTAAAAGTATTTCCCAATACGCGTGTGTTACTATATAGGTAGATATGACAAAATGTCGCCGATATTCCCATCACTGGATTTCAGAGCTTCGAACGGTTCTAACCGAGGCCTGGGCGCGCATTGTATGATTGTTTGACAAGGTTATATTATTTAAAAAGTATAAAGATAAAGAGTGAGATAAAGAGATGTTTAATGGTGCGTGCGTGCGTGTGTGCGTGCGTGTGTGTGTGTGTGTGTGTGTGTGTGTGTGTGTGTGTGTGTGTGTGTGTGTGTGCGTGTGTGTGTGTGTGTCTTGCTGCTTCCAGGCCCCAGGTCCCAGGTGAGCGTGTGATGATGTCACACTCACCACCGTGCTCAGGATCCAGGTCATTGGGTCATCCTGCACGACTGTGCCTGAACTACTTTACTTGTGGTTCACTTCACTTCCCACAGCATGGATGTTTAGTTCCAGAGACTCCACTCCACTTTTTGATTCTTGTTTTAGTACTCATGGCGTTAACACTACTTCTACGTAAGTGTAAAGGAGTTACAGTGTGAAAGTAGTAAACTCATAGGCGTTAAAAATGAAGTTATCCATCAATGTATTCATACATCCCAGACTTTCTGTTTAACATAAAGAGCGTGTCTGCCTGTGTCTGGTGAAGATCATGGCCGGGTTTTAGCAAACATTTATTTCCCAGATTGAAGGAGGATAACGGCGAGGGCCAGTTACCACCTGCTGCCGTGGACAAACTCAGTCCCCCGTCTCCTCGTCCAGGCAAGTGAGTACATCTCCTCTGCATTCCTCTTGCTCAGTCGCTATGGAGGGGTCAACCTGTTGCATCCTTCACTGCTGTGTTTCATGGTCAAACACAGAGCCATCCTCAGCAGCACAGCAATGTTCTCTCCAGATAGATGTTGGCCACGTTCCTGTGTTCCCTCAATGGTAAGGTTTCTCTAGTTTATTCAGAGTTGACATCAGTTTGTTGCTTCTGTAGTCTATGCAGAGTAGACTTTAGTTTTGGTATCATGGTTTTTAGACAGGGATTGATCACAGTGGGCCAAGAGGAGTTGGTAAAATTATTTTTGGCACTGGGATCAAATTATCTGTTGTAAAAGGTGAGTTAAAAAGTGTTTATATGAGTAGCATTCCACATGGGTAAATATATATTGGAGTTGGAATTGAATGCAGAAATGTAGTCCAAAAAAGGTTTTCTCTCTTAATGTACAGTAACAATTTGCTGTGATACTGTATCTGAAATAAACCCAAAGAAACACCTGTACAGTCATGTTATTCTAGTAGAGATGCTTAACATCACAATTGCAAAATATTTAGGTTTAACTACATTATAATTTTCAATGATGAATGCAATAAATATATCATGATTAATTACAAATACCTACTGTTACTGTTATATTACTGAAAGTGTAGGTCTACCGGTTGATTAAACTTTTATATTTTCTTCCATTGTTAGTAAAAGGCCTTAACAATGACAAAATTGCCTTTAATTGTTTATATAAGTTCATAAGAAATAGTCCAACCTAATTTGGAGGATTAGGTTTTACCCATTATATCGTGAGATACGCGTTTTAAGACTAGTTTCTCGTCTGGGAAGCTGTATAACTGACACCTTGCAGTTATTGATATGATGTTAACCACTGTGTGTCTGCGAACAAGATCTATTTCGGCCAAGGGACTAAGCTGACTGTTTCTAGCAGTAAGTTAAAGTTCATGGGTTTATACAGTATATTTTTCAATATTAGATTGACCAAGGAATAATATGAAGATTGTATCACATGAATCAATATAATAAATTTGACATAAATGGTTAGGTTAATGTACTGAAATCACCATCAGAACAAACTAGAGTATTTTGCACGGAAAAATACTAAAAGAATCTAAAAAAGAAAGCAAACACGAATGTTTCATCCATAAACACTATTATAATTTACTAAATACTAGCATTTAGAGGTGTGTTAAAGCATTTTGAAGTGGTTTAAAGTGTTCGTAGCGGTTCTGTCCTTTGTCCTAGTTTGTGTCATGAGTGTTCACACTGTGTGAATCAAGGAGCAACACAGAAGATATTATTCGGTGCTGGATCAAAACTGTTAGTACAATCAAGTAAGAAATATCTTAATTTACTTTGTTAGATTAAGTTGTTTGATCATTTTCGTTCATAGGGAAACACGTAGATAGGAATTGATCGGAAACAGCTATTGAGTTGAATATCATGGAGTATCGAAATATCCCCAAAAAATTATAGAAATGCGTTAGCTGTCCCTTGGGATGAAATTATTCCTGTCAAATTTGTATAAAGTGTTTTTTAGTTTTATAAAGACTGTTTTTAGTATTTTAAAGTGCTGGCAGTAGTCATGTCCTTAGTCATAGTTTGTGTCATGCGTGTTCACACTGTGTGAATCAAGGAGGAGGACAGAAGATGATATTCGGTGCTGGAAGAAATCTCTTAGTGGAATCAAGTAAGGATTATCTCCATTTACTTGGCTAGATTGAATTGTATGTGATTATTTTTCGAAAAGTGTTGATTGAGTTACCTAGAGGTTTGATAGATCTGTCTTGTTATAGATATAGCTCAATTTCTGATACATTCAACAGAATGTATCAGGAGAAAGCCTTTCAGCGGGTATTGATCTAAAAATTTGACTGGTTTCCAGTAACCATTACATCTAAAATGTGTTATTGTGAGGCTTTTTAGTTATGATTTTTAAATACAAGAACGAGCAATACATTGTTCACAATAATTTTGACCAACCTGGTAAAAAAGGGAAATATACATATATAAGAAAATATAGAAACGCTAGTTTCTTTTCAAAAAATATTTGGGAGTTGGTTTTAGTCAAGTGTCCTCGCATATTGTGTATTCCGGAGCTCAAAATATTGTGTTTGGAAGTGGAATATCCTTGACCGTAAAACCACGTAAGATTAAACATTTTGACATTTGAAATAAACACACACAACATTTTCATGACAATAACTTTAAACTAAGTTTGTCATTTTATAAAGTGGGTTTTAAAGGAGAGGCATTGGTCCTGTTCTTAGTTGTAGTTTTTGTCATGCATTGTCATACAGTGTGAATCAAGGACAGAAGATACTATTCGGTGCTGGAACAAATCTCTTAGTGAAAGCAAGTAAGAATTATTTCTCTTTACTTTACTAGACTGATTTGTTCTTGATAATTTTTCCAACATGTTTGGCAAAATGTGTTTTTTTGTAGCATAGAGGTTTGATAGCTCTTTCTGGATCTTGATATAGATCAATATGTATTCAAAATGTTCAACAACATGGACACAGAGAAGTAAGCTATTAAACTGTTGAAAAATCACACCAAGGGTGACACAAAATGTATGTGAACTGAGCCTCATTGTGAAACGCACATAATTGAATGGAAACAGCTCATGAGTTTAAGTCATGGGGCTTATTGTTGTGTGAAGTCTGGCGCTGTCAAACTCATCTTTGGAGCTGGTGTAAAACTTTCCATTGCTTCTAGTAAGTTTCCTGTTGCTTTTCTAAAGTATATTTTCTCTTTCGCATAGCCCCAGATGTAAACAAAGTATATGTAAGATAACACATTCTGACATTTGGAACAAACAAAAACATTTCATTTTTATTACAAAGCCTTGTCAATTATTTGCTTATAATCGTTTTTTTAAAGCGTTAGTTGCGCCTCGAGATGTGGTTATTCCAATCACATTTTTATAAAGTTTGTTTGTAGTAATTTAAATTGCAGGCAGCGGTTAGTCCTTAGTTGTAGTTTGTGGCATGCATTTTCACACTGTGTGAATCAAGGAGGACAGAAGATATTATTCGGTATTGGAATAAATCTCTTAGTCAAATCAAGTAAGAAATATTTCCATTTACTTGGCTTGATTGATTTGTATTTGATAATTCTTCCATAATTGTTTGACATTTTTTGTTTAAGTAGCCTATAGAGGTTTGATAGCTCTTTCTTGCTCTTGATATAGATAAATATGTATTCAACATTTTCAGCGACATGGACCTAGAGAAGTTAGCTATTATGCAGTTGAAAAAAATCTAAAGGGGACACAACATGTATGTGACCTGGGCTACATTGGGAAACACGTAGGAATTGATAGGAAACAGCTAATGAGTTAAGGTAATGGGGTTTGTTGTTGTGTGAAGTCTGGCACTGACAAACTCATCTTTGGAGCTGGTGTAAAACTTTCCATTGCTTCTAGTAAGTTTCCTGTTGCTTTTCTAAAGTATATTTTCTCTTTCGCATAGCCCCAGATATATACATTTTCCCCTGGGTGGATGGAGCTGTATTCTTTAGACAAAGTGAAGGTGTCAGTGAAAAAGTTATAAGTAATTTAGATCCAACGTGATGCATGGCAATGTGACATAGTGCAGGTTTAAGCAAAGCAAATATAAATATTATTCTCATCAAAATGTTATTACAATTAACAATATTTTAAACCCCAGCCCATGCCAGCCAGAGTTACTCTGGGTTTTGTGTGTCCTGGTTTAGCACTGTGTGAATACCGGGCAAGGCAGACTTATTTTCGGGAGTGGTACAAGGCTAACCGTAGTCTCTGGTAAGTCCTCACTTCGACTTATGATAAAATACCTTTCCATATCTTATCTTTCCAGAAGTTATCGTTTGGAGGCTTATCAGCGCGTATGGATCATTAAATTAAACTGGTGCCCGGTAAATTGGAACCATTAGATTGTATGTATTGTTATGATTTATAACTATTTATGATTTTGAAACACAAGAACAAGCCAAGAATGGTCACCAATGATTTTGCCAGTTCTATTTGAAAATGAATATGAGGGAATTCGTTTTGGTAGTGTCCTTTCATTGTGTGCATTCTGGAGCTCAAAAGATTGTGTTTGGAAGTGGAACCGCCTTGACCGTAGAACTGCGTAAGATAACACATTATGACATTTGAAACAAACAAAAACATTTCATTTTCATTACAAAGCCTTTTGAATTATTTGCTTATAATTACATTTTCTAAAGAGTTAGTTGTCCCTTGAGATGGGGTTATTCCAATCACATTTTTAAAAAGTGTGTTTGTAGTTTTATAAAGTGTGTTTGTTGTGTCTAAAGTGTGTTTGTATGGTTTCAAAGTGTGTATGTAGTTTTATAAAGTCTGTTTGTAGTCATTTAAATTGCAGGCAGAGGTTAGTCCTTAGTTGTAGTTTGTTGCATGCATGTTCACACTGTGTGAATCAAGGAGGACAGAATATATTATTCGGTGCCGGAACAAATCTCTTAGTCAAATCAAGTAAGAATTATTTCAATTTACTTGGCTTGATTGATTTGTATTTTATAAGTTTTCCAAAATTGTTGGAGTAGCCTATAAAGGTTTGATAGCTGTCTTGATCATGATATAGATAAATATGTATTCAACATTTTCAATGACATGGAGATTGAGAAGTTAACTATTATACTGTTGAAAATATATAAAGGGGACATAAAATGTATGTGATCTGCGCTTCATTGGGAAGCACGTAGGAATTGATAGGAAACAGCTAATGAGTTGAAGTCATAGGGCTTATTGTTGTGTGAAGTCTAGCACTGACAAAATCATCTTTGGAGCTGGTGTAAAGCTTTCCATCGGTTCTAGTAAGTCTCACTTTGCTTTTCTAAAATATGATTTCACTATCGAATTGCCCCAGTTTTCATACAGAGTGTATTGACCTTATTCTTCGGAAAAAGTGAAGGTGGCAGTGAAAAGTTATTAATAATTTGGAGCCAAAGTCATGGCTGTCAGAAGCAAAGTTACATTGTGCGTGTCTAAGCGAAACAAATGTACATATGTTTTTATTTTTTATTGTTTTAACTCAAGCCAATGCCAGACAGAGTTGCTCTGGGTTTGTGCATCCTTGTTTGACACTGTGAATACCGGACTAGAGAGATTTATCTTCGGGTTGGGTACAAGGCTAACCGTAGTCTCCGGTAAGTCCTGGCCGAGTATTGTAACCAGTCAAATTTGTCAAGTGTTTGTAGTTTTACAAAGTACATTTCTGTGTTTGTAGTTCTATAAAACTGTTCGTAGCGTTTTTAAATGTGTTTGGAGTATTCAATAGTGATGTGTTTTTAAGTGTGTTTGTAGTGTTTTAAGGTGCAGGCAGCGGTTCTGCACTTTTTCGTAGTTTGTGTCATGGGTGTTAACCCTGTGTGAATCAAAGAACAACACAGAAGATATTATTCGGTGCTGGGACAAATCTCTTTGTGAAATCAAGTAAGAATTATCTCCATTCACTTGGCTAGATTGACTTGTATGGGAATCATTTTTCTAAATTATTAGACATTTTTTGTTTGAGTTACCTATAGGTTTGATATATCTATCTTGTTCTGGATAAAGCTCAATTTTTATTTACAACTTTCTACAACAGAAGGTTTCACGAGGAAGCCTATCAGCGTGTATTGATCTGAAAATTAGACTGGTTTCTAGTAACCATTACATTTAAAATGTGTTACGATTTTTTCAATTATGTTTTTCAAATACAAGGACGAGCAAAGCATTGCAACCTGCTATGATTTTAACCCACCTGTTTAAATCTAGAAATCTTTAAAAAAAAAAAGAGTATAGAAATGCGAGTTCTTTAGGGGTTCGTTTTTGTCAGTTGTTCTCTCATTGGGTGCATTCTGTGGTAAGGTAATATTTACCTTTCATAATCACGTACAAAGGAGCTCTTGTTTTAATTATTCATCTGTTAGTGTCTCTGCTTGAGCAGTAGGTAGCTGGTTTTTGCTATGGCAAGTATCGTTGTGTGAATACTGGAGGGGGATATAAACTCATCTTTGGAAAAGGCATCCATCTATTTGTTAATTCTAGTAAGTAACAATGAAAGTAATATGTCCATCTAATCTAATGTCATCTCATCTCATCTAATACAAGTTAGCTCATCTTTAACAACAAACAAACAGTAGTAGTACATTTCTCATGAATCTTTTTTCAGCGGGACAGTTAATAGTTCATAGTATCAAAATTGATTATGAATTAAATTACTCCAATTAATCCATTTAAGATATTGCTGAACTGCTTCTGCCAAGTATTGTATATTGTGTCAGATGAAATCCGAGATCAGATAACATTTTCTACACAGTCCACCCTGAGTAATTGTCATGGTAGTAAACACTGTGTGACATATGGGAATGTGTTCATATTTGGAAACGGAACCATGCTAATAATTGAATCAAGTAAGTTTTAGCTTTAACCTAATTTTTTATTTTTCGATGCAAATTGTAACTGATTCAAAATTAGCTTTTTGTTAACAATAACATAAGCATTCTATGGAATGTTATGTTTAGAAGTGAATAAAATCACACAAAAAGTATATAAATTGGTTAGTAGTTTTTGTCACTGAGGAATACATTCATTGACTAAAATACTACTATGGGAATAGTTATTGCTGAGGACTGAATCAGTGTGTGACTAATACGGCTGGAGGGTTTAAACTCCTCTTTGGCCAAGGTATCAATGTAGTGGTTTTAACTGGTAAGTATTTTCTACCTGATAATGTTAAACTAGAAAGTTGATGTGATGATATGGAATACGAAAAAAAGTGTTGCAATATAATGTGATTATATTGAATACTGGAAGTACTTTTAGATCATAACTATACTGCTGTCCAATACATTGAGTAATGTAGTTAAAGTGAGTATATAGGCCTAAATGTAATATCTAATATCTTAAAAAATAAGTCATCCATAACTGGAAAAGCTAAAACTAGGGAAAAAAGGCAGTTTCAAGAAAACAATAATTAGCTTTTTTGAGTGATAGAATTAAGGATAATGTAAAGAAAATACTGCAATATTAGTATCCTGTACTGGGTTATTATTTAAAAATATTTTATGTCATGTGTAAGTGGAAGGTTTTTGTTAGGCAGGGTCTAGATGTGTGAATACAGATGGCAGAAAAATCTTCTTTGGTGCTGGAATAAGACTGACAGTTAACCAACGTAAGTTATTATTGTAATTTCCCTTAAATAACACATATATATTTAATTTACATGACATTCCTTCAGAGTATACGTGACTTTCAGGTCAGGTATGTTTAGTTTTTAGACAGAAACCTTTCAGATCTTAGGGTAGCATTGCTGATACGTAATCTGCATGGCATTAAATCATTAAGTAATGTTATCTACCATGATTAATACCTTATATAGATCCAACAAAAGCCCAAAAGTGGGATGATTTATTTATATATTTATTTGCTTATTTTAAGGGTAGTAAAGTAGAAACATTGACTGTTGCACAAGCAGTGTCTGATGTTTTGTACAAGTGTATATAGCCAAGGCTATATACAAGGCTATATGCCAAGGCTCATTTCCAACACCAGTCCCTTGATAGTTCAAACAATCATTAAAGTACCACGTTAGTTTAAAATCAGTGTTTAATGGAATAAGAGATGACCAGCTTCCATCTATGACAGCGCAAAAAAAACAACATAAAAACAAATAAACACACAAAAAAAATAAAACATAACAAAGCAGTCGCAATACATTTATAGCATGAATTCAATTTACATACACAATTTATAACTAGTTGATGCTGATAGGGATGATGCTGATTTTGGGATAAGTCTGTGTTAACTGAATTAAGCAATGTTTTAAGTGGACAGAAATGAATTTAAACTCAAACTTGAAATGAATCCATAGTGTTTTAAGTTGGGTGGGAACCACTGTGTGACTACTGGGTCAGGCTGGAAGATTTACTTCGCATCAGGGACCAAACTAGTTGTTGATACCAGTGAGTATCTGAGAAACAATTTCACTACCTGCATGATGAATTGCTTGTAGATATTTTCGTACAGCCATAAAACACTTTTACCATTCTAAAAATATATTTTTTGCAGTCTCACTTTGTTTAGTAAGGATTTTGTAGCTGCAGTTGAGAAAGTTTTTGATTCTCGTCAATTAAGTAAATGTTAAATTTAAGATTCTGAGTAAATGTCATGTATTGAACCACTGTGGGACTGATAGTGGCTCAAGGAAGCTCCTCTTTGGGAATGGTATAATACTCACCATCACATCAAGTAAGTTTTTGGATTCGACACAGATTACCCTTCCAATGATTTAATCAAATTTAATTGGGCACTGCGATAATGTTGAATCTCTACTTGTTTTAACGTGTAAGGGGCATTTTGTTAGCATAAAAACAGTCCCTCATATTTAAACAGGGTGGTCATTCTGGTAGAGTTAGCCAATATTAGATTAGGATTATGAATTGTGACTACAACAAATTTCAAAATCATTATTTGGACAAAACAATATTTGTTGGTTTATTTTGTACCCCCAATCCCACAATAAAAGTAACCTGAAAGATTAATCTAAATGTCTCAAAATGTATTTGAGGCATTATTACTGTTGATAATCAAAATAATCCATAAAATAAGTACATTTTCTTATTTTTCATAATATTTTCATGAATATATATGTATGTGTAATTGCAAAAAAGTCACTGCAATAACACTTTTACTTAAATTAGGATATTAGAAATCTTAAAATGGTTCCTTAAATGGCAATGGATTCTTCGGTTACTAGTTGATAAAGTGTATATTACTTTGCCTTGATGAAGATAGGGTCATCTTATTCTTGTTCAGAGAATATTCACTGTGTGTCTGCTTCAGGAGGAAACTGGAAAGTTATCTTTGGAAAAGGCACCAAACTAGTTGTTGTGACCAGTAAGTACCAAGTAAACAGATAAGAAATATTGAACACAAAGTAGCACTTGGATGTAAGCTAATACAACAGGTAATAGCACTTCAAATTATAAGCAGATATTTGCAGATATTTGATATTTTGACATTTCCTAAATGGTTAAGAAGATCAAATGTATTTTGGTATTTAATACAAATCTTATAATTAAATGTGATTAGTGTAGGCATACTCAGGTTGAATATGAATGTCGAACTCTTCTCATTACAAAGTTAAAGCATGTACTTGGGTGATTCGTGGTTTTTGTAGTGGTGTGTAGTAGTAGTAGTAGTAGTAGTAGTAGTAGTAGTAGTAGTAGTAGTATTAGTAGAAGAACAACTGAGTAATATGCAAGTGAAAATATAATAACAGATTTCTGTAAATGATCCATCCTATAATACGGACTATAGTAAGACCTAAACACATTGTCCCCCGTGAAGTCTGTCTCAGGTATTTGTAACATGGCATATTAGTGTGTGACTGGCTCAAATAACAAACTCATCTTTGGGACTGGGGCAAACCTCATTGTCCATTCACGTAAGTTGATCTTTATCTAAGTTAATCAAACAATGATAACGTATATTTACAGACAATTATTTTGTTTCCATACTGAACCTACTTATTGATCCTTGTGCTCATTGGTCTTTACATGGTGTACTCACTTTTAATAATTTAATCATGTTCATAACTACTTTTGAAAATGAAGAAACAGGCAATGACATTTAATCTAAAGGGATGGTTTATAGAACTTGGTTGCCATTACATCCAAATGGATTAATGGGCCAATATATGTAATGAACCCCATAGTCCATGTACTACATGTATTAATATGATGCGCATATTCATGAGATTCAACCCTGGAACTTGTTTTAACACTATATAGTTGTTTTATTATTTCAGCTTATATTCTTCTGTGTTACGGTTGGTCTGTAGAAACATATTCTTTGGCAGTGGACAAATTAAAATGAAAACCAACTTTGCACTTCTATCCATTATTGATGACAACAGACACACACAGCCTTATTGGAATTCGCTGTTAATACATCAGTGAGGCTTTAACCTCGTTAAATCACAACTTCTGTACTAAAACAGTATTCCAAGTGCTTGTTCCAACAAGTTAGATTTTGGTCTGTAGCTTAACACTGTGTGAGTGATGCAGCAGGCAGTAGGGTCATTTTTGGAGCAGCAACTAAATTAGTAATTGAAACCAGTGAGTATGATCACATTCATATTGGTTTTACGTTATTTACCGATATTACACATAGTACAGCAAAATAAACCAACCAAACTAAACCTTTACAACCCAGCAACTACTGTAAACTGACCTTTAGCTTTGCACAACCAGGATGCTAAATATTTAAGTATAAGTATTTTTAAAGTTTTAAACCGATTACATTCTTTTATATTTACATTTGAAAGTTAGTTTCTAAAACTTTGTGGATGTCCATGCTCAAATTGATCTA
The DNA here is from genome assembly GCF_949987615.1 of Pollachius pollachius. Lineage (NCBI taxonomy): Eukaryota > Metazoa > Chordata > Actinopteri > Gadiformes > Gadidae > Pollachius > Pollachius pollachius. The sequence goes on along the minus strand of NC_136947.1, from coordinate 14,570,207 downwards.
GTTAGATAAAAGAACCACTAAATAGGATGTATTATTATGTCAAAAATGTTGTTTAATTATCATACAATCAACTACTATAACTACTAACTCCTACAATGATAATGCTATTTATATTAACAGTGTCCTAAATTAAACCAAAAGCTAAATGTAAATTATCCAAAAACCTGCTAGAAATATGGACATAACAAAAAATATTATCCTATAATGTTACAATATGCACATCTAAGGAGATTTCCAATGTTATGGACCTGTTTTCTTGTAATGTGTAACTTTCTAAAACTCCTATTTGTGTCTGGCATCCAATTCATCATTTAAAAATGAATTCAACCATTAACTTAATCATTGTTTTTGGTCTGCATTGTAAGGATTTACAACCCAATAGCCTTTGTTATTAGCTCAAATGTTGTTGAGACCAGGAGTTATTGAACCAGCTCCAAGCACAGTGTGAATGACGGAACACGCAAACAGATTTTTGGAAGAGGAACAAAACTCTTAATAGAGTCCAGTAAGAATATTTGAATTGTTAAATTGTAGTAAGTAAGTAAAACTACAAATGTATCCTTTACACCGGAAGCGATTTATATTGTATTTATTAATGAAAGTTGTGTTAGTAGTCATTTCTTTCGATTTCCAAGTACCCAGAAATGTACTTTAAACATAGAACAAATATTTGAAAATGTTTTTTTTTGTTACAAAATGTCAGGGTGTCAAAATGACAGTAAGGCTTATTTTGAAAAGTTGACTTAGAATTAGATTTAACTGCATTTTGACACGTTTGGCTGTTTGCTGTTGATACAAGTGAGTTTTGGAATATCGAATCCTGAATTGTTAATTTTTTACATTAAAGTAGATGACAGGGAGTAATGGTACACACGGATGTCAGAAATGTCCCGATTATGAATGACTAAAATATTCTGTTGTTCACGGAATTCCATCAATTTTAAATTCCAAGTCAGTAACATCATTAGGTATTTGTTGCAGGGCTTCTTAATGTGTGACTGGCTCAGGAGTTGGGAAATTGCTCTTTGGGACTGGTACAAAACTCATAGTTTATTCAAGTAAGTTAAAACCATCCTGAATGTATTTTATTAATCGGCCCATTGTGTTTTATCTTTGCAAATTGAATTGAAGCCAAACTGTTTAGTGGTGTTGTTTGAGAAAACCGGGGAACAGGTATGCCCAAAGACTTTAGCCAAATATATATTTTAATTGCAAAATTCACTCTAAGCGTCTAGTTATATATGATGTCATCACTAGATGTTGGTTTACTGTTTTATTGCTACCAATATACTCAGAAGGACTTCAATTTAGTTTCCTTTTTGTTAATGTTGGACTGCAGAGCCGTTTCATTGGCGGTACAATTTTTCTAAAAACTCTATTTACTTAATTATTTATTAATTTGTTACTGATCAAGTCAGAATGATCCTTGGACTCCAGAGAACTCTTCAATTAAGGTAGAAAATGTATTTTCAAAGGTTTGAAATAATCATTTTTCTATACTAGCTTAACTAACTACTGTATTACAAAATAGTTTCTGACAATGTCAATTTTTTCTGCAGCTAAACATACAGGAGAGCACGCATTTAGATTTTATAGTTATGATATTTTGAGAACAGGAGCAAAGCTACTGTAGATAAATGATTCCAGAAAAATATAATAATTAACCATGTACTTTCTTACTAACATGACAAATGCATGATTTGGTGTTGAGACAGAGTTTTTGAACCAGTTTGAAGCACAGTGTGAATGACGGAGGTCAGAAGTTTATCTTTGGAAGAGGAACAAAACTCCTAATAGAGTCAAGTAAGAATTATTTAAACTTACCTTGACCTTGACTTACCTTTTTCTAAATAAACTTCACAGGAATGCCAAATATTTATAAGCATGTAGATAATTAATTGGTTTACATTCAGAGAAAATCCATTATGTGACTGTTATGTGACAAAAATGGCCCCAAACTAGTCTTTGAAACAAATAGGCAATACGTTTGAAGTAAATACAAGTAAATAAATAACTTTGAGGAACATCAAGGTATAATTCAATATATTGGTCTTGATTTGTGATTATGAGAAAATAGCTGAGTTCCCCTTTAGCAAAAAGTTACCTTACATAGGTCACTCAAAGTTTGAGGTTTGATCATCCAATTAATTTTCTTAATAAATACAATGACCATAATCGATAAATAACTATAAGGAGAGCTGACAAAAGTTTTGTTCAGTAGATTGAATACTCATTGGTATTTGTAGCAGGGTTTTTTAATGTGTGACTGGCTCAGGAAAGTACAATCTTCTTTTTGGGGTTGGTACACCCGTGAAAGTTGTCTCAAGTAAGTTTTTTGTCCTTGTAACATCTTTTTTTTAATCGCTCCTCCGTATGTTACAATCTGAATCTCAATATTTGGTGACATTGATAGAGAAAACCGATCCCAACATAATCTATTATTCAAATATATGAATTGATTAATTTATAAACTATGTCTTAAGTATTGTTTTGACAAAATAAATAAAAAAAAATCTAAAATTAACAGTACTACTGACAGATTCTACATATAACTTTCTGCTAACTAGATTTTAGTTGGTAGTTCTACAATGTTTGACTGCTGCCGAGGGGAGAGAGCAAATTTTTGGCGCAGCAAAAAAAAGATTATTCAAATGAATGAGAATATATCTTTGGAGTAGGTTTTTTTGTTTTGTGCGGCTTATGCATTATATATATATGTATATATACATATATATATATATATATACATACTTAAATATGGTAATTATTTGCCACAATCACAAATTTCCTCGTCTGAAATAGAAAACGAAAATAAAACAAGAAAGAAGAAAATAAAACATAAATATACCCCAATAGGTTTCTACAGTGGTTCATTAATTAGTTTAGTCTTGTAATTTAACTACATAAACATACATTTTAATTTATTAAAAAGAAAATAAAGGAAAAAGACAATGGTTGAAGAAAAGCTTCAAAATACAGTTGTTGTACTCTTGTCTATGACTGTGAATGCCGCTGGATATAAAAAAAAAAAATTGTACTGGAATCCGGTTAATGGTCAAAACAAGAGAGAAAACCATACAGAGAACCTTGTTTCATGTTAATTAACTCATTTTTTATCAACATTGTATTAGCATTGACTTAATTGTAGACATTACATTCAACAGGCAAAACTAAAACTGATTAAAACCACCATGCATAAAGCAATGAAGATGTTTTCCTACTTCACTAAATGTAATGTATATTAATATACATACTTATTATAGATATTAGGTTTTATTAAATTGATTAGAAGAAGCTGGTTAGAAAGGAGAATCGTTTTCTGTGGTTAGTAAGAAAATACTTCTGAATTAGATATACTATTATATTGTTGATAGATGCTTTGCAGCAACAAATTATATACAAACAATTTGCCAAAGATTTTATTTATTTATATTTTCGCATTAATCTGTACATGCATCAACAAATCACAGTTTTTGAACTGAGCTAATTTATTGTGTGAATAGCAACAACTTTAAACTTGAATTTGGATCTGGAGCCAAAGTCATTGTTGCATCAAGTTAGTTGATAAGTTGCATATTTAAAGACTATAAAGATGTATGTACTGTACCTAAAGAAATTGCAGAATTACCCAAACCAAATCTACATTTGTGATGGTCTTACAAACAAATGGACCGCAGCAATAAATATTGTGAATAATTACACTGACTGTTTCAAAAATCTATTTTTTTGTAGGATGGCCTGTTTGATTTTTTAGAACACCGTCATTCGCAATAATGTCAGACTTGAAGGGTTATCCTGTTTGTACGCTTTTTCCAAAGACACAACCTTTCATCCAAATATATCACACAAATATCAACAAGTGCGATGTGTGTTGTATTTTACAGAGGGGCCAGAAAACGAGCCGTCCTACTACCAACTAGAAAGTAATGGAACCAAAGCCTGCCTGGCAACGGATTTCTCTTCGAACAATGGGACCAAAGGGACGATTGGGTTTGACCAGACATCAGAAGCTTCTAGGGCGCCAGACGAGGCGTTCTACAGCCAGGTGGCCGTCTACACTGGGAACGGTACCTGTGCCGAAGGTGATTAACAATTTGGAATTATAATTATAATAGCACAATTATATCATTCTGATAATGATTTACAATATTACGTCAATATTACATCAATATAGAGGCCCTTAACATGCATACTTATTATATTCCAAAAAACATGATTGTATGAAATAAAATGTCTACCTCTCCAATAACAGTTGACGTCATGTGTGAAAGCGGTTTTGGGCCAGGTAAGGCCAATATTTTCTTCTTCTTTTATTGAACCCAGATGGGAAATTCAGGGGTGCCAGAGCAGCAAGTAAAGTATAGTAGAAGAATAAAAGAAGAAAAAAAAATATGTCAGTGTTTAAAGACAATATACAATATATACAAAATAAGAATAGTAGAAGTGTAGCACTACTACCAGCCCATTTTGACCACTTCTATGTTGTGACCAAGGTCCTTCCCAAAGTGGCGGAAAGCCACTTCAAAGTTTTCAAAGTTCCTACCATGTATTAGCCCTAGCCAAGTGCTGAGCCAGCTGGTTAAACTCCTGGTCATTAGCAAATCCAGGCCATTGACTAAAAATACTGGGGTGGACTACCCCTTTCTGAACCTGGATGGACAGCCTGTGATTCAATGCACCAATATACCAAACATGGTCCTCCTTTGCTTAATACATTGCTGTGTGTTCTCTTTCATTATTGTGTGTGCAGACGAGATGGTGAACTCCCTGTCTTTCATCATGCTGGTTCTGAGAATCCTCTTCCTGAAGGCCGTCGCCTTCAATGTCCTCATGACCCTACGACTGTGGATCCACTAGGTAGTAGGTTTCTGTCTGTTTCTCCCGCTGTTCATTTGCCTGTGTGTTTGTGTGTGTGTTTGTCTAACAGCCTCGTTTTTACTGTTGTTGTTTTTTAGATTCTCTGGGATTCAGAAAACCTTTGACCGAATCAACTGAAGACAACTTTTTGTTTCCCCGCTCTGCGTTCCTTGGATTGTAATGTATGCTGTGTTAACCAATGCTGGAATCACAAACCAACTAGGTTGTAAATGGCGTTGTTATTTTATAAAACAAACAAGATGGGCAGTATACCGGTACATACACAACATCATGTCACACAAACATACTTTCTGTAGATGTTGTGTTTTGCTTTAAGGAGAAACTAAGTTTAACTCGTAAATGTTTTTTAGTTTTTTAGTTCAGTGTTATTGTCATTATGTGGTGTAATGTCACATGCACATTTCAGAGCTATATAAGTCCTCTCAGCTGTACCTAGCTAAGCTTTCAAATGAATTAAGTGTCATAGATTTATTGCAGCATTGCATCATTTACTGAGATCTGTCTATGGCTTGTGTGTTGAATGTGAATATATAATAAAGCAGTATTTCAATTAATGTGTATTCTGTTCAATGCAAACATGAGACTATGCAGAACTACACATCCATACTTCTGAATCTTGCCCCTGATTCATGAAAATAGCAGCATGACAAGTATCAGGTGTGTTTACATTTCTACCTTTGTGGTTTCCTGAATGTCGATGTATTTAAAAAAATAAATGTAAAATGCAAAGCAATACATCTTGCCATATTATCGTAGAAAAGGAAGAGGTTCGCGTGCAGAACCTCTTTAAACGTATTGGTTTAGAAACATTTCCAGTATCGTTTTTGTAGGGTTATTCCTATTTATAATAGGAATACATTTTTCAACTCTTAATTCTACCCAACAGTACAATCTTATCTCTTTATCCTCTCTCTTTCACACTCATTGCTGAGTGCCTGAATGACCAAACAGCTACCTAACTCACTTTTACTTGCGTTAAAGCAGAAGTTTTGTCAGGCTAAAAACCAAAGCATACGTAGGCACTACATGAGCCACTAAGACGTGGATATTACATGACCAGCAGCTCTCCAAAGTACAGTATCAAGGTTATATGATCAGGTAAAGCATGGTTTTCCTCTGCATAACACAATTGTGCATTGTGTTGTTTCTTATCAAATGTAAATTAAATCAATTGTCAGATTACTATGGTTGCGTGGGTTTGCACGTTTGTCTGTGCCTCGTGTTGCATTTTTCTGCAGTGTTGTGCGCTTCCTGTCTGGCTTCCTGCCATGTGCATGAAGCCTGACCCCAACCACTCACCACTGAGACACGTTGCAATAATGTTGCGTCAAACACTTTTTTTTTTCAAAGGAACAAACTTAAATGGAAATAAGTAAATAATAAATAATTCATGCAGCCACTTAAACACAAGTAGGCAAGCTACGTGCTTTGCATCAGACAATACAATGTTTCATTAATACATAATTACAATGCATACATATTGTAATAGGCTGTCTGTTTATCTGTGGATGTCCTGAAAGGCTGATTCAAGCCCGAAGGTGTGCCTGTATATATAGCAGCAGAAAGTATGATTTTATCTTTTAGGAATCGTAAGGGAACAGGTCATCCATTGTCTTGAGACACTTTAATGTAGTGTCTAGCATGACTTGAGCACAAAGGTATTAAGTTTGATTCCCAATGTATTCTTATAAGTCAGTTACTTTTCTCAATAAAGTAATCAGTTACGTTAATAAGTACATTTTATCTTTACAAATATGTATGTATGTATATGAAGTGGAACTCTAAATTAACCAAGAATTGACTTTCAGTGTTTGACTCTCGGTCTAGTCTAGTGGCTAGTGTGTTTGACTCTCAGTCTAGTGGCTAGTGTGTTTGACTTTCAGTCTGGGCGCTAGTGTGTTTGACTCTCAGCTCAAAGGTCTTGAGTTCAATCCAAAATGTCTAACTGTATTCTACTTTTGAAGTGCACTTACAATTTAAGTACACTTAAATTGGGGGGTTCTGGGTTTTAGTAGTCTACTTCATATATTTTGTAGAGATATAATGTACTTAATACTGTAACAGATTACTTTGCAAAAGAGCAGCTGACTCAATAGGAAACATGGTCATCTCACTTTCCCAGGAGTTGAACTAGCCAATACACCAAAGTCAACGGACTCTTCCCTTGCATTCGATTACTGTTAACATAATGAGAACAGATGAGTCCAACGAAACAATGAACTTAACAACCGCGTGGTGAGTTTCCTTCAGTCAACGACTAGTTAGTAGTTTTTATGGGCAGGAGTTGACAGCACACAATCAGCGCAACACAAGAAAGACGACACCGCATCCCAGCTGCCATGGCAACATAATGCGAGTTCCACAAATACACGCACACACACAAGCCACTTCCTGGGTGCACCTGCCTCCCACCCCCACTCCACCACACCGCATCGGCTGGGTCAGGCCAGTGTGTATGTGTGTGTGTGTGTGTGTGTGTGTGTGTGTGTGTGTGTTTCCAGAGGATGTGGTTGAGGTGTCTGTTTGCGTCACAGACGGCTGTTGGCTCCCCAGCCCCCGCTGACACAGGATGTGTGTGTGTGTGTGTTTGTGTGTGTCACTGCATGTGTGAATGTATGTGTGTGTGTGTGTGTGTGTGTGTGTGTGTGTGTGTGTGTGTGTGTGTGTGTGTGTGTGTTCCCCTACAGATTCTTTTTGGGGAAAAAAACAGATATTTTAAAATGCTTAAAAGTGTGTTCAAGTCCTATTTACACAAGAGTCCTATTACATTACTATTTATACTATATAGTATATGTTAAACTTGCTTACATAGATGAAAAGGTAGAATTCCCCCTCCTTATGGTGCTTGATGGTACTAGATACTCACAGTGGTCGGTATTCAATCAAATCGTGTCTGGTGTCATAAACATAATTCTATATAGGTACACTGTTAATATACCACACCAACTTATACTGGTATACTCTAGTTCAGTGGTTCCCATTATGGTTGACTATTTATTGATGAATTATTTGGTGTGATATTTTGTAATCATTTCTATCTCCATTCCAATGCTAATTTTTTGACAAATAATGTAATTGCCCTTGCACTATAAACACTATTATGTAGGTTGGGAACCACTGTTCCAGTATCAACACTATAAACACTAATGTGCACTATTATAAAGGTTTGAAACCACTGTTCCAGAATTAAAACATTAGGATCCATATAACAAGTGTGTCTACCTCTGGTGTGTTTTGTATATCAGTGACATATCTGGTATGCATAACTTTTGATGAATAAACTATTCATATGTGAGGACAAAGTTTCATTTATTGAGTATTTAGTTAGCTTGAAAAGTCATACAGTAATAGGTAGGGTAGGGGTAGCAGATAGTAGTTGGACAGTGAATAAAGGGACAAGTCATTAAGTAGCAGGCAGGGGTTAGACTGTGATACAAAAACAGGTCATTAAGTAGCAGGCAGGGGTTAGACAGTACAGAGACAGGTCATTAAGGAGCAGGCAGGGGTTAGACAGTACAGTGACAGGTCATTAAGGAGCATGTAGGGGTTAGACAGTACAGAGACAGGTCATAAAGGAGCATGTAGGGGTTAGACAGTACAGAGACAGGTCATAAAGGAGCAGCTAGGGGTTGGACAGTGAATACAGAGACAAGTCATTAAAGAGCAGGTAGGGGTTAGGCCGTATGGATAAAGGTATTTAGAAGCAGGTAAGATATAGAAGGTCGAGACACAGGTCATGAAAAGAGCAGGTAGGGGTGAGACAGATCATTTAGGAGCAGGTACGGGTAAGACAGTACAGAGACAGATCATTAAGGATTAGACAGAGATGAGATAGGTAATTTAGGAGCAGGTAGGGGTTAGACAGTACAGAGACAGGTCATTAAAGAGCAGGTAGGGGTTAGACAGTACAGAGACAGGTCACTAAGGAGCAGGTAACGGTTAGACAATACAGACACAAGTCAGTAAGGAGCAGGTAGGGGTTAGACAGTACAGACACAGGTCTTTAAGAAACAGTGAGAAGTAAGTCATTACAGAGAAAGGTCATTAAGGACCAGGTAGGGTTGAGATAGGTCATTACGGAGCAGGTAGCGGTTAGAAAGTGAATCCAATCTTTTCAAATGTTATTCTATCTTAATTAAAGGATGGCTAAACACACATCCCATTTCATGAAGTGGCTTTGAAATCTGTCACTTTTGCTGTTCATGGTTTGATAAAAAGTTAGATTTTCAATGAAACAATACTGACAACGTGTGGCCATTTTCTGTAGAACTCCTGTTTTTTTGGTTACCGATAGGATTGTTGTTTAACAAAAATTAAGCTGAATTTCTATGATTGATAATACATCAGGTTTATTGAAAGCATGCTGGTAAAAGCCACATGGTTATTCATTCATATATACACTTCAAATAAAACAGCGTGGCTGAGTGCCTTGGGAACCATTGCTTTACTAATCAGGAATAGACTCTTATATACACATGAAAGGTGCTTATCCCACTGGTATGGTGTTGTTGTATTTATCAGTGACATATCTGTGGTAAACAACATAATTTTAACAAATTACACTAATAATTAATCATTATAATAAATTTGTTTTGTTATGAGTAACAAAATGTGTTAAAAGCATTACGTTTAATGTTAAGAGGGCGGTATGACAACGCAGTGTCAAATACCTTGGGAACAAACGCCGGATTCGGCTTTAATAAAACCTTTGAGTTCCCCCGCAAATACTGCATACACGCCGGGCTTACGGCGTGTATAAAGTATTTGCGGGGGAACGCGAGCAACAAAGCCGTCGTAAACGAGAGCGTCTTAAGCTCTCGTTTAAGGGCTCAAACGGTGGGCGTGACAGCGCATCAAGCACCCTAGATAAATCCCATGGAGCAGTCAAGTTCCGCGACACTGGCCGAAGACGGCGTGCACCTTTCATAAACCGGCAAACGATAGGATGCTGGCCTGCCGTTTTGTCCCCAAAACCTATGTGACAAGCTGATACAGCGGCCAAGTACACTTTGACAGTGGAGAAAAGGGGCCTTTATCCAGCAGGTCCTGTAGAAACGTCAGAATAACAGGTACGGGTACAGGTACTCTGGAAAGCTTTTTCCCCAGCTTTTGCACACCACTCCTCGAACGCACGCCATTTCCCATCATTAGCGTAACGTGTAGAGGAAGACCTGGAGCCCTGGATAGTCGCACCCAGACATTCCATGGGAGTCCAGAAGTCGTTAGGTTCATCCTCTCACGGGCCAGGCCCACGGGGCCATGCGCTCCGGATGAGGATGGAGGTCAGGAGATCCCTGCGTAAAGGCAGCGGCTAAGGCTGGCTGCACAGCAACTGGACTATTTCTGCCAACCAATATTTCCCAAGCACTTTACAGAGGGGGGGTCTGTTCAGCTGGCCTTTGGATATTCGGAGGGAAGGAAAGAATCCTCCATTCTCCAGCATGGGTCTGGATGTGTTCGGCCCATGGAACGTCTCCTCACGCAAGACCAGAGGCGGCTTCGCTCAAAGTAAAAGTGTGCGGGACGGTCAAACACATCTGCTCTGACTGCAGCACAAACTTCATTGGCGCCTGTAAAGAAGTGAAGATAGCCTCAACCATTAACAGCACTGCAGTAAAGACTTACCGCTCAGACAAGGGCTGCACCTGGTCCTTTAATCCCCCACGTGCAACCCATTGTGGTGGATCATGGGAGAGAATGATAGGGCTGGCAGGGAGAATTCTGGACACAATGTTACTCCAGCTGAAAGACAAGCTCACCCACGAAGTGCTGGTGACTTTCATGGCAGAAGTCGCAGCGATCATCAACGCCAGGCCACTTGTTCCAGTGACTATGGACCCTGATGACTCATTCATACTCACGCCAGCTGCTCTTCTCACACAAAAGATGAACATTGTTCCTGCTTCTGTGGGTGAGTTTGGAGTTGCCGACCTCTTCAAGTCCCAGTGGCGACAGGTTAAGCACCTGTCCAACGCGTTCTGGGACCACTGGAGGAAGCAATTCCTCCCAACACTGCAGGCCCGCAAGAAGTGGCAGTCCACTCAGCCAAACATTCAGCCTGGAAGCGTTGGTGATGGTAAGCAATGATGGTAAAGTGCGCCTGGTTGAGGTGAAGATCATCAAACCAGGCGGGACTAGCCTCTTTCTCAGGGCAGTCAATGAAATAATTCTCGTTCTACCTCCAGAGGCACAATAAATGTTTAGTAAAAAAAAAGGATGGACGGTAGGGTGACGTGTATCCACCTCAGGCGGGGAGTGTTTTGTTATGAGTAAGAAAATATGAGTACAGAATTATGTGTTTCAGGAATATGCTTTTCCTATGTGTTTCTGTTCAGGACGTGTTCACTTTAAGACGCATTGTTCTAACCGGCCTATAGCGTGACTCAAGGAAGTAAACACTTAGGCCCCGTCCACACGGAGCCGAAACGGGCGAAAACTATCCGGTTTCGTTTTATGCGGTTCAGGAATATCTCCGTAAAGAGAAGTCATTGCGATACCGCATCGAGCTTTAGAAACGCTGTACAAAATATTCAAGGGGCTGGTTCTCCACAGGAAAAAGTTAGTAATTAAACTCATCAAGGGGCTTTATTTAAAGCTACAAAAAGAATACAAATAAAATAATAAATGAAAAATTCAACGCAACTCTGACGTCTCCCAGCTGGTGGGGGGGCTAATGACGTCATCGTTTGCCTTTCAGGCGTCCACACGAATCCTAACACGAAACTGCATAGGTCCGGATAGATTTGAAACCACCTCCGAGGGTGGTTCCAGAAATGTGCGGTTTCACCAAAAAATCGGCTCCGTGTGGACGGGGCCTTACTCACGTCTAGCTGGTTCAGCATTTCGTTCAAGTTCTGTTAAATCCAGAACAATTTAATCAAATCTGTGAACATCTTGTGCTTTACATAGCATCGTTGGTATGTATTCGCTGTATTTTGATTTCATTTGAAAGTATGCGTCACTATTTTGATATTACTGTAAAGTTTTCATCTCAAGATAGTCCAAATGTACTCCGGCTATACGAATGCCATGTAAGGTCACACGTGGGTCATTTGACGACGGTAATAGTGTTGTAATGACCAAAAATAATGTTGTTTACAAGTGCTTATTTGTTTGAGATGAGTATAAATGAGATTTCTGATTTATCTGCCTTTTTATTTGTGTGTTGCATTTTCCCATTTTCACATGTGCTTCCAATAAACCTGTGGAAGTGAGAAATACATCTGCAGAGTCTTGGTGTTTTGAGAAAGAGTTTAGCTGGCCGTCAGGGCATTAGTAGACATACTGAGGATTAGGGTGGCTCGATTATGGAAAAAATGAAATGATGAGTTTGAAAACATGTATTTAGTATATGTATCTCCCAAAATCACTTTGTAACTGAGAACTTTGAAATTTCGCCTTAAAAAAATACACAAAATGGTCAAAAAGAAAATGTTCAAATCTAAAATAATGTACAGATATGTATCCATTTTTTTCTGCACATTCTATAAAACATTTAATGAAAAAAATTGCATTTCGCGATTGCTCATTCGCGTAGCCTAAATACAACGGCACTGGGCGGAGCGTGGGGCTCCTACCGAAACCGGCCCGAAATACATTTCAAAGTGGACCGGCTCACCGGGAAACCTCCCAATCTTCCCGATGTCCACTCCGCCTCTGGTATATAGTTGATAACCTTGATAAGTTATTCATGTTGTTAACATTAAAATGTAGGGTTTTAAAGGAGTAATCGGTATGGGAGGGGTAAGACAGTGTATACTGAGACATGTCATCAAGAAGCAGGTAGGGGTTGGACAGTGAATACAGAGACAGGTCATCAAGGAGCAGGTAGGGGTAAGACAGTGTATACCGAAACATGTCATCAAGAAGCAGGTGTTGGACAGCGAATACAGAGACAGGCCATCAAGGAGCACGTAGGCAAGGCTGCCTTAATGCACAGACTTACCTGGGCTGAAGCCCCAGGGCCTACGACGATCATGAGCTGCATCATTTTTAAACTGGCTCATGATAGGCCCCCCGATCGGCGTAGGCCCAAGACAATGTGATGTTTTTTTTGGGGCTTACAAAGATGAGCCAAGAAAAAAGCGGTCCACTAGTGGTAGGTGGGCCCAGTGGCCACTTGACACCACAGCCACAGCCGTCAGGACCCCCCCACCCCCCGCCCATGATGTGTAAAATAATTTAAAGATCTTCATTGTAAGATGCCCTCTCAGGGGGCCTGCGATACCTCTCAGCCCAAGGGTTAATAGGTAGGGGTCATACAGTACAGACACAGGTCTATAAGAAGCTGTTGGAAGTTGGATATTACAGAGAAAGGTCATTATGGACCAGGTAGGGGTTAACAGTGATATCATTATATAGTTGGTAGGTATTAGTATTCTATCTTATTTTTACCCTTTTGACAATATATACAGTGATAACATTTGAATTAAAGTGGAAGTTTCTTATTCAATATTTCTGCATCTAATCTTTTCTAATTTTATTCTATCTAATTTAAACGCTGGTTGAATTCACTGCCCATTACATAAAGTGGCTGTGAAATCTGTTACTTTAGTGTCCACGGAAGGTACCACAAAAATATTTTCAGTGAAACAATACTGACACCGTGTGGCCATTTTCTGTAAAACACCTGTGATTTTTTGTTTCATGATAGGATTATCGTTTTCTAAACATGTAATTGAATTTCTATGATGATACATCGTTTGTTTCCTGGTTATTCATTTATTTACTCTTCAAATAAAACAGCGTTGCTGTGCCTTGGGACCAAGTGTTTTAGTAATCAGGAATAGACTCCAATATACACATTAAAGGTGCGTACACTTCTGGTATGTTGTGTTCAATCAGTGACATATCTGGGGAATGTAATGTTTATTATGTGGCACACTTTCTGATGAATAAAGAGTATTACTGGGTAAACTTCTGGTTTTGACAAAGGACAATATAATAACTTATAACCATACTTGAATATAGGGTAGCTGAGCCGTTAAAGCTGATAGATTGAAATGGTTGAATCAAGTCAGTGTTACTGTGTGTGTGTGTGTTTGTGCGTGTGTGTGTGTGTGTGTGTGTGTGTGTGTGTGTGTGTGTGTGTGTGTGTGTGTATGTGTGTGTGTGTGTGTGTGTGTGGCTCGACGCCGGTCACGGGCGAAGCACCGCTCGACGCCAATGTTGTTTTTGTAAAAACTTAAACAACCGCACCCGTCGTAACTGCCGCCGTTAATGTCAGTTGCTGAGATTTTCTGCAAACTTGTTCAAACAATGTACCAATCAGAGTCTTTGCGCGCCATGAAACATACAGCTACCTCGGCCATAAATTCAATATCGCCGGGGAGTGGACAGCGCAAGTAGACGAGATTGTCACAGACTACATGGCCAGGCTGGACATGATACACTCCTCTCCTCTCCCTCTGGTTATGAAACTGGAGGCGATCGGGCAGATTGCTCTGGCAAAAATACACCATCTCTTCTCCAATGTACACATACCAAAGAAGGTATTGTACGAACTCAACAACAAAACTGTACAACGAGTGAGAGAGTGGTTTGGCATGAGCACACACACAACCCGTGACTTCGTTTTTCACAGTAAGCGGGAGGGGCGACTACGGATAACAGACATTGAATGGACATATATTTCCACACGCCTTGCCCATTTATTAAACATGCTTACCAGCGACGATCAGGCAGTCAGAGAGATCGCCAGAGCCTCGCTCATTCTCGACCTGGAGCGGCGCAAGGTCCCGAAAACGAGCAACCTCCCCAGCTTCCTTGGGTTTAAAAAGAAGCCCAGTGGTAAACTGGACACCAACGCGCCAGGGTTTGGCGTAAACTCTGACTGGCCCGACCTGAACGACCTGTGTGACTGGACTGGTGTTTCCCTGGAGTGGAAAAGAGCGGACAACGAGACGGTGAGCGTCTCCAAGTCTGTGATCATGGACCTGTCAATAAATGTGCACGCAACAGTGAGCCGCGACAGAACATCAAGCGCGCTCCCCACCATCGGCGCGTGCGCGCACCTTCTAACGCTCAGAAAGCAAGAGAGAAAGGAGCGCTGGACAGGACTGAGGCTGCAAGGGAAGCTTGCCTGCCTCCAGTCAGCTGATCACTCTGTGACCCACTCGATTCTAAAAAATGCAGCAATCGATGAGGATATCCTAATTTTTACGGTAAAGGCACGCCTTCAGGTGCTGCCAACTAAACTGAATCTGTCCATCTGGTATCCTAATAATCATGACTCTCACTGTCTACACCATGGACAGCGTCAGACCATAGAGTCTATGTCCCACATTTTAAACGGCTGTAATGTTTACCAAGGACTATACATAGCCAGGCATGACAGAATTGTTGACATTATCACCAAAGATGTGTCACCCATGTTTGATTCCTCTGTTTTGTTCTACAAACATTCATGTGTGAAACCAGAAATGTTTCAATGCAATGACCCCCATGTATTTCAAGGTATAACAGCAAATACACCAGATGTCATTGTGATTGATGAGAATAGCAGAGAGGTTTTCCTATGGGAAGTTGGTTGCACTTTTGACTCAAGTTTAGAGGAAGCTTTCCTCACTAAACAAGTTAAGTACCAACCATTAGTGCAAGCTATTATACGTTTAGGCTATAAATGCCAGCTCATCGTTTTTATTTTCGGCAGCCTAGGTCATGTCCACAGGCTGGTGGTCAGAGGCTTGAGAATTATGAGGTTGTCCAAATGTAAAGCAAAGCAGCTTGCAACATATGGCTCAATCTCCTCCATTATAGGCAGCCAAGCTATTTGGAGGAGGAGGTGTTTTCTGTACCCATAGATTTTCTCTGTATGTTAACAGACTGTGTGCAACCAACGTTGATTGAATAAGCTCATGTGTACGTATTGTCTACTCTGTGCATGTTTGACTCAAGCATTACAACATGTTTCGAGGATGTAGGGTATCAAAAGCAACTGAAAATATTTGTGCCCCTGCAATGTATTTTATAAATGCGGACACAAATAAAGACATTGAAATGTGTGTTTGTGTATGTCATCAACTTTTAATAACCAAGAAAGGTGTTATTTACTTTATTCTTTCCCATCTAGTTAATTGAGATAAGTTCACAAAATGCTAAAGGGCTCTTTATGGTTCCACGTTCACGCAATGCAAGGGGGTTACGGACCCCTCACGTCCTTGCGGACCCTCCTTGCGTCGACCGTAAGGGCCGCACGGGCGCCTCCCAAGAAACGTAACCGTCCGTCAAGGCGACGCAGCAGCAAGGGCTGTGATTGGTCCGCTAACTAAAACCCAACGCAGAACCATAAACGTTCACAACTGCGTCGAAGCGTCTGCGGGTTGCGGAAACGTGGAACCATAAAAAGGAATGGGAGTCATGCTACAGTGGAACATAAACAGCTGCAACCACAGTGTCTCTGATAAACCATGAAGATCCACCATCCATCTGAGAGGAAGGTGTGGTGGGATCAGGGCCGGCCCAAGCCTCCATGGGGCCCTAAGCGAAATTTGATTTTGGGGCCCTCTATTACTGCCAATAATAATGATTATTGATCATTCACACACCTACTATAAACGTATTCTACTTATTCTACTCCGTCATTACGAATACACTTGTAAAACTAAATGTGAAAACTTTTTGTTGTAGTTAGATTGTAATCAACAGTGATTAATGCAATGGAAGCAGACACAAGATTTGCAAACTTACAGAAAAATCTTTCAATTAATATTTGGCAAAGTCAGCAACTCCCCCTACTGGCCACACAGAGAATCAATACATAAAACCTCAAAGAGCAGCCCGGCATGTTTTACCCATCTATGGTTTTTAATCTGAAATGGTAGCAAATTCAGCTACAAGAGCAGCCTGGGGTTGATTAACACTTAATATTCAATATTAATATTAATATTAATATTAATATTAAGTGATATAGTACTAAGTGGGATACTGAATGTCATCTAGGTCAATTAAAAGT
Organism: Pollachius pollachius; assembly: GCF_949987615.1. Taxonomy (NCBI): domain Eukaryota; kingdom Metazoa; phylum Chordata; class Actinopteri; order Gadiformes; family Gadidae; genus Pollachius; species Pollachius pollachius. The sequence goes on along the minus strand of NC_136947.1, from coordinate 14,553,376 downwards.
AACAAAATAAACTAATCAGTTACTGTAAACACAATCTGCTTTATTATTATTATTTTAAATAAACTGCAACACCAAATATACAAAAACAGACAGTATTAAATAAAATAAAAATACAACAACAAATACTTAAATAATGATAAAATCAACAGGCACCTAAAACAAGGTAACACACAAATGGGTGATAAATAAAATATTAAGTTGAATTAGGTCTGAAAACTATGTAAAAATGTGCAAAATCTTTGCTAAAAATAGGGAGGGAAATACAAAACACACTCCTGTAATTCAAACATTTGACTTTTATATGTAAAAAACACAGCATTGAATAAAATAAACAAAGAAATATCAAATAAAATAGAAAGTTAAATAATTACGTCTGAAAACTATGTAAAAATGTGCAAAATCTTTGGTAAAAATAGGGAGGGAAATACAAAATACACTCCTTAGAACCTGTGTTTCCTGGCCTTTCTGGAGGCAAAGTCATTTATGACATCACAGTAAGAAATCCGATGGCCAACTTTGTTGTTTATACTCATCACTGCCAGTCCACTCAGTCTTTCTTGTGCCATGGATGATCTCAAGTAGTTCTTGATTAACTTGAGTTTGGAAAAGCTCCACTCTGCAGACGCAACAGTAACAGGGAGAGTGCAGGCTATCCGTAGAGCTACCCAAAGATTTGGGTACAACTCACAGATCTCATTTTGAGAGAGGTAAGTGAGCAGCTCAAATGGGGTCATCTGTGCTTTGGGGAGTTCTGGAAGGCTCTCCATCTCTGTAGCCAGTGCACTCCCATCAATATCAGCCTGTTCCCCTAAGGTGAGTTTGTCTCCAAGAAGTTTACACTGATCACTCCTTGTCTGTGCATCAAGCTGGCCAAAGTTGAGAAGCACTCCAAAATGGCTTCTGACCTCCCCTAGGGACTGAAAGCGGTCCTCTAAAGACCGGATGCTACAGTCTACTGTAGCATTAAAAAAGGACACTTCCAGCCTCTTCATTGCATCAGCTTGTGGCTCATCAGGCATCTCATAGGCAAAGTGCCTTTTTGTGGTTCGCAACCTCTTCTGCTTCAGCACTGCTTCAGTGTTCATTTGTTCACACATGTCTTTTGCTGAGACCTGTGCATCTTTAAAACCAGTTGCCCTGTAACCGATTAAATTTTGTTTGTTTTTCTGAATGAGGCTCACTGCAACATCAATCTGCATGTTGGGCGACTGAAGTAGTTTGCTTGTGGTGTTAATCTGGGAGAGAATGTCATGCCAAACCACGCAGCAAATTTGAAATCTGAATGATCCGATTTCTTCAGCAAGAGAGTGGGTCTCAACTTTCAGTATAGAGTCAGTAGTTTTTTCCCTGACTTCAAGCAAAGCTTCTCTCACCTTGTCTGCTTTGTAGCGTAATGGTTCTATACTTTTAATCCGGCTCTCCCATCGTGTTTCACTCCAGGACTTGAGTGTGATGTTCACATGCTTCTTCAAGATGGCCCACCTTTGAGGGGAACCTGAGAAGAGTTTGTAGATTTTTTCCGCATTTCCAAAAAAACAAGTGGCATCCACGGACACTTTGGCAGCATCTGAAACCACAAGATTTAAGGTATGGGCTCCACAAGGCACATAAAAAGCACGTGGATTTTTTTTAAAAAGCCTAGCCTGCACACCTTTATTTGCCCCTTTCATGTTTGCACCGTTGTCATATGATTGTCCCCTACAGTCCTCAAAGGGGATGTTCAATTCTTCAAGCCTCTGAAGAATTAGTTCAGACAAGCCTTGACCTGTAGATTCAGGAGCTACAAGAAACCCCAAGAAGTGTTCCTTTATCTCTGGTGTTTTGACAAGACTTAGAGTGCGGACAACAACAGACATCTGTTCTTGATGACTTACATCTGGGGTGCAATCCAATATTATTGCATAATATTTAGATTCCTTGATTTCTGAAACCATTGTGTCCAGTATTTTATCACTTACACAGGTTATCAACTCATTTTGAATTGTTTTCCCCAAATATGTGATATGCTCAGCTCCACTGTCAATTCGTCTCACGTGATCTTTCAACACTGGATCAAATGTAGCCATGAGTTCCACTTCTTTTAGAAAGTTCCCATTGTTGGCCTGATGTAATGTGTCTACAGATCCTCTGAGTGCCAGGTTCCTTTCTGCCAATGACTGGATAATGCTGATTAGACGTGTGAGGACATCTCTCCAGCGATTCTTTTCTGCCTCTAAGAGGCCCATTTCTGTTTCATCAATAGTTTTCCCCTTTGAAAGACGCAAGGCAAATTCCTTCCATTTAACCAGGTTGTTACAGTGATCTCCACTGTTTTCATGCTGTTTCAACAGTGCACCTATGTTGACCCAATCCTGCTGTCCCTCAGTTGCCAGTTTTATGGACTTTTTTGAAAATAATTTGCAGCAAAAGCAATAGACCGCATCTTTACTTTTTGAATATGTGAGCCAGCTCCGCTTGACTTCTTCCCCATTTACTAGTTGTCTGTATGTGTAATGATGGTGGAAGCTTCGGCCATCGTGTCTCTTCGGGAATGTGAATGTGTCTTTTATAGGCAGTGGCCCTCTTAATACCTGTTCAGTCCTTTCTGAGTCCGTCAGGAAAGAGGGACACTCAGCTGGGTCCACTGGCGGAGCTGCTGACCCCTGCTGCAAACTGGATGCTGAAGAAGACACATCAATCTCCATGACCAAAGATGAAGGACCTATAGGGAAATTAAAATAATATTTTTGGACAAAATTATTAATCTCAGAATATTCTGCAGTACACTGAGCAATTCTAAAGGCTGTTTTGTTGTTAATTTACCAGGTACAGCTGAGGTTGCAGAGAGGACAGTGGGTACAGTGGGTACAGTGGATGTAGCAGAGGATAGAGATGGACCTGAGATGAAAAACATGTCCCTTGTCATATGATTATATATTATATCTTATATTATAAAAATATTCATCTCAGTATGTTCTGCAGTGCACTGAGCATTAAAGGCTGTTTTGTAGTTAACTTACCAGGTACAGCTGAGGTTGCAGAGAGGACAGTGGGTACAGTGGATGTAGCAGAGGATGGAGATGGATCTGAGATGAAAATAATGTCCCTTGTCATATGATTATATCTTATATTATTACATCTTAATGAGATAATTTGACTAGAAATTAAATATATATGGTGACAGTTTTTCGATTACCTGATTCATCAGCCTGGGCTGCTCCTGAGGAGGTGGATTGCTCCTGAGCTGAGTCACTGCCTCCTCCAATATACTTTAACAGTGCTCCTGGGGAAGTTTCATATAACGTATCAGCATAACAGGGAGTTGATGTAAAAGGAATATATTTATTTACTCACATAAATTACTGTGCTCTGCAGCAAACAATTGCAAACAACATACCTCAAACTATAAGTTAACTAAATTAATTCATTAATGCAAAACCATATTGCTAGCAAACGTCACCGCGTTTGTAATTAACGTTAGTTATTAAACATTTACTATCAAACGTTGTTATCAGAAACGTTGTTTTGATGCCAAAAAGCGACCCAGAATAATATATATACACTGAGAATTAACTTATTCAAAGTATTACACAAACACAAAAACGTTAGCTTGAATAGTAAGCTAAGCTATCTAACCTACCCACAAGAGAGAAGTAGTAAGACATTTTGAACTAATGTTAGCTAGCAAATTTGCTATTATAGGCTAACGTATTTGAAACGAAATGTCAACAATAATTAGGGACTTTCCTAATTTCAGGGAACTTTTCAAAATCTCCTTGACACCAAATGTTACATTACCGAGACATACCTTTATCTTGTCGTTTTTTTTCCTCTTCATCTTTCTTCTTTTTTCTCTTTTCTGCCCCTGAGGGGTAAGTCCTTTTTTGAGACATCTTTCACCTGCTCCTAGCTCCTAGATGCTGAGTGCGCACCGCACGGTTGGGTGCACTGCACACGTTACTAGCGGAGGTCAAATGTCAAGCAGCGAGGCAGTAGGAAACTACACTGTGCTTGATATCATGTTAACAGACTCTGTTAACATGATACTGTTGTTTGTTTGTTTTTGTTTTTTTGTACAAGAACGGTCATTTGATAATATATGAATCATCATCACGCACACATGAAAAAAAAAAGAAGCTTTTTTATTTTTTAAGTTAGTTGCTCTTGGGGGCCCCCTAGTGGTCACGGGGCCCTAAGCAGCTGCTTAGTTCGCTTATGCCTTGGGCCGGCCCTGGGTGGGATTACCGCTTCCCTCCTCTTTGAAGAATAGGGAGATCATTGACTTCAGGTTTATGTAAAGGCTCCTCCACACTTTATATCACTGTGTCTCCGAAGAGCACAGTAGTAGAGAGCTGTGTCTGCCAGGGTTAGCTGGGTTATGGTGAGTTCAGTTGATGTTCCGGATGTCTTGGACGCATAACGAGGGTCAGGAATATTCTGTTGTGTTCTAGATCATCCTGCTCCTTTCCAGAGTATAAACTGAGGAGCCTGGTTAGAACGATGTCTGTACCGGTAAAGGTAAGCATTGCTATTGCTTGTTTCATAAGTGCATCTGAGTGTTACAGATGCTCCCTCTTTCCCACTGAACTTCTGTTTATCAGGAGAGATGGAGTCCCCAGCTATCAGCCCTTGAACAAGTCCACAAAAATAATGTGTTAGATAAACATTCAAAATACATTTTATGAAAATAAAGTTATTACAAAAATACACACACAAAAAAATCATCAAAAACACATCAGAATAAAATATCTAAAACATCCAATCATCATGATTCTGTCATATAATTAGTGTAAAGCATGATACTTACCAGATAGAAGTGTGGCCATAATAATACACTGCCAGGTTTCCATCTCAACAGTGGATCTACATCAACAGGAGAAACGATCTATTGTTCAGCTCAGGTATTACACTTATTCTCTTTATGCTACCAGATGTTAGAGACTCAATGACCAAACATGTTGAATAAATAGTTAAACACCTACTTGATAATACTGACATCTAGTGGTGGACATAAGACCTCAACTTCACCTTCAATGAGACATGCGTTCGAAACAATTAAAATATATATTTTTTCCTGGTTATTCATTTATTTACTCTTCAAACAAAACAGCGTTGCTGTGCCTTGGGACCAAGTGTTTTAGTAATCAGGAATAGACTCCAATATAAACATTAAAAGTGCGTACACTTCTGGGATGTTGTGTTCAACCAGTGACATATCTGGGGAATGTAATGTTTATTATGTGGCACACTTTCTGATGAATAAAGAGTATTACTGGGTAAACTTCTGGTTTTGACAAATAACACTAATAACTTATAACCATACTTGAATAAAGGGTAGCTGAGCCGTTAAAGCTGATAGATTGAAATGGTTGAATCAAGTCAGTGTTACTGTGTATGTGTGTGTGTGTGTGTGTGTGTGTGTGATCGACTTTTAATAACCAGGAAAGGTGTTTTACTTTTTTTTTTTACTTTATTCTTTCCCATCTAGTTAAACGAGATAAGTTCACAAAATGCTGAAGGGCTCTTTATGGTTCCACATTCACGCAATGCAAGGGGGTTATGGACCCCTCACGTCCTTGCGGACCCTCCTTGCGTCCGCAAGGACACAAGGGCCACACGTGCGCCTCCAAAAAAACATCACCTTCGGTCGAGGCGACGCAGCAGCAAGGGCTGTGATTGGTCCGCTAACCAAAACCCGACGCAGAACCATAAACGTTCACGATTGCGTCGAAGCGTCTGCGGAGTCATTGCGTTGCGCGAACGTGGAACCATAAAAAGGAATGGGAGTCATGCTACAGTGGAACATAAGCAGCTGCAACCACAGTGTCTCTGATCAACCATGAAGATCCACCATCCATCTGAGAGGAAGGTGTGGTGGGATTACCACTTCCCTCCTCTTTGATGAATAGGGAGATCAATGCCTTCAGGTTTATGTAAAGGCTCCCCCACACTTTATATCACTGTGTTCTCAAGAGCACAGTAGTAGAGAGCTGTGTCTGCCAGGGTTAGCTGGGTTATGGTGAGTTCAGTTGATATTTCGGATGTCTTGGACTGATAACGAGTGTCAGGAATATTCTGACTGTTGCTCCATGATTTTGCTCCTTTATAGAGTATATACTGAGGAGCCCGGTTCAAATCATGTCTGTACCAGTAAAGCCTAACACCAGTATAGCTTGTTTTATAGGTGCATCTGAGTGTTACAGATTCCCCCTCTTTTCCACTGGCTTCCTGTTCATCAGGAGAGATGGAGTCTTCAGCTATCAGTCCTTGTAAAAGTCCACATAATGGATGTGTTAGATTAACATGAACCATAAAAAACACAGCAGAATAAGATGTTAAAAACATTGAATAATTAATTATGATAATAAAATACTGATAATTCAGTTATATATACAGTGTGTAACATGAGCTTTCCTCTTACCAGACATAAGTGCAGTAATAATAATCACCAGCCAGGTTTCCATCTCAAAAGCAGGTCTACAGCAATAGGAGAAACTATCTGGTGTTCAGCTCAAGTATGAGACTTTTTCTCTTCATGGTATCAGCTGTTAAAGACACAATGACCAAACATGTTGATTACATATTTCGACTCACTCTGGTTAATACAGACCTCTAGTGGTGGATAAGAGATCTGACCTTCATATTCACTTAAGGAAGAAGAAAATAAACTCCACAAATGAACCACCATACTATTAACACCAAAATATTGCAAATAACATGGCTAGAGAAAGAACTGCAGAATATGTAAATATTTTTTCTACTGGTCTCGGGGAGAGAGTGTGTGTTTTGTGTTTTTTCAAGTGTGTTTTGTGCTTGGCTGGTTTTTGTACAGGGACTGTCGTGGCAATTTCTCTATCAGATATTGCGTCTAAGACAGATGAGATATTTAGATGCAAAAAGCACACAATACTTGTAGGCAATTGCTGGTCACATATATTTGTAATAAAAGTATGAACAAAGATACATCTCAATATGCATCAACAAATAATAAAAACAGGCATACAATAATAATAATCTGAGGCCTCAGATGGGAGTTCGCCCTGCGTCTTACTTTATTCTCTAAAGGTACGCAAAGAGAAGTCCGCTGAGTGGCTAAAGTTAGGAGTTCTAATACACTTAGGTTGGGTTCTGGAGGGGAGCTGTACCCCAATAAACCAAAAGCCTTTGTTTACCAGATGGTAATCTTTACAATTGAAGCTCCCCAGGATGCCATTGAAAGGGGTCGCGGCCGTGCCATGTAACCTTTTGCTTCCTCGATGCTAGCCAGGTGGTCGAGGAACAGGCCCACACATCAAAGGATTGCATTGAAACCGATTAAATCACAAAGAAGAAGAGGAAGAGGCAGGCAATAAAATGCATCACACAAAACTCAAAGGTTTACACTTTAGATGACCCACAAGGAGAGCAGAAGGCAGGCATTACATGCATCACTCAAAACAGTAACAAAACTTAAGTTCATAGATAGACAAAAACATCATGTAGATTTTCCATCACAGGACTCTTGTTTCCTATCACTGTGGGTCTCAGAGCACAGTAGTACAGATCAGAATCTGTCCCTGCAACAGAGGAGATCTTCAGATGGAACATGTTTCTTTCTCCTTCCTTTTTAAAAGTAAATCGAAATGCCTTCTGGTATTCTTTGATAAGGAACTGTGGAGGTGAGCTGGGGTGCTGGCGATACCAGCATGAATAGTTTGATGAGGTGTAATTGCAGGAGAGAGTCACGTTGTCTCCTTGTAGAGCCTGGACTCTGTCCTGGATTGAGTGGATAGTTTGCTGATGACTTTTACCTGGAGATTTTCAGAATCAAAAAGTCAGTTACTTCCACAGTGTTAACGATCCTGGAAATAATAATAGGAGTTAATTCATATGAATTGCTAAACCTGTATTGAGGTCAATGTCCTAAACAGGAAAGTGGTTTTAATGCAGAACTCACCAGCAAACCCAGTGAATAAAAGCAATAACATAAATAGCTGCATAGCTGGTACTGGAGCCCAATCAGATGTTGTAGAGCAGCTACAACAAGAGTCTAATTTCTGTTGGTTTGACAGATTGTTTCTGATGTGCTGCCTGTCAAGGTCTACCTCCTGCTGGTGTAACAGATATGGAAAACTGTTCATTAGTTATCATGAGTTTTGCAAATGATAGAGCAGTTGTTGGTGTTTTAGAGCCATCTGCTGATGTGATTGGGTATTGCAGATCTGCAGCTAGCATAGCTGACAGGGTCGGTTGGCTTTGGTGACCTTTCTCGCCTGTAGAGGCTTGCGGGTGTCACGTTTTCAGGTGATAAATCATAGATGATGTGCTACTACTGTACTTAAGCACTGTATCACACAAGTTGCAACTTACATCTGTGTCATTCTTTCTGGTGAAATGGTCCCACACACTACTTTTCTTTGCACACCTCATGCTGTCGTCTTCGCAAACGTTGTGAGTGTGCGAACCCTATAATCCCTGTGACCTCGCACCAAATGTTTTTTATGGTTTATTAAGCACAACCAGGCGAGTTATGAATAATTGAGTGTGAGGGATAATTTAATTTTCACTTCACACAAACTTGGAATGAGATGGCTAACTATAGTCTTATAACGTTTAGTCTACTGTCCATAATAATTTAGAGATCATATTCTCCGCCGCTCGCATGCAGGAATAATTAAGACTTGAGGAGAAATTAAACAGTGGGCTAGAGACGCGGTGCCCGTCCAACTTCCAATAACTCACCTCATCTGATCATCTTTTTGTGTGAAGTGAAACCAACACACACTCCACAGTCCACACTGACCCCAATTTTTCTTTTAACCGACAAGCGACAAGATTGATCGGTTAACGTTGATACGGTCAACCATTGGTCAAACGGTCATCGGTTAACATCCCTAATTTGGACGGGACATTATCAAAGTGCATAAAGTCTGAAAACACGGGAATAGCCCTCACAACCTGCCTTCCTCACAGAAGTTAGACCTGGGGTGGGTCATTGTTGGAACTGTGTGCCTAGGTAATGTCTACAGACCACTGACTATTAGCACGTTCCACACGAAAACCACAGAGCTGCAACGGCCCACTCTCTTTGACGTGCGCCCCAACATGTTCCATGTGAAAGAGAGGTTCAGCGAAACCCAAGCCACCAGTTAGACCCCAGCGTGTTCTGAGGACCAGCCTTTCTGTGAAACCGACCACCTTGGATGCATGGCGGACCAGGGATGACAACCAGGCTCCCTCCATTCAAGATGCAACGTTCATGGAGATAATGGATGAAAGACTGCGAAAAGACTCAAACAACAGTTGGGTGGCGCCATTACCTTTCAAGAGCCCACACCCACGGCTCCTAGACAACAGACCACAGCCGCTGAGGCGTCTCATGTCTCTCAAGCACTTTACAGAGGGGGCGGTCTGTTCAGCTGGCCTTTAGATATTCGGAGGGAAGATAAGAATCCTCCATTCTCCAGCATGGGTCTGGATGTGTTCGGCCCATGGAACGTCTCCACACGCAAGACCAGAGGCGGCTTCGCTCAAAGTAAAAGTGTGCGGGACGGTCAAACACATCTGCTCTGACTGCAGCACAAACTTCATTGGCGCCTGTAAAGAACTGAAGATAGCCTCAAACATTAACAGCACTGCAGTAAAGACTTACCTCTCAGACAAGGGCTGCACCTGGTCCTTTAATCCCCCACATGCAACCCATTGTGGTGGATCATGGGAGAGAATGATAGGGCTGGCAGGGAGAATTATGGACACAATGTTACTCCAGCCGAAAGACAAGCTCACCCACGAAGTGCTGGTGACTTTCATGGCAGAAGTCGCAGCGATCATCAACGCCAGGCCACTTGTTCCAGTGAGTATGGACCCTGATGACTCCTTCATACTCACGCCAGCTGCTCTTCTCACGCAAAAGATGAACATTGTTCCTGCTTCTGCGGGTGAGTTTGGAGTTGCCGACCTCTACAAGTCCCAGTGACGACAGGTTAAGCACCTGTCCAACGCGTTCTGGGACCACTGGAGGAAGAAATTCCTCCCAACACTGCAGGCCCATAAGAAGTGGCAGTCCACTCATCCAAACATTCAGCCTGAAAGCGTTGGTGATGGTAAGCAATGATGGTAAAAGTGCGCCAGGCATACAATAATAATAATCTGAGGCCTCAGATGGGAGTTTGCCCTGCGTCTTACTTTATTCTCTAAAGGTACGCAAAGAGAAGTCCGCTGAGTGGCTAAAGTTAGGAATTCTTATACACTTAGGTTGGGTTCTGGAGGGGAGCTGTACCCCAATAAACCAAAAGCCTTTGTTTACCAGATGGTAATCTTTACAATCGAAGCTCCCCAGGATGCCATTGAAGGGGGTCGCGGCTGTGCCATGTAACCTTTTGCTTCCTCGATGCTAGCCAGGTGGTCGAGGAACAGGCCCACACATCAAAGGATTGCATGGAAACCGATTAAATCACAAAGAAGAAGAGGAAGAGGCAGGCAATAAAATGCATCACACGAAACTCAAACGTTTACACTTTAGATGACCCACAAGGAGAGCAGAAGGCAGGCATTACATGCATCACACTGTTATGTTTGAATAACGGAGACTGAAGCCAGAGCTTACTTGGAGCGTGCTCTCTGTTTATTCACCAAAACGCAACTCGCTGAAAACAGGTACGGTCACGTGAATCGCACGTTACCGTAAAACACATTGCACTGACGCAGCAGTGCCAGATGTAACAATTCCCCCCCCCTCACAGAACTAGGAGTGATACTCAGTCACAAAGTCACGCAGGTGCTGGGGCCTGCCGCGTGCCCGAGCTGGACGGGGTTCAGGTGCAGCAACAACCACTGGCCCGTCGGGCTGGGCCGGAGGAGCTGGGATTGGTGCAGCCTCTAACCATGCAGCCGGCAGAACTCTAGCAGCGGGCACCACCAGGTCTGGGCTCGGGGGGGCGTGTACCTTGCCCAGGCGGTTAGCATGCCAGCGTGTGCCGTTGGCGAGCCTGAATGTAGCCGGGCCAAGCTGTTGGCTGACCTGGACCGGGTCCGACCAAAACGACTGGAGCTTGTTGTCCCGATGAGGTCGACGAATCCTGACCCAGTCCAAAACAGCGATGGCAGGTGGCTTAGCACGTCGGGCCCTGTCGAAACGGTCCTTCATCCGACGCTGGCGTGTGTCGACGGCGGCTCGAACCGGGTGGGCTGGGGCCCAAACTGCTGTAGGGCGGAGCCTATCCAGAGGCAGCTGGAGCTCCCGCCCCAGCATAAGGGAGGCTGGGGAGACTCCTGTGGAGGCGTGTCGGGTGGCCCGGTAATGCAGCAGCGTTTGGAGGAGGCTGGTGGTGAGTGTGCACCCTTGTGCCAGATTGGCCCTGATGCCATTTTTCAATGACTGGTTCAGCCGTTCCACCCCCCCATTCGCAGCCGGGTTGTAGAATGCTGTGCGAATGTGGCGTATTCCTTTCCCCTCCAGATAAGAGGACAGTTCGTGGGAGACCATCTGGGGACCATTGTCGGTCGTGATCCTCTCGGGCAGGCCCCACCGCGCGAACAGAGAGTCGAGAATGTCAACCAACACCTTGGCTGTGACCGAGCCCACAGGCACTACCTCTGGCCACTTAGAGTGGAGGTCGTAGACAACGACGAGGAACCTCTGGTGATGCGGTACTCCATGCAGCTCGCCGCAGATGTCAAGTTGTAGGTGCTCCCAGGGTTTGGATGGCCAGTCCAGTGGTTGCATGGGCGGGGGTGGGGCTGGGGCCCTGGTCTTACCACTAAGAAGGCAAGCAGTGCAGTCCTTGACCAGGGTCTCGATTTCCCTATCGATGCCTGGCCACCACACCACGTCGCGACACCGCTGTTTGAGCTTGACAATGCCCAAGTGGCCCTCGTGCGCCATAGCAAGGGCACGTGCCCGAAGGGCACTCGGGACCACAGTGCAGAGCCCAAGAGCGATGCAAGTGTCGTTCCAACATGACAGTTCGTCCCTGACCCTGGAGTAGGGGAGCATCTCATCTGGTACCCTCACCGGCCAGCCAGCCAGTCTGATGTAGGTCGAGAGTGTAGAGAGGGTGGGGTCGTCAGCTGAGGCGTCCTGGATCTCCCTCAGTGACACTGTCTCCTTGAGGGGTGTGTGGAGGAGCTGGACAAGGTCGTGCTCGGCCTGGTCCTGACCGGGGGCCAAATATGGATCTGGGGGTGAGTTGGGGATTGCACGTGACAGCAGGTCAGCCACCATGTTGTCCCGACCCGGCGTGAAATGCAGGCGGAAGTTGTACTGCTGCAGGCGGTCGGCCCAACGATGGAGACGGAGTGGTTTGTGGCCGGTGCCAGACGTGGCTAGGAGGGTGGTGAGGGCCTGATGGTCCGTCCACAGTGTGAATGCGCGTCCGTAGAGGTACATGTGCCAGCGCTCACATGCCCAGAGGCACGCTAGGGCTTCCCGCTCCCCTACCGAGTACCTCTGTTCCGTGGGGCTGAGAGCCCGTGAGGCGAAGGCGATCGGCCTCTCCACACCCCCTTGCAGCTGGGACATCACAGCACCGATGGCCATGGCGGAGGCATCACATGTGACGAGGGTGGGGCTGGCTGGGTCAAAGTGCGCCAGGACCGGTAGTTTGGTGAGCTGGGACTTCAGGAGGCGCACAGCGTCCGAGCAGGCAGACGACCAGAACCAGGGCTCACCATGTTTCAGCAGCTGTCGCAGTGGTGCAGTCGTGGCCGAGTACTGTGGCAGGAAACGTAGGTAGAATGCTGTCATACCCAGGAAGGAGGCCAACTGAGTGGCTGAGGTGGGCTCCGGGACACGGTGGATGGCCTCTGTGTTCGAGTGGAGAGGGTATATGCCATCAGCCGAGAGACGGAACCCCACAAACTCAATGGCCGGGGCAGCGAAGACACACTTCTCGCCGTTGAGTGTGAGGTGGTGCTTGGCCAGTGCACTGAACACTCTGTGGAGGCGCTCGTCGTGGCTCTCGACAGTGGCCCCGTGAACCACGATATCGTCCAGGTAGATGGCCACACCCGGGATCCCAGCGAAGATGGAGGCCATTATCTTTTGGAAGCAGCTGGGGGCAGAGCTTAGACCAAAAGCCATGCGTTTGTAACGGAAGACCCCTTTGTGGGTGATAAACGCGGTGAGGTTGCGGCTCTCAGGGTGTAGTGGCACCTGGAGGTAACCCTGGCGGAGGTCTAATTTGGAGAAAGTTGTGGACCCGTGGAACTGGGCGGTGAGCTCCTCTATCGTTGGCAAAGGGTATTTGTCTGGGATGATGGCCTTGTTTACCGCTCTTAGATCCACGCAGAGTCGCAGCCCCCCAGACTTCTTCTTTGCCACCACAATGTTGGAGATCCAGGGCGATGCATTCACCTGTTCGATGATGATGAGGAGATGTCATTGCGGAGGGCCAGAGGAGAGCGGCGGAGGGGCTGGATGACAGGCATCACCTGCGGGTCTAACAAGGGCTGGTGGGCGAAAACATCGAGGCAGCCCACACCGCTGAACAGCATGGGCCACTGTTGCTGCCAGGGGATGGTAACAGTGTGAATCTCTGAGCCAGCGGTGTCTAGCAGAGTGAAACCGAGGCTGTTGAAAAGGTCGAGGCCAAGGAGGTTGGTCCCGTGGCGTGCAATATTGAACCTGAAGAGTGGCAGTGTCTTCTCTCCGTATTTCACAGGCAGCTGAAGGGAGCCCACGATGTCAATCTTTGAGTTGGCATAGCCACGCAGGGTGGTGGTGGGCTGCCCCAGTGGCTCGTGGGAGAAAAACTGTGTGTAAGTCGCCAAGTTCAGGAGGGACACCGTGGCTCCAGTGTCTAGGAGGAGCGGTAGAGTAACATCACCAACCATCAACGAGCATGTTTTAAATGGCGCTCGTCCTGAGCTAACATTGTGGATGATTGTGGTAGGTGGCTGGGAGGCTCTAGCTGGGGCAGACCTACAGACTTTGTGAAAGTGGTTGAGTTTCCCGCAGTTGGAGCAGGTTTTACCACGGGCAGGACAGATCTGAGCTCTTGAATTGTGCGCAGAAGAGCCACAATTCCCACATGGCTGGTGTGGGCGGTCACATGACTGAGAGGCTAGTAATATGTTCTCCTCGCTGCTGTCTACACTCACGTGGAGGAGGGGCACCCGTGACTCGAGTGGGCCCGCTGCCTTGGCCAGTGCTAGAGAGTTGGAAGAGGTGGATAAACTAGCTGCACATTCCAGAGCAGATTCAACCTGAACTGCAAGGTGTAGAGCTCCTGCTAATGTTAAATCATCATTTTCCAGTAGGAGTCTTTCCCTTATTTTGTCACAGTTCGTGTGCAGTATCAGGTGGTCCCTTATCATTTCGTCCTGTAAGGCCCCGAACTCTCACAAGCTAGCTAAACCTCGTAAATCCGCCACAAACTGCGTCACTGACTCACCCGACCGTTGGTGCCTCCGTCGGAATATGACGCGACGGAGCAGAGCACTTTGTGGGGCTGCGAAATGTGCTTTTAGTAGCTCCACGGCATCTGTGTAAGTTGTTGCGTTGCCGAGAGCTCCAAACACGCGCTGTCCCTCCGCTCCTAGGCAGTGCAGCAAGAGTGCATGTTTACTTACTGTCAAAACATCTTCTAAGCCGGCAGCTAGAATATATGTTTCGAACGAGGAAATCCAGCGAGGCCACGGCACCGGTGGTTCTCCCGGTAGGGCCAGGAAGGGGGAGGGTGGTGGTAGGGAGCAATCAGCCATCTCTCGTCGCCAATGTTATGTTTGAATAACGGAGACTGAAGCCAGAGCTTACTTGGAGCGTGCTCTCCGTTTATTCACCAAAACGCAACTCGCTGAAAACAGGTACGGTCACGTGAATCGCACGTTACCGTAAAACACATTGCACTGACGCAGCAGTGCCAGATGTAACACACACAAAACAGTAACAAAACTTAAGTTCATAGATAGACAAAAACATCATGTAGATTTTCCATCACAGGACTCTTGTTTCCTATCACTGTGGGTCTCAGAGCACAGTAGTACAGATCAGAATCTGTCCCTGCAACAGAGGAGATCTTCAGATGGAACATGTTTCTTTCTCCTTCCTTTTTAAAAGTAAATCGAAATGCCTTCTGGTGTTCTTTGATAAGGAACTGTGGAGGTGAGCTGGGGTACTGACGATACCAGAATAAATAGTTTGATGAGGTGTAGTTGCAGGAGAGAGTCACGTTGTCTCCTTTTAGAGCCTGGACTCTGTCCTGCGTCGAACGTCTGCGGGGTCATTGCGCTGCGGGAACGTGGGACCATAAAAAGGAATGGGAGTCATGCTACAGTGGAACATTAACAGGTGCAACCACAGTGTCTCTGAACAACCATGAAGATCCACCATCCATCTGATAGAAAGGTGTGGTGGGATTACCATTTCCCTCCTCTTTGAAGAATAGGGAGATCATTGCCTTCTTTCTCCTTTCCGGAGTATAAACCTGGGAGCCCGGTTCAAATTATGTCAGTAAAGGCAAACATTATTATAGCTTGGTTCATAGGTGCATCTGAGTGTTACAGATTCCCCCTCTTTTCCACTGACCTCAGTCCTGGTAAAAGTCCACATAATGGATGCGTTAGATTAACATGAACCATAAAAAACACGGCAGAATAAGATGTTAAAAACATTGAATTAATTCATTAAATGAATTAATTATGATAATAAAATATTGATAATACAGTCATATATACAGTGTGTAACATGAGCTTTTCCTCTTACCAGACATAAGTGCAGTAATAATAATCGCCAGCCAGGTTTCCATCTCAAAAGCAGGTCTACACTAATAGGAGAAGCTATCTGGTGTTCAGCTCAAGTATGAGACTTATTCTCTTCATGGTATCAGCTGTTAAAGACACAATGACAAAACATGTTGATTACATATTTCGACATATTCTGGCTAATACTAACCTCTAGTGGTGGGTCAGAGATCTCGACTTCAGATTCACTAAAGGAAGAAGAAAATAAACTCCACAAATGAACCACCACACTATTAACACCAAAATATTCAAAATAACATGGTTAGAGAAAGAACTGCAGAATATGTGAATATTTTTTAATTGGTCTGTCTACTGGTCTCAGGGGGAGAGTGTGATTTGTGTTTTTCAATTGTGTTTTGTGCTTGGCTGGTTTTTGTACAGGAACTCTTTGTTTCCTGTCACTGTGGGCCTCAGAGCACAGTAGTACAGAGCAGAGTCTGTCACTGCAACAGAGGAGATCTCCAGATGGAACATGTTTCTTTCTCCTTCATTTCTAAAAGTAAATCGAAATGCCTTCTGGTATTCGTTGATAAGGAACTGTGGAGGTGAGCTGGGGTACTGACGATACCAGAATAAATAGTTTGATGAGGTGTAGTTGCAGGAGAGAGTCACGTTGTCTCCTTGTAGAGCCTGGACTCTGTCCTGGATTGAGTGGATGGTTTGCTGATGACTTTTACCTGGAGATTTTCAGAATCAAAAAGTCAGTTACTTCCACAGTGTTAAAGATCCTGGAAATGATAATATGAGTTAATTCATATGAATTGCTAAACCTGTATTGAGGTCAATGTCCTAAACAGTTCAGTGGTTTTAATGCAGAACTCACCAGCAAACCCAGTGAATAAAACCAATGACATAAAGAGCTGCATAGCTTGTACTGGAGCCCAATCAGATGTTGTAGAGCAGCTGCAACAAGAGTCTAACTTCTGTTGTGTTGACAGATTGTTTCTGATGTGCTGCCTGTCAAGCTCCACCTGCTGCTAGAGTGGCACCAAGGACTGAGTGAGACAGGAGCAGACCTTCTACTTTACTGTCTCTGTGGAGCCCATGAGGACTCAGGCAGAGGAGCGACAGGAGTTCTTCTTAGTTCATAGTGCGAAACCTTCACTGCCTGTAAACGTAGCAGGCGGAGACCACTGCTGCAGATTCAGGTTTTTATTAACTGACCCTAATCTAAAGTGGTTAAATTGGTTAAACAAATAGTTTTTATAAGCAAAAGTAAAGAACTATGGATTAAGTATTTTGATACAATGTGATTATTGAGCGTCCATGTTGCAGCGTGAGATGGACTCCGTCATTTTGGAAATCCATCTCACCTTTGCTTCTGCTGCCTTTGCATCTTTTCTGTGCTCAATCCCTACTCTGCATATTCTCCAGTCCTCAGAGAATCCCAGAAACTCCAGTTTATTGGATGAACAAATTCCACACCTGCTGGCAAAAGAATCCGGCACAAAATCAGGTTAAATGTCCTATAGTTTGAAGTCAGCATTAGCACAGACGGACATTGCATCACTGGCCCCTCCTCTTTATCATTTATGCAACAGCATCTCAACCACAATGTTCATTATTATTTTTTTCTATAGATCAGAATTTTATAATTCAGTCAGATTCCCTACTCATTTGTGTCCTGCTACTGTGGATCATTAGCGGGTGCAACCACAATGTCTCTGATAAACCATGAAGGTCCACCATCCATCTGATGGAAAGGTGTGGTGGGAAGACCACTTCCCTCCTCTTTGAAAAATAGGGAGATCATTGCCGTCAGGTTAATGCAAAGGCTCCTCCACACTTTATATCACTGTGTTCTCAAGAGCACAGTAGTAGAGAGCTGTGTCTGCCAGGGTTAGCTGGGTTATGGTGAGTTCAGTTGATGTTCTGGATGTTGTGGACTCATAAAGAGTGTCAGGAATATTCTGACTGTCGCTCCATGATCTTGCTATATAAGTATAAACTGAGGAGCCTGGTTAGAACCATGTCTGTACCAGTAAAGGAGAACATTTTCATAGCTTGTTTCATAGGAGCATCTGAGTGTTACAGATGCTCACTCTTTCCCACTGACTGTTCATCAGGAGAGATGGAGTCCCCAGTTATCAGCCCTTGAACAAGTCCACAAAAATAATGTGTTAGATAAACATTCAAAGTTCATTTTAAGTTAATAAAAAAAAATTAACATACAAAATACAACCGAATAAAATATAAAAACATCCAATCATCATGAATCAGTCATAGCGTGAATCATGAGGCTTTCATCTCACCAGACCTTCTCACCAGATAGAAGTGCAGCCATAAAAATCCACAGCCAGGTTTCCATCTCAACAGCAGGTCAACAGCAACAGGAGAAACTATCTGGTGTTCAGCTCAAGTATGAGACTTATTCTCTTCATGATACCAGCTCTTAAAGATACAATGACAAAACATGTTGAAATAGTAAAACACCTACTTGATAATACTGACCTCTAGGGCTGGATAAGAGAGAACTCACCTTCATGTTCACTTTAAGAAGAGTAACTGTAAACATGTGAAACATAGATGGTTTTTAATTGAATGAGCCATGCGGATAAAAGCTACTAATATAAACCACTATTTAAACTAAATCATTTAAAATAATATAGCAAGTGAACTTATTGAAAAAATATTTTATAAAATTAAAATTGAAAAATGGTAAAGATGTATAATTAACCAGGAAATAAATATTGCGATGAATTAATGTGTTTTGTCAGAAATGTCATCGATCGGGTATCAGGGGGAGATGGAAGAGTGTTTAGTGTTCAGCAGGTTTTTGTACAGGGAGTCTGTGTTTCCTGTCTATGTGGGCTGCAGAGCACAGTAGTACAGAGCAGAGTCTGTCACTGCAGCAGAGGAGATCTGTAGCTCCACAAGTCTCTGTTTCTTGATATGTGTGATGTTCAGTACTGGTATTGGATTAGTTATGATTCCAGAGTTTTCCATGAAAAGGAACTGTAGCGGTGAATCAGGGTACTGGCGGTACCGTAAGAGACTACTGACTACAGAGCTGTCGTAGCTGCATGAGAGCACCACACCAGCATCCTCAACAGCACGTTGGACATCCTTCTGTGGACTGATACTGTCTTCAACACTTGGAGCTGGAAAAAAATGGGGATTCGTCACTGTAACGAGAATCAAATCTATAATAAATTCATGTTTCAGACAAAGATCACTTTATTGGACCAATTAGGAGTTGCAGAGTGGTAAAATTTTTTGTTGTTTTGACAAAAATCTTACCACATAAAATGCAACATATCACGAGTGCAAAGAGCATGATGTGGTAACGCAGTGGAGAGCAGAGCGAGTTCATGCAGAACGAGAGAATGAATGAACATTTTGCGCAACTGAGACCGGCTCCTCCCATCATCTCATCTCTCCGAGTTTTTCCAATACACAGAAGGCCTCTTTCCATTCACAACCAGTGGAGGGCGCCACATCAAAGGGTGAGTTCACTTGATAGGTGAACAAAATTAGATGTTCCTTCACTTTCCTAGCGGGTATAGTGCCACAATCAAAGGATATCAACTCACTGCATAGGTGTCTTGCTATTTTGATGGTTGGGATTTATTTATTTAAAGGAAATCCAATCCCCAACACAACTTGTAGATTTTTTTCTATTGTAGTTGTCTCCGTCTGTTGGTGAACACATGCTATTTCATTGTAACTTGGTTTCCCGGTCCCGTTTGGATTAATTACGTTGTGACACACCTGTTGTGGAAATAGTTAAACCATTTATTTTATAATATTGACCTCTAGTAAATTATACCAGTTATTATAATCCCAGTAAAGAATAACATAATCATCATTTGTAGGAGCATCAGAGTGTTACAGTTTCTCCCATTTTTCCACTGACTTCCTGTTTATCAGGAGAGATTGAGTCCCCAGCTATCAGCCTTGGAAAGAATCCATATAATGGACGCACCCGCGGCGCTACCATTGGGCCAACCCATTTTAGGTCCGGGCCCACCCATTTTGACCGAGTTCTATAGTGAGTAGTGAGTGATTTTCATTCTAGCTGTTCATCCAATAAGCAGCCTGAGGAAAGCTTTGAGTAATAGCTTCTCAGCTAATCAGCGGCTTCTACCCCACGTGTGGACTGCCTGCCCACAGGCTGCAATACGCACGTTGATTCTATTCTGGGCAAATCATCAATACAGCAAAACTCTGACCTACAGAAATTATGGAATGACATACTGGACAAGCAGATGATGGAGCTGAACACTCGTTTCAAGCCCGACACATACAGCTTTATGAGAGCCGCTGCTGCCTGCCTGCCACGGTCAGACACCTTTGGTGACAAGGCTCTCATCCGGCCCGCCTGCGCGCACTTTTCCATTCCGGTGGAAGACGCAGAGCACACTGTGTTTGTGCAGCAGCTTAAAAGAAATGCAAAGGCCAACAAGACCATGAACGAGAAAAAAGAAACACTCGTAGAAGTGCTCGACGCATGCCCCCGTGATATTTTCCCCAACATGAACAGCCTCCTCACATTACCCATGACGACATGTACTGTGGAGAGACTATTTTCAGCTGTCAATCGGATAAAAACAGGCACCAGGGCTACAATGTTGACAGATAGACTGCACTCTTTGTCCCTGCTTTCATTTGAAAGGGAATTGACTAATTCACTGGAATATCAAGATATTCTTGCTGTGTTCAGCACGAAACCCCGCCGTCTCCTGCTGTCAGCCCCAAGTCCCACAAGCAAGTTTTAATTGAATTGTGTGCATTTGTGATTATTTATCAGTTATCTCGGATTGTTATGCTTTTGTTTATATGGTTAGATATGTTATGCATTTAATTATTCTTAAGAAATAAGCTACAGGAGAAATAATTTTTGATCGTTTTCCTGCTGTTTGTGTTTAGCAACTGTGTCAGATTCAATGCTGCTGTTATTTCATGACCATACAGTTATTCTGTCATTCTGAATTTATAAGAAACAGTTAAATAATTTTGGACTTCCCTGCCCGCCGTGCTGGGTAAATAAATGGAGAGAGAAACAGAACCTCCAAAGATATAATTCCGTTTCAGTCTTTTTGTGTATTGAACGTTTAAAAAGAGATAAATGAAGTTAGGCTTAATGCCAAGGAGTATGTCTTTGTCCGCTTCAGCTCTGAGCTGAGGAGAGCAACATAAGTGCCACACAAGTAGGCTACTGTCGCTGTCCTCGGTGCCGCAGAAAAGTGCTGAAACGGAGATGAAGGGGAACCTTCTTCTCCATTTATTTTTGGCTTATTTTAACTGGCCCATCCAGTTTTCTGGAGGCCCACCCACAATCAAAATCCTCGCGCCGCTAGTGAATGGACGTGTTAGATAAAATGTCATATGTTTGTAACATGAGCTTTTCCCAACAGCGGGTTTAAAGCAACATGAGAAACTATATGGTGTTCAGCTCAAGTAAGGATTTATTCTCTTCATAACAGCTGTTGAAGACACAATCACCAAACATAATGATGAAATAGTTAAACACCTACTTGATATTACTGACCTGCAGAACAATTTTAAGATGTTCAGAGTATGGGCAAATTATCTACAGAGGTTCTGATGAGTTAGGGTTAGTGAGTAATGTCTTTGTACTGGATTCAGGGGAAGAGGGTTTTTGTACAGGAAGTCTGTGTTTCCTGTGACTGTGGGCTGCAGAGCACAGTAGTACAGAGCAGAGTCAGACAGCTGCAGGTTCTGGATCAAATCTCTCTTTGTGGAGCTCTGCAGCATTAATTCCACTTCTATGCGTAGAGCATTGTAGCATGAACCTGGGGAAGTCATTGAGTTGTTGTTTGTACCAGAAAATAGAGGGACTTTTTCCAATGGTCTCAAAAGTACATCCAAGACTAACTGTGAGTCCTTTTATAGCAATGACATCTTCTCTGGTCTGGATCACTCTGTCTTCTCCCTTACACTCTGGGGATGAACTTAAGTGTAGATTAATGAAAAACGATAGGTGTAGATTAATGAATCAATTAATTGAGATCAATGATGAGAGGGGGGTCAACAGGAGTCTTTAAAGAGTCACCCAGCCAGAGAGTGAGAACCAGGATGATAGCCAGCCAGTGTTCAATGTTTAAAGTGGGAGGGGAAGAGAGAGAGGAAGATTATTTATACTCTGATGCAGAAGGACATTTCATCACTGGCCCCTCCTCCTCATTATTTATGCAACAGCATCTCAACCACAACGTTCATGATTTAATTATTTCTATGGATCAAAAAGTTATAATTCAGTCAAATTGCCTACTCATTTGAGTCATGCTACTGTGGATCATTAGAAGGCGCAACCACAGTATCTCTGATAAACCATAAAGGTCCACCATCCATCTGATGGAAAGGTGGGGTGGGAGTACCACTTACCTCCCTATATCACTGTGTCTGCCAGGGTTAGCTGTGTTATAGTGAGTTCAGTTGATGTTCTGGATGTTCCGGACTCATAATGAGTGTCAGGAATTTTCTGGCTGTCGCTCCATGATCCTGCTCCTTTATAAAGTATAAACTGAGGAGCCTGGTTAAAACAATGACTGTACGAGTAAAGGCGAACATAGTCAGAGCTTCATAAGTTCATCTGAGTGTTACAGATGCTCCCTCTTTCCCACTGAACTTC
Organism: Pollachius pollachius; assembly: GCF_949987615.1. Taxonomy (NCBI): domain Eukaryota; kingdom Metazoa; phylum Chordata; class Actinopteri; order Gadiformes; family Gadidae; genus Pollachius; species Pollachius pollachius. Next base: position 14,531,082 of record NC_136947.1, on the reverse strand, counting down.
TGTTTGTCAGGAGAGATGAAGTCCCCAGCTATCAGCCCTTGAACAAGTCCACAAAAATAATGTGTTAGATAAACATTCAAAATACAATTAATGAAAATAAAGGTAATGCACAAATATATAAACATATAAATTAAAAACACATCAGAATAAAATATATATAACATCCAATCATCCTGATTCAGTCATATAAGTGGTGTAAAGCATGAGGTTTTCATCTTACCAGATAGAAGTTTGGCCATAATAATACACTGCCAGGTTTCCATCTCAACAGCAGGTCTACACTACAGCAACAGGAGAAACGATCTGGTGTTCAGCTCAAGTATTAGAATTATTCTCTTCATGCTACCAGCTGTTAAAGACTCAATGAACAAACATGCTGAATAAATAGTTCAACGCCTACTTGATAATACTGACATCTAGTGGGGGATATCCGACCTCAGCGTCACCTTCAATGAGACATTCATTCGAAACAATTAAAATAAAGAAATTGAACGTGAATATTCCAAGCAAGATAATGTAAATAAAAAAAATGCAGACAAATTTTAAAATATCTTGCTCGAAAATGGATCATTAATTGGGAGTCACTACTGTGATGAGTTGAAGTGTTTTGTGTATAATGTCTGTATACTGATTACCTGGGTAGAGGGAAGTGTGCTTTGTACGCTCTGGGGAAGAACAGAAGATGTAGATCATTTAATGAATCAATTGATACCAATGATGAGGGGAGTCTTTAAGGAGTTCCCTAGCCAGACAGTGTGAACCCGGATGATCCCACATACTGACCATGATAGATTAACATTGGACCATAAAAAGCACAACAGAATAAAATGTCTAAAACATAAATTAACCAATAATAATAAAGTTATTGATGATTCAGTTATGTACGTATTTTGAAACATGAGGTTTTCATTTTACCAGATAGAAGTGCAGCAATAATAATTCACAGCCAGGTTTCCATCTCAACAGCAGGTTTACAGCAACAGGAGAAACTATCCGGTGTAATGAGCATGAGACTTATTCTCTTCATGGTAGCTGTTAAAGACAAAATGACCAAGATATTGAAGAAATGTTCGACCTCTCCTTGATAATACTGATCTCTTTTGGTGAACAAGAGATCTCACCTTCATATTCACTTAAAGAAGAGTAACAACTAAAACACAAATTGGTAAATAATTAGAAAAAGAGCCATGCTAAGTAAAGCTCAACAAATGAACCACATTATCAAAACCAAAATATTCCAAATAATATGGCTAGAGAATGAACTGCAGTAATATGTAAATATTTTGTAAAAGGAGAATGGTAAACGTGTATCCTCATTCAGGAAAAAAAAATTGTAAAGAGTTCATGTATTTTGTCAGCAATCTCTGTACTGGTCTCAGGGAGGCGGGAAGTGTGTTTTGTGCACAGCAGGTTTTTGTACAGGGAGTCTGTGTTTCCTGTCACTGTGGGCCTCAGAGCACAGTAGTACAGAGCAGAGTCTGTCACTGCAACAGAGGAGATCTTCAGATCCACACCAGTCTTCTCAGTGCCAGTCAGTTCAGTTGAAAACCTTTTGTCTGAACCAAGAGACTCTGCTGTCCTGTTGTTACCAAACCCTGAGATGTACAGCAGGAACTGTGGAGGTTCTCCAGGATACTGACGGTACTAGAAGAAATCATCATTAATTTTAGCATTTTCAGAGAGCCTGTAGGACAGAGTAACAGTCGTATCTTCTAAACTGTTCGGTTCCTTCTTGTCAGGATTGAGGTCCACACTATAAACACCTGTAAAATAGAAGGTTCATCCGTAAACATGTTGCCATGAACTGCTAAACCTGTATTGAGGTCCATGTCTGAATTAGGACAGCGCTGCTAAACCAGAACTCACCAGTAAACCCAGTGAATAAAACCACGAACATGAAGAGCTGCATAGCTAATACTGGACCAAGCAGATGTTGTAAAGCAGCAACAATCAAGAGTCTAAAAGCTGTTGTTGACGGATTGTTTCTGATGTGCTGCCTTTCAAGCTCCACTTCCTGCTAGAGTGGCTCCAAGGACTGAATGAGACAGGAGAAGACCTTCTACTTTACTTGCTCTGTGGAGACCATGAGGACTCAGGAAGAGGAGCGACAGGAGCTCTGGCTTTCAAAACTCAAGGAGAACCACTGTAGTCACACCATCTCCTCATGTACATATATACAATGTTTTGATAAAAATTATGATTGTGTGCTCAAAATATGAATATTTTATGTTGAATGAGTTTAGACATTTTTTATTGCTGTAATTCCTTACCTGAAGGGGTGGGTCAATTCTCGTTCTCATAGATCTCTAAAAATATATTTTTTTAAATTTAAAGTTTACTCCCTCATTGACTGTTGTAACATAGTGTGTTTGTGATCAGTCATAGAGCTGATGGTTGTTTTATTTAGATTCCCTACTCATTGGAGTCATGCTACATTGGATAATTAGCAGGTACCACCACAGTGTCTCTGATCAACCATGAAGATCCCCAATCCATGTGATAGAAAGGGATGATGGGATTACCACTTTCCTCCTCTTTGAAGAATAGGGTGATAATTGCATTTAGGTTTATGTAAAGGCTTCTCTACTGTGTCTCTGAAGAGCACAGTGGTAGAGAGCTGTGTCTGCCAGTGTTAGTTGTGTTATGGTGAGTTCAGTTGATGTTCTGGCTGTCGTGTACTGATAACGACGGTCAGGAACATGTTCATCACTCAATGATCTTTCTCCTTTCCGGAGTATAAACCTGGGAGCCCGGTTCAAATTATGTCTGTACCAGTAAAGGCGAACATTATTATAGCTTGGTTCATAGGTGCATCTGAGTGTAACAGATTCCCCCTCTTTTCCACTGACTTTCTGTTCATCAGGAGAGATGGAGTCTCCAGCTATCAGTCCTGGTAAAAGTCCACATAATGGATGCGTTAGATTAACATGAACCATAAAAAAACACAGCAGAATAAGATGTTAAAAACATTGAATTTATTCATTAAATGAATTAATTATGATAATAAAATACTGATAATACAGTCATATATACAGTGTGTAACATGAACTTTTCCTCTTACCAGACATAAGTGCAAGTATGAGACTTATTCTCTTCATGGTATCAGCTGTTAAAGACACAATGACAAAACATGTTGATTACATATTTCAACATATTCTGGCTAATACTAACCTCTAGTGGTGGGTCAGAGATCTCGACTTAAGATTCAGTAAAGGAAGAAGAAAATAAACTCCACAAATGAACCACCACACTATTAACACCAAAATATTCCAAATAACATGGTTAGAGAAAGAACTGCAGAATATGTGAATATTTTTAAATTGGTCTGGCTACTGGTCTCAGGGGGAGTGAGTGTGTGTTTTGTGTTTTTCCAGTGTGTTTAGTGCTTGGCTGGTTTTTGTACAGGAACTCTGTGTTTCCTATCACTGTGGGCCTCAGAGCACAGTAGTACAGAGCAGAGTCTGTCACTGCAACAGAGGAGATCTCCAGATGGAACATGTTTCTTTCTCCTTCATTTCTAAAAGTAAATCGAAATGCCATCTGGTATTCGTTGATAAGGTACTGTGGAGGTGAGCTGGGGTACTGACGATACCAGAATAAAGAGTTTGATGAGGTGTAGTTGCAGGAGAGAGTCACGTTGTCTCCTTGTAGAGCCTGGACTCTGTCCTGGATTGAGTGGATGGTTTGCTGATTACTTTTACCTGGAGATTTTCAGAATCAAAAAGTCAGTTACTTCCACAGTGTTAAAGATCCTGAAAATAATAATATGAGTTAATTCATATAAATTGCTCAACCTGTATTGAGGTCAATGTCCTAAACTGTTCAGTGGTTTTAATGCAGAACTCACCAGCAAACCCAGTGAATAAAACCAATGACATAAAGAGCTGCATAGCTGGTACTGGAGCCCAATCAGATGTTGTAGAGCAGCTGCAACAAGAGTCTAACTTCTGTTGTGTTGACAGATTGTTTCTGATGTGCTGCCTGTCAAGCTCCACCTCCTGCTAGAGTGGCACCAAGGACTGAATGAGACAGGAGAAGACCTTCTACTTTACTGTCTCTGTGGAGCCCATGAGGACTCAGGCAGAGGAGCGACAGGAGCTCTTCTTAGTTCATAGTGCGAAACCTTCACTGCCTGTAAACGTAGCAGGCGGAGACCGCTGCTGCAGATTCAGGTTTTTATTAACTGATCCTAATCTAAAGTGGTTCAATTGGTTAAACAAATAGTTTGTAAAAGCAAAAGTGAAGAACTATGGATTAAGTATTTTGATACAATATGATTATTGAGTGTCCATGTTGCAGCGTGAGATGGACTCCGTCATTTTGGAAATCCATCTCACCATTGCTTCTGCTGCCTTTGCATCTTTTCTTTGCTCAATCCCTACTCTGCATATTCTCCAGTCCTCAGAGAATCCCAGAAACTCCAGTTTATTGGATGAACAAATTCCACACCTGCTGGCAAAAGAATCCGGCACAAAATCAGGTTAAATGTCCTATAGTTTGAAGTCAGCATTAGCAAAGACGGACATTGCATCACTGGCCCCTCCTCTTTATCATTTATGCAACAGCATCTCAACCACAACGGTCATTATTATTTTTTTCTATAGATAAAGGCAAACATAATTATAGCTTGTTTCATAGGTGCATCTGAGTGTTACAGATTCCCCCTCTTTTCCACTGACTTTTAGTGCATCAGGAGAGATGGAATCCCCAGCTATCAGTCCTGGAAAAAGTCCACATAATGGATGTGTTAGATTAACATGGACCATAAAAACACACAACAGAATAAGATGTTAAAAAAAATAAATAATAATTATTATAATAAAATGTCTGATAATGCAGATATATATACAGTTTGTAACATGAGCTTTTCCTCTAACCAGAAAGGAGTGCAGCCATAATAATCCACAGCCAGGTTTCCATCTCAATACCAGGTCTACAGCAACAGGAGAAACTATCTGTTGTTCAGCTCAAGTATGACTTATTCTCTTCATGGTACCAGCTGTTAAACAATGACCAAACATGTTGAGGAAATAGTAAATCACCTAATTGATAATACTGACATCCAGTGGTGGACATGAGACCTCACCTTCACCTTCAATGAGATGTATTTGACCCAAATAAAATGAACACATTTGACGTGAATATTCAAAACAAGATAATGTAAAGACAAAAACTGCAGACAAATTTGTATATATATGGAATATGGTGAAAATCTTGGATGTTGGAAAATCTACATGTTCATACATCTATGAACTTAAGTTTTGTTACTATTTTGTGTGATGCATATATTGCCTGCCTTCTACTCTCATGTGGGGCATCTAAAGTGTAAACCTTTGAGTTTCGTGTGATGCATTTTATTGCCTGCCTCTTCCTCTTCTTCTTTGTAATGTAATTGTTTTCCATGCAATACTTTGATGTGTGGGCCTGTTCCTCGACCCCCTGGCTAGCGTCGAGGAAGCAAAAGGTTACATGGCACGGCTGCGACCCCCTTCAATGGCATCCTGGGGGGCTTCGATTGTAAAGATTACCATCTGGTAAACAAAGCCTTTTGGTTTATTGGGGGACAGACCCTCCTCCAGAAACCATCCCAAGTGAATAAGAACTCATTACTTGGAACACTCGGTGGACTTCTCCTAGCGTACCTTTAGAGAATGAAGTAAGATGCAGGGCGAACTCCCATCTGAGGCCTCAGATTATTGTATTGTATTGTGGAAATTGCATTAAATGAAGGATACAATTTCACACGTTGAGCACACAGTTGTGTGACTCGTTTATTTAGTTTTTGAAAAACAGGAATCAAAACGTGCTGCAAGAGAACATATGCCGCATCGGGCTCCGCGTCATGAGAAGCTCGTAATCCTTAAAGGGACAGCGATCCCTGAAACACAGAGACAGTAAAAGACATGCCTAACACAGTGTAAAGAACAACACATAACAAAATACTGTAGGTGAATTATGTAACACTCACTACACATGTCCCCCCAAAATTCACCATCAGGAGAAAACAAAAACAAAACAGTCATCGCGGGGGCGGGCGTATTAACCGGCCACAACGGCTGCGTCGTACAGGAGGTCGAGGAGCCACAACTGTGGCAGGCGTCCCGCCATGACACGGGTATGAGGCCTGGAGTGTGGGAGTCCCGGGAGGGAGGGGAGCAGGGGGCAGGGGCAGAGCTGGAGGTCGTCCGCGTCGTGGGGGCTGAGCCAATTCAATGGGCCTGGCCACGTCCAAGTGAGCTGGCTTGAGGCGGTCAATGGAGAGTCGCTCCGGCCTGCCGCCCATGTCCACCACAAAATGTTTGTCCCCCGTCTCCAAAACCCGGAACGGGCCCTCGTAGGGGGGGCGTAACGGTCCCCTGTGGGCGTCGTGGCGAATGAAAACGTAGTCAGCCGTCCGAAGCCCAGCGGGGATGTGCGACTGAGGGAGTTCGTGACGGGAAGTGGGGACAGGTGCGAAAAGCCTTGCATTGTCCAGTAGCGTGGACCGCTGGAGAGTGGCAGACCAAGGAACGGTGGTGCCAGGGACGAAATCCCCTGGAACCCGCAGCGGCTGGCCATACACAAGCTCTGCGGAGGAGGACTGTAGGTCTTCCTTTGGTGCAGTCCTGATGCCAAGCAGTACCCATGGGAGCTTGTCGACCCAGTTGCTGTCTTTGAGGCTGGCACGAAGAGCAGCCTTCATCGACCTATGAAATCGCTCACAGAGTCCGTTAGCCTGTGGGTGATATGCGGTCGTGTGGTGGAGTTTCACTCCGAGGCTCTGTGCGACAGCGTTCCACAGCTCAGAAGTAAACTGCGCGCCCCGGTCAGAGGATATGTCGGAAGGAGTGCCGAAACGGGCAACCAAGGTGCTGATAAACGCCCGTGTCATTTCGACCGACGCTAGCGACGTCAGTGGCACAGCCTCAGGCCAACGGGTGGTCCTGTCAACTAACCCATGGTCAACAGGTAGGTGAAACCGTGAGAAGAGGGCAGAGGGCCGACCAGATCCACGTTCACATGGTCAAACCGTCTCTCCGGCACCGGGAACAACTCCAACGGGCTTTAGTGTGGCGGTGCACTTTGGCCCGCTGGCACTCAAGACAGGTGTTAGCCCAGTCCCTAACGTCCTTCTCGAGGCCGTGCCAAACAAACTTAGCCGCAACCAATCTCTGTGACGCTTTCGAACCTGGGTGGGAAAGACCATGGATGGCATCAAAAACTTTTCGTCTCCATCCCGTGGGAATGAATGGGCGAGGACTGCCTGTGGAGACGTCACACAGGAGCGTGGTGCCGGCATCGCTAAAAACCACGTCCTCTATTTTCAGCCCTGTTGTCGAGGTCCTCAGGAGTTGCACGTCTGGGTCTGTGGTCTGGTCCGCAGCAATACGGTTGTAATCCAAGCCAAGATGGACTGCTCCAACCACAGCCCGTGACAGGCAGTCCGCCACCTGGTTGTCCTTACCGGCAACGTGCTGTAAATCCGTGGTGAACTCGGAAATGTAGGACAGATGACGTTGCTGGCGGGCGGACCACGGCTCAGCCACCTTGGCCATGGCGAAGGTCAGCGGCTTGTGGTCGACAAAAGCGGTGAAGTGTCGACCTTCCAACAGGGAATGAAAGTGTCTGATGGCGTGGTAGAGACCAAGCAGCTCCCGGTCGAAAGTGCTGTACTTCTGCTCGTTGGGACGCAACTGACGGCTGAAGAAGGCAAGTGGCTGCCAGGCCCTGCCCACCCACTGCTCGTAGACGGCACCGACAGCGTAGTCCGAGGCATCCGAGGTGATGGCGATGGAGGCTGTGGGAGAAGGGTGTGCCAGCATGGTGGCGTTCGCCAGGGCTGCCTTAGTGGCAACAAAAGCCTTGTCCCTGCTCTCAGTCCAGTCCACAGTGTGCTTGGGCTTACCTTGCAAGGCCTCATGCAAGGGTCGCATGAGCTGGGCGGCTCGAGGGATGAAACGGTGATAAAAATTCACCATGCCGAGGAACTCCTGCAGGGACTTGACAGAGAGCGGCGTGGGAACTGTGCGACCGCCTCCACCTTTGATGGGAGAGGGGTTGCACCGTCCTTAGTGACTCTGTGTCCCAGGAAATCGATGATGGAGAGACCAAACTGGCACTTGGCGGGGTTGACAATTAGCCCATGTTGGCTGAGCCGCTCAAAAAGTGTCCGGAGGTGTGCCAGGTGCTGGGAGTTGGACGTGCTCGCCACTAGGATGTCATCCAAGTACACAAAAAGAAAAGGCAGCTCCCGCAAAACAGAGTCCATGAGGCGTTGAAAAGATTGAGCTGCGTTTTTAAGGCCAAACGGCATCCGCAGGAACTCAAACAGACCAAACGGCGTGATCACTGCTGTTTTGGGAACGTCCAGTGGGTGTACAGGCACCTGATGATATCCCCGGACAAGGTTCACCTTGGAAAAAATCACCATACCAGCCAGGTGGGCCGAAAAATCCTGAATATTCGGCACTGGGTACCGGTCAGGCGTCGTTGCCTCATTTAGCCACCGGTAGTCGCCACACGGGTGCCAGCCGCCGCCGGGTTTGGGGACTATGTGGAGGGGTGAGGTCCACGGGCTGTCGGACCGGCGGACTATACCCAGACGCTCCATGTTTGCAAACTCAGCCTTTGCAACGGCAAGCTTGGTCGGGTCGAGGCGCCGAGCACGGGCGTAGACGGGTGGACCAGTAGTGGCGAGATGGTGCTCCACACCATGCTTCACGGCAGACGCAGAGCGTGAGCGTGCACACATAGGAACAAAACGTGACGGCGTCAATCAAACGGAGGTTCTTTACATCCACGAACAGTCCATGCGCACACAAAAAATCGACGCAGAGGAGGGGAACGGAGACCTTTGCTGTAACAAAGTCCCATCCAAACCGGTGGCCTCCTCTGTGCCGTCCGGAGGTGCTGTCACGGATGAAAAGCAGCCTGCCAGCACGGCCGACGCTCATGGCCACTACCGAGCGCCGGCCCTGGCGTTTTCCAACCCGCCGTAACTGCAGGGCGGACGGCATTTAAGAGCCTTCGGTCCAAACTTTGCATGGTAGAAACACATGCCTGAAGACTGCTGCGGGCCTGAAGACTGCTGGAGGTCAGAAGACAGCTGCCGACGAGAAGTGGTGGCAGCGATGAGCGTGGAGTCGTCCAGTGTCACAGGAGCGACGTGCGTGGGAAAAATCGCGGCCACACAGTGCCCTTGACCCGCCAGGAAAAATTTATCAGCCTCTTCAGCCAGCCTCCGACAGTCAGTGATCATGGTGTTGGATAAAGCAGCCCTCACTTAGTAATTCCTTGCCCGAAGGAATTACAGCAAAAAGTGGGTCAATTCACGTTCTCATAGATGTCTAAAAATATATATTTTTAAATTTAAAGTTTACTCCCTCATTGTGTGCCGCAACATAGTGTGTGTGGAAGTGTGTTTTATGCTCAGCAGGTTTTTGTACAAGGGGTCTTGTCTTTCTGTGCCCCATCCCTACACTGCATACTTTCCAGTCCTCAGATGATCCCCAAAACTCCAGGTTATTGGATGAACAAATTCCACACCTTCTGTCAAAATAAAATCATTAGTACCATGAAATAATCGGGGCATTGCTTAACAGAGTCTGATGTGGGATACCGGCACAAAATCAGGTTAAATGTCCTGTAGTTTGAAGTCAGTATTAGCAGGTTAACAGAAACTGGATATTCACTTGTTCAACTCAACCATGACACTCTTTTGTTGATGAAATAGTTTGGTTCTTGCTTGATAATACTGAACTCTGGTGGTGGATAAGAAATCTCACCTTCAGAATCACCACTAGAATTGTAACATTGAACATATTGGGTATTAAATTAATGAGCAATGAAAAATAACAAATACACAAGAAGAACTGCTTAAAGAAGAGTTTGAAGGAGCTTGATTGTTGGGAACACATGGTTGTTAAGCTCACTTTGAGCTATTGACTGCCAAACACAATTATATATAACAGAGAGTGAAATCTAAATATGAATACTTAAAATGTCAGGGGAAAAACAGACAGACTTTAAAGCATTGAATGGGAATAACGATCAAAATTGATCAATGTAAGGCAACTTGATTTATACAGCACTTTTCATACACAAGGCAGACTCAAAGTGCTTCACATATAAACATTGTCATACAATAAAATAAAATAATAGATAAGTAAAAGAAAACATGTGCAAAGAAATGAGTAAAATAGAAAGTTAAAAAGGCATTTTAGTAATAAAATAGAAAATAAAGGCAAAGTTAAAAAAGCTTTTGGTTTCTATATGTAGTTTGAAGTCAGTATTAGCAGGTTAACAGAAACAGGAGATTCACTTGTTCAACTCAACCATGACACTCTTTTGTTGATGAAATAGTTCATAGTTTCTATAGATCAGAAAGATATAATTCAGTCAGATTCCCTACTCATTTGAGTCCTGCTACTGTGGATCATTAGAAGGTGCAACCACATGTAGAAATTTATTGTAATGAGATGTGTTTAGTCAGTTGGTCTCAGGGAAGATAGGAGTGTGTTTGTTCTCAGCATGTTTTTGTACAGGAAGTCTGTGTTTGATGAGGTGTAGTTGCAGGAGAGAGTAACGTTGTCCTGGATTGAGTGGATGGTTTGCTGATGACTTTTACATAGTGCGAAACCTTCACTGCCTGCAAACGTAGCAGGCGGAGACCACTGCTGCAGATTCAAGTTTTTATTAACTGATCATAATATAAAGTGGTTAAATTGGTTAAAGAAATAGTTTGTAATCATAAGCAAAAGTAAAGAACCATGGATTAATTATTTTGAGACAATATGACTATTGAGCATCCATATTGCAGCGTTGAGATGGACTCCGTCATTTTGGAAATCTATCTCACCTTTGCTTTTGCTGCCTTTGTGTCTTTTCTGTGCTCAATCCCTACATACTCTCCAGTCCTCAGAGAATCCCCAAAACTCCAGGTTATTGGATGAACAAATCCCACACCTTCTTGCAAAAAAAATCATTAGAACCATGATTAAATCGGGGCATTGCTTAAAAGAGTCTGACGTGGGAAATCCGGCACAAATTCTGGTTAAATGTCCTGTATTTTGAAGCCAGCATTAGCAGGTTAACAGACACTGGAGATTCACTTGTTCAACTCAACCTTGACACTTCATGCTCCCTTCATGCTACAAGCTGTTAAACACACAATGGCACAAATGTTGATGAAATAGTTCAGTACTTCCTTGATAATACTGAGCTCTAGTGTTGGATAAGAAATCTCACCTTCAGAATCACCACAAGAAGAGTAACATTGAACATATTGGTTAGTAAATTAATGAGCAATGAAAAGTAACAAATACACAAGAAGAACTGCTTAAAGAAGAGTTTGAAGGAGCTTGATTGTTGGGAACACATGGTTGTTAAGGTCAAAAGGAGCTATTGCCTGCCAAACACAATTATGTATCACAGAGAGTGATTTCTAAATATGAATACTTAAAATGTCAGGGGAAAAACAGACAGACTTTAAATCGTTGAATGGGAATAACAATCAAAATGTATCAATATAGAAATGAGTTGTATTGAGATGTGTTTAATATGTGCTTCCATATAAGCCATGTCTGTGTACTGTTCTCAGAGAAGATTATTATTATTAACCTTTATTTACCCAGGCAAGCAAATGAAGAACAAAATCTTATTTTTAAGTGCAGCCTGAAAAGAGCTAGAAGCTCTTAAGGGGAAGTGGGAGGGGAGTGCTTAAAGTGAATACAAGGTTATATAAATTACACTTAGAAAAATACAATATAATACAATACAATACAATACAATAAAACAGTTAATCAGTAGGGCATGACAAGAAGGCCTATGGCAAGTGCAGGAGTCATCTTTGATTTGTTGCAGATTTTGTTTGAAGACAGAGAGAGAGGTGAAGACAGAAAGTTTAAGGGTGTTTTGTAGGGTGTTCCATTCAAAGGCTGCAGCGAACCGGAAGGCACTGGGTCCGAAGACTGTGCAGAATTTGGGGATGGAGAGGTTGATGAATGAGCTGGACCTTAGATTGCGGGCAGGGTGGGAGAGGGGTAGAAGGGAAGAGAGGTAGAGAGGTGAAATGCCAAGAATGGTTTTGTAGATGAGCAGAAACCAGTGATGGAGCCGTCTGGTGTGAAGGAAAGTCCAGTCTGCCAGGTTATATAGGTCGCAGTGGTGGGTGGTAAATGGAGCCCCAGTGGCAAAGCAAATGGCGGAATGGGTGAGAGGGTCCAATTTACTGAGAGTGGAGTGAGATGCCATTCTGTATATGGAGTCGCCATAGTCGAATATGGGTAGGATAGTCATTTTTACGAGCGTATGTTTGGAGGAGGCCTTATTATTGCGATAAAGGAAGCCCAGACGAGCTTTGACTTTAGACTGTAGGTGCTTGATATGGGTGTAAATGAGAGGGATGAATCCAACCAGAGGCCAAGTTATTTATAACAGGACACAAACTCTAGTTCAAAGCCATCAGCACAGGATTTTGGGACAGTGGTGCGAGCGTGTTTCCGGTTAAAGATGATGAATTTGGTTTTTTTGGTGTTGAGAAGAAGATGAAGGCTATGGAAATGCTGTTCAACAGAAGTGAGACTGTGTTGTAGTGTGGCCGCCGCAGAGTGGAGAGAAGGGCCCTCTGAGTATAGGACGGTGTCATCAGCATATAGGTGGATCTTGGAGTTGCCGGCATTCCTGGTTATGTCGTTAATGTAGATGGAGAATAGTGTTGGGCCTAGAATAGAACCCTGTGGTACCCCTTTGGACATGGTGAGAGGGGCTGATTTGAAGTTTTCAGATTTAATTTGCTGGACTCTGTGGTTTAAGTAGCTGGCGAACCAATTGCGTGGCGATAAACCGATGCTAGAGAGCCTTTGTAGGAGGATGGGGTGGATGACGCAGTCAAAGGCCTCAGAGAGATCAACGAAGGCAGTGATACAGGTCCGCTTGGAGTCCAGAGAGGAAACAATATCATCCAGGACCTTCAGTGTAGCTGTGATGCACCCATGGCCTGGCCGGAACCCAGACTGCATGTTGAACAGGATGTTGTTGGGGGTTAAAAAGTGGCTGAGCTGTTTATGAACCAGTTTCTCTAAGACCTTAGCCAGGTATGGAAGGATGGAAATAGGCCTATAACAGTTGGGATCAGAGCTAGAGCCCCCTTTGAAGAGGGGAAGACAAGTGCGGATTTCCAGTCTAAAGGAAAGATGGATAGTTCCAGAGACAAGAAAGGAGTGTGTTTGTGCTCAGCAGGTTTTTGGAGAAGGAGTCTCCAAAAGACTCCTGTCACTCTGGGCCTCAGAGCATAGTATTACAGAGCAGAGTCAGACAGCTGCAGGTTCTGGATCCTCAGAGGAACTGATGTGTTTTGGACTTTGGCATCAAATCTGTCTTGGTGGAATTCTGCAGTATTAAGTCCACTTGCATTTGTGCATTTGAGTGTTGTAGCATGAACCTTGGAAAGTCATTGATTTGTTGTTTGTACCAGAACAAACTGGGACTAGTGTCAGTGTCAGTCAAGGGGAAGAGAGAGAGGAAAATCATTTATACTCTGATGCAGAAGGACATTGCATCACTGGCCCCTCCTCTTCATCATTTATGCAACAGCATCTCAACCACAAGGTTCATTATAATATTTTTTCTATAGATCAGAAAGGTATAATTCAGTCAGATTCCCAACTAATTTGAGTCCTGCTACTGTGGATCATTAGCAGGTGCAACCACAGTGTCTCTGATAAACCATGAAGATCCACCATCCATCTGATGAAAAGGTGTGGTGGGATTATTGCCGTCAGGTTTATGTAAAGGCTCCTCCACACTTTATAACACTGTGTTCTCAAGAGCACAGTAGTAGAGAGCTGTGTCTGCCAGGGGTAGCTGTGTTATGGTGAGTTCAGTTGATGTTCTGGATGTTGTGGACTCATAACGAGTGTCAGGAATATTCTGTTGCTCCATGATCTTGCTCCTTTATAAACTGAGGAGCCTGGTTAAAACGATGTCTGTACCTGTAAAGGTCAACATAGTCAGAGGTTGTTTCATAAGTGCATCTGAGTTTTACAGATGCTCCCTCTTTCTCACTGACCTTCTGTTTGTCAGGAGAGATGGAGTCCTCCGCTATCAGCCCTTGAACAAGTCCATAAAAATAATGTGTTAAACCTTCAAAATACATTTTATGAAAATAAAGATAATAAAAATAACATGAACATAAAAAAAACATAGAAAACACATCAGAATAAAATATCTAAAACATCCAATCCTGATGATTCAGTCATGTATGGAGTGTGAAGCATGAGGTTTTCATCTTACCAGATAGAAGTGCTGCCATAATAATACACTGCCAGGTTTCAATCTCAACAGCAGGTCTAGAGAAACAGGAGAAACGATCTGGTGTTCAGCTCAAGTATTAGACTTATTCTCTTCATACCAGCTGTGGTATGAAGAGTCAATGACCAAACACCTACTTGATAATACTGACTTCTAGTGGTGGATATGAGACCTCAACTTCACCTTCAATGAGGCATGCATTTGAAAGAAAAAAAAGAAAAAAAAAATGAACGTGAATATTCCAAACAAGGTAATGTAAATAAAAAAATGCAGACACATTTTAAGATATCTTGAATATGGTGAAAATGGATCATTAATAAAGAGTCACTGCTGTGATGAGTTGATGTGTTTTGTGCGTAATGTTTGTATACTGATCTCAGGGGGAGAGGGAAGTGTGCTTTGTACTCAGCAGGATTTTGTACAGGGAGTCTGTGTTTCCTGTCACTGTGGGCTGCAGAGCAGAGTCTCTCACTGCAGCAGCAGAGATCTCCAGATGGAACATTTGTCTTTCACTGTCTTTTTTTTAAATAAATCCAGATAGCTCCATGCAAGGGCGTAGGAACCGGGGGGGACGGAGGGGACGTGTCCCCTCCAATATTGGAGACAGGCGCCTTTGTCCCACCTAAAAATTATACCAGGGGGAGAAAAATATTTTATTTTATTTTGAAAGCGCAACACAGCGTCTTGTCACCGCTTCTTATTCTAAAAAACTGGATGATTGACCGTTAAAGAATTGATTTGATATTTATCAGTTCATTACTGCCATTCAAAATGTGTTTTCCTTTACATTTACAAATGTATCTTTTTAGTAGAATAAAATATATTTGTGAATTTTTTCAGTGTAGTTATTTGGCAATTTATGACATATTTCTGTATTTCAAACCATTAACGGATCTGTCAGGTTTCCGATATGTGTCCCCCCCAATGTTAAACTCATTCCTACGCCCCTGGCTCCATGTAATCTTTGATAAGGAACTGGGAGGTGAGCTGGGGTACTGCCGATACCAGAAGAGGTTTGTTGCTGAAGAGTAGCTGCAGGAAAGAGTTGCGTTGTTTTCTTGTAGACCCTGGACTCTGTCCTGGATTGAGAAGACTGTCAACTGCATATGTTAAGATTGAAAGGGCAGTGACTACGACAGTGTTATAGATCGTGGAAATAGCAATATGAATTAATTTATATAAACTGCTAAACATATATTGAGGTCCATGTCCGAATTAGGACAGTGCTTCTAAAGCAGAACTCACCAGTAAACCCAGTGAATAAAACCACTAACATGAAGAGCTGCATAGCTAATACTGGACCAAGCAGATGCAGCAACAATCAAGAGTCTATAAGCTGTTGTGTTGACAGATTGCTTCTGATGTGTTGCCTGTAAAGCTCCACCTCCTGCTAGAGTGGCACCAAGGACTGAATGAGACAGGAGAAGACCTTCAACTTTACTGGCTCTGTGGAGACCATGAGGAATCAGGAACAGGAGCTCTGGCTTTCAAAAGTCAAGGAGAACTACTATGGTGACACCATTTCTACATGTACATATATACATTGTTTAGATAAAAAATATAATTACTTATGATTAGTTAAATAATTACTCCTTCATTGACTGTCTTAACATAGTGTGTTCGTGTTCAGTCATACAGCTGATGGTTCTTTTATTTAGATTCCCGACTCATGGGAGTCATGCTTCAGTGGATCATTGGCAGGTGCAACCAAATTGTCTCTGATCAACCATGAAGATCGACCATCCATCTGATAGAAAGGTGTGGTGGGATGACCACTTCCCTCCTCTTTGAAGAATATAGAGATCATTGCCTTCAGGTTTATGTTAAGGCTCCTACACACTTTATATCACTGTGTTCGCAAGAGCACAGTAGTAAAGAGCTCTGTTCGCCAGGGTTAGCTGTGTTATGGTGAGTTCAGTTGATGTTCTGGATGTCGTGGACTCATAACGAGTGTCAGGAATATGTTCATCGATCTGTGATCTTGCTCCTTTCCAGAGTATAAACTGAGGAGCCTGGTTTGAAAGATGTCTGTACCAGTAAAGGTAAACATAATTATAGCTTATTTCATAGGAGCATCTGAGTATTACAGATTCCCCCTCTTTTCCGCTGACTTTCTATTCATCAGGAGAGATGGAGGCCCCAGCTATCAGTCCTGGAATGGATGTGTTAGATTAACATGGACCATAAAAAACACAACAGAATAAGATTTTAAAAACATTGAATAATTCATTATTATAATAAAATGTCTGATATTCAGTCATATATACAGTGTGTAACATGAGCTTTACCTCTTACCAGATAGAAGTGCAGCCACAATAATCGACAGCCAGGTTTCCATCTCAACAGCAGGTCTACAGTAACGGGAAAAACTATCTGGTGTTCAGCCCAAGTATGAGACTTATTCTCTTCATGGTACCAGCTGTTAAAGATACAATGACCAAACATGTTGAAGAAATAATAAAACACCTACTTAATAATACTGACCTCTAGGGGTGGATGTGAGACCTTACCTTCAGAATCGATGAGTTGTTAGTTTAATAAGTCATAAATTATAAATAAATAAAATAAACTATTTTTAACGTGAATGTTTCAAACAAGAAAATGTAAATAAAGGTAAAACTGCAGACAAATGTTTAGATATCTGGATTATGGTGAACATGGATGATTAATTAGGAGTTCACTGTTGTGATTAGTTATTGTGCTAAGTCAGAAATGTCTCTGTACTGGTCTCAGGGGGAGAGGGAAGTGTGTTTAGTGCTCAGCAGGTTTTTGTACAGGGAGTCTATGTTTCCTGTCACTGTGGGCCTCAGAGCACAGTAGTACAGAGCAGAGTCAGACAGCTGCAGGTTCTGGATCCTCAGATGAACTGATGTGTTTTGGATTTGGGCATCAAATTTGTCTTTTTGGAACTCTTCAGCATTATCTCCTTCTCCAATTGTAATTCGGCGTAGCATGAACCTGGGGAAGTCATTGACTTGTTGTTTGTACCAGAACAAATACGCATTTGTGCTCATGGTCTTGAATGTACAGTCAATACTAACTGTGAGTCCTTCAGTAGCAATGACATCCTCTCTGGGCTGGATCACACGTCTTCTCCTTTACACTCTGGGGAAGAACAGAAGACGTATATTAATGAATTATTCATTCGAGATCAATGATGAAAGGCATTGCACTGGCTTTAAAGACAAGAGTCTTTAAAGAGTTACCCAGCGAGAGAGTGAGAACTAGGATGAGTCCACAAAATTGACGTGAGAGATTAACATGAACCATAAAGAATACATCTGAATAAAATGTCTATAACATCCATTGACCAATAATAATAAAATAATTGATGATTCAGTCATGTTTGTAGTGTGGAACATGAGGTTTTCATCTCACCAGATAGAAGTGTAGCCATAAAAATCCACAGCCAGGTTTCCATCTCAACAGCAGGACTACACCAACAGGAGAAACTATCTGGTGTTCAGCTCAAGCATGAGACTTATCTCTTAGTTTTTCCAGCTGTTAAAGAGACAATGACCAAACATTTTGATGAAATAGTTACACCTACTTGATAATACTGACCTCTAGTGGTGGATAGTGGCTCTCTCAGAATCAATTTAGGGAGAGTAAAAGCTGAAGAACTGATGTTTTTTAATTTAATCAGCCATGCTGATAAAAACTAGAAATATACCACACAATTGAAACCAAATTATTCAAAATAATATGACAATAGTACTTACTGCAAAGATATTTTAATATTTTTAAATAAAAAATGGTAAACATGTATGAATAAAGGAAATAAATATTGTGATGAGTTCATGTGTTTAGTTAGAAATATGTGTGTTCTGGTCTAAGGGACGCTTGTTTAGTGTTCAGCAGGTTTTTGTACAGGGAGTCTGTGTTTCCTGTCACTGTGGGCTGCAGAGCACAGTAGTACAGAGCAGAGTCTGTCACTGCAGCATTTGCGATATGTAGCTCCACAAGTTTCTGTTGTTTGATATTTGTGATGTTCATTCCTGGTATTGGATTAGTTATGTATCCAGAGTATTCCATGATAAGGAACTGTGGTGGTGAGCCAGGGTACTGGCGGTACCATAAGAGACTACTGCCTACAGAGCTGTCGTAGCTGCATGAGAGAACCACACCAGCATCCTCATCAGCACGGTGGACATCCTTCTGTTGGCTGATACTGTCTTCAACACTTGGACCTGAAATTAAAAAGGGGATTCTGTCAGTGCAACGAGAATCAAATCTACAATACATTCATGTTTTAGAAAAAGATGATTTTATTGGACTAATTAGGAGTCATTTGTTGTTTTGACAAAAATCGTACCACATAAAATGCACCATATAACGAGTGCAAAGAGCATGATGTGGCGAGGCAGTGGAGAGCAGAGCGAGTTTCAGTAGAACGGGAGAGAGAAACATAAACACATTTTACTCAACTGTCCTTTTGTGGCTGGCTCCTCCCATCATCATCTTATCTCTCCAAGGCCCTCCAATACACAGCAGGCTGTTTCCTATGAAGGTATTATCAGAGCAAAAGTCTTTAGCACCTGTAACTGCAGATTTTGAATGCGTACACTAAAGTCACAGTCAATTTGAAGTTGTATATATTTATTTTGCATGTGTACTCTAAAGTCACAAATGTGTAACAGTACATTTGAAGTCGTAAATATTTTTTCTACCATTGTAACCACAAAATGGGGTCTACGAGTACGCAAGTCTGTGTTACACAATTTGGGGTGCATTTTTCAAACTACACTGGGACCATCCAAGCAAACTCTTACTTTCTGGAGTCTAAAAGTAGACAAGAGGGCATCCTACACGACGGAGTTGGGTATCTTACATAATGTCAAATTAAATTACTAAGTTCAACTGAATTCCTCCCAAATTATTGCATTAACATGCCGCAAGTGTCCTTCAATGTATTTTAATGGTCTTCTTGGATGGTCCCAGTGTAGTTTGAAAAATGCACCCCCTGCCGGCGACTTTCATTGGTTAGTGCTGCAATTTTGTCCCGCCCACGGACGCTCTGTCTCATATGGATACAAATCACTTTTGCTACACATGTACCACCTAGACGTGTTGCAAAACTACCTGCAAAAAAACCCACGGCTGAGACTTGCAGCAGCAGAATCGAGCAGTTGTAATGATGGACTTGTGTGCGCTCATTAAAATGCTGAATCAACATAGCGTTCTATATCATTTCATTTGTGAGGAAGTTTCACAGATGTGCAACTTCTGATGCATTAGTTCAAAATGTGGGTTTACAAATGCACACATTTTGGGCATGTTCTCAGATTATGAAACACGGGTGTGCGAATGTGTTTTGCACCAACTGTGCTGCAATGATTGTAGCAAAAGAATTTATGCACCTGTAACACAGACTTACGTACTCGTAGACCCTATTTTGTGTTTACAATGGTAGAAAGATTATTTACGACTTCAAATGTACTGTTACACATTTGTGACTTTAGAGTACACATGCAAAATAAATATATACGACTTCAAATTCACTGTGACTTTAGTGTACGCATTCAAAATCTGCAGTTACAGGTGCTAAAGACTTTTGCTACAATAATACCTTCATAGTTTCCATTCACGACCAATAGAGGACATCAAAGCAAAAGCGGAGTTTCGCTAGATAGGTACACTCATTTGATTTTTCTTTACGTTGCTAGCGTATATGGAGCCACAACCAAAGGATATCAGCTCACTGGATAGGGGTCTTGCTATGTGTATTGTAGAGATTTCATTTATTTAAAGGAGAACCAAACCCCAGCACCACTTGTAGATTGTTTTCCATTGTAGTGACTCCCTCTGTAGATGAACACATGCTATTACATTTGTAACTTGGTTTCCTGGTCCCCTTTGGATTAATAACGTTGTGACACAGCTGTTGAGGAAATAGTTCAACCATTACTTGATAATACTGACCTCTATTAAATTATACCGGTTACAATAATCCCAGTAACGAATAACATATTCATCACTTGTATCATAGGAGTGTTACAGTTCCTCCCATTTTTCCACTGACTTCCTGTTTATCAGGAGGGATGGAGTCCCCAGCTATCAGCCCTGGAGAGATTCCACATAATGGACGTGTTAGATAAAATGTCATATGTGTGTAACATGAGCTTTTCCCAACAGCAGGTTTAAAGCAACAGGAGAAACTGTATGTTCCGCTCAAGTAAGGACTTATTCTCTTCATGGTACCAGCTGTTGAAGACACAAACAGCGAACATATTGATGAAATACTTCAACGCCTACGTGCTATTACTTACCTGCAGAACAATTTTAAGATGTTCAGAGTATGGGCAAATTATCTAGAGAGATGAGTTAATGTGTTTAGTGAGTAATGTATGTGTACTGGTCTCAGGCGACGAGGGAAGTGTGTTTTATGCTCAGCAAGTTTTTCTGCAGAGCACAGTAGTACAGAGCAGCATGGACCTGGGGAAGTCATTCATTTGTTGTTTATACCACAAAATAGATTTACTTTTCCAATGGTCTCAAATATACATCCAAGGCTAAGTTTGAGTCCTTGGGTAGCAATGACAACTTCTCGGGTCGATCATCCTTTTTCTCCTTTACACTCTTGGGAAGAATAGAAGATGTCGATTAATTGATCAATTAATTGGGTTCAATGCTAAGAGGAGGGTCAACAGGAGTCTTTAAAGAGTTACCCAGTGAGAGCGTGAGAAGCAGGATTTTAGTCAGCCAGTGCTCCACGTTTACAGTGGGAGAGGAAGAGAGAGAGGAAGATCATGTATACTCTGATGTAGTAGGACAGTGATCTGACTGGCCCCTCCTCTTCATCTTTTATGTAAGAGCATCTCCACCTTGATGTTTGTCACAAAAATTGCAAAAAAACAGGACTTCCTGGTCTTGTACCAAAAATGTAATCAATATGAGAACAGTTGAGAACAATATGATCAACAGTTTTCTATATCCTGAAATGCATGACAAACCTTTGTATTTCAAATGAGATATGGATAGTCCAATCCACGACACTACTCTTGAATCGCGTGATTGAATAAATGTGAGGTTTTTGTAAAGGGAGTCAATGTTCCTGTCACTGGGCCTCAGAGCACAGTAGTCCAGAGCAGAGTCTGTCACTGCAGCAGAGGAGGTCTTCAGATCAACACCAGAATTCTCTTCAGTCAGTTCAGTAGAAAACCTTTTGTCTGAACAAAAAGACTCTGCTGTTCTGTTATTACCAAGCCCTGAGATGTACAGCAGGAACTGTGGAGGTTCTCCGGATTACTGACGGTACCAGAAGAAATCATCGCCAGAAGTAACAGTTCTAGAGAGCCTGTAAGACAGAGTATCTGTTGTTCCTTCTAAACTGTTCTCTTCCTTCTTGACAGGAGTGAGATCCTTACTATAAAAGAGAAGGATTTACTATGAACATGTTGCATTGGAGATACAAGTCTCTATTAATCTTCAATCTATAGAATTTCATGTAGGCCACAACTTACCTGTTAATTTACAAACTAAAAGGAGAAAGAGGACTGACATCATGTCAAACAACATGGGAACCCTGATGCTCAACTTGCTACCTCTGTTTCTCTGTTGTAACATAATGTGTCTTAAATAGACTCATGGTAAATTCACCTCTCCACATGCCCCTCCCCTAAACAACAGTTGAATGCATTGACAAATTCTCCTCAAGTTCCTTGTCAGGTTTTTGTACAGGGAGTCTGTGTTTCCTGTCACTGTGGGCTGCAGAGCACAGTAGTACAGAGCAGAGTCTGTCACTGCAGCAGAGGAGATCTCAAGATGGAACATGTTTCTTTCTCCTTCCTTCTTAAAAGTAAATCGAAATGCATTCTGGTATTCTTTGATAAGGAACTGTGGAGGTGAGCTGGGGTACTGGCGATACCAGGAGAAATCGTTTGATGAAGAGAAGTTGCAGGAGAGAGTCACGTTGTCTCCTTGTAGAGCCTGGACTCTGTCCTGGATTGAGTGGATGGTTTGCTGATGACTTTTACCTGGAGATTTTAAGAATCAAAAGATCAGTTACTCCCACAGTGTTAAAGATCCTGGAAATAATAATATGAGTTAATTCATATGAATTGCTAAACCTGTATTGAGGTCAATGTCCTAATCAGTTCAGTGGTTTTAATGCAGAACTCACCAGCAAACCCAGTGAATAAAACCAATGACATAAAGAGCTGCATAGCTGGTACTGGAGCCCAATCAGATGTTGTAGAGCAGCTGCAACAAGAGTCTAATTTCTGTTGTGTTGACAGATTGTTTCTGATGTGCTGCCTGTCAAGCTCCACCTCCTGCTAGAGAGGCACCAAGGACTGAATGAGACAGGAGAAGACCTTCTACTTTACTGTCTCTGTGGAGACCATGAGGACTCAGGAAGAGGAGCCGCAGGAGCTCTTCTTAGTTCATAGTGCGAAACCTTCACTGCCTGTAAACGTAGCAGGCGGAGACCACTGCTGCAGATTCAGGTTTTTATTAACTGATCCTAATCTAAAGTGGTTAAATTGGTTCAACAAATAGTTTGTAATCATAAGCAATAGTAAAGGACTATGGATTAATAATTTTGAGAAAATATGATTATTGAGCGTCCATGTTGCAGCGTGTGATGGACTCCGTCATTTTGGAAATCTATCTCACCTTTGCTTTTGCTGCCATTGAATCTTTTCTGTGCTCAATCCTTACATACTCTCCAGTCCTCAGAGAATCCCAAAAACTCCAGGTTATTGGATGAAAAAATCCCACACCTTCTGGCAAAAAAACACATTAGAACCATGAAAAAATCGGGGCATTGCTTAACAGAGTCTGACGTGGGACATCCGGCACAGAAATGGAAACTTGTTCAAGTCAACCATGACACTTCATGCTCTCTTCATGGCACCAGCTGTTAAAGACACAATGGCACAAATGTTGATGAAGTAGTTCAGTACTTACTTGATAATACTGAACTCTAGTGGTGGATAAGAAATCTCACCTTTAGAATCACCACAAGAAGAGTAACATTGACCATATTGGTTATTAAATGAATGAGCAATCAAAAGTAACAAATACACAAGAAGATTTGCTTAAAGAAGAGTTTGAAGGAGCTTGGTTTTTTGGAACGCATGGTTGTTAAGGTTAACTGGAGCTATTGCCTGCCAAACACAATTATATATCACAGAGAGTGATATCTAAACATGGATACTTAAAATGTCAGGGAAAAACAGACATTAAGACTTTAAACCATTGAATGGGAATAACGATCAAAATTGATCAATATAGAGATTTATTGTAATGAGATGTGTTTAGTCAGTCGGTCTCAGGGAAGAAGGAGTGTGTTTGCGCTCAGCATGTTTTTGTACAGGAAGTCTGTGTTTCCTGTCACTGTGGGCCTCAGAGCACAGTAGTTCAGAGCAGAGTCAGACAGCTGCAGGTTCTGGATCCTCAGAGGAACTGATGCGTTTTGGACTTTGGCATCAAATCTGTCTTTGTGGAACTCTGCAGTATTAAGTCCACTTGTATATGTAGAGCGTTGTAGCATATATCTGGGGAAGTCATTGATTTGTTGTTTGTACCAGAACAAACTGTCGTCTCAGTTTGTTCTGCGTCAGTCTCAAATGTACAGAAAAGACTAATGTCGAATCCTTCAGTGGCAATGACATCTTCTCCTGCCTGGATCACTCTATCTTCTCCTTTACACTCTGGGGGAGAACAGAATATGTGGATTAAGGAATTAATCAGTGAGATTAATAAAGAGAGGAGAGTCAACAAGATTCTTTAAAGAGTTACCCAGCAGAGAGTGAGAACCAGGATGATAGTCAGCCAGTGTTCCATGTTTACAGTGGGAGAGGAAGAGAGAGGAAGATCATTTATACTCTGATGAAGAAGGACATTGCATCACCGGCCCCTCCTCGTCATCATTTATGCAACAGCATCTCAACCACAAGGTTCATTATAAAAAAATCATTAGGATCATTAGCAGGTGCAACCACAATGTCTCTGATATACCATGAAGATCCACCATCCATCTGATGGAAAGGTGTGCTGGGACTACCTCCTCTTTGAAGAATAGGGAGATTATTGCTGTCAGGTTCATGTAAAAGCACAATATTAGAGAGCTGTATCTGCCAGGGTTGGCTGGGTTATGGTGAGTTCAGTTGATGTTCTGGATGTTGTGGACTCATAAAGAGTGTCAGGAATATTCTGTCTGTCGCTCCATGATCTTGCTCCTTTATAGAGTATAAACTGAGGAGCCTGGTTAGAACGATGTCTGTACCAGTAAAGGGAAACAACTTCTTCACTTGTTTCATAGGAGAATCTGAGTGTTACAGATGCTCCCTCTTTCCCACTGATATCAGCCCTGGAAAGAGTAAATATAATGGATTTGTTAGATTAACATGGACCATAAAAAATACAACAGAATAAGATGTTAAAAACATTTAATAATTAATTATTATAATTAAATGTCTGATAATTCAGTCATATGGTTAGCTGTGTGTGTAACATGCAGAACATTCTGAAAAGGTGAAGTATCCCTTTGAAGGAGACATATAATGGTATTTTCCCAACAAGTAAACATAGTATTTTGGAAATTGCATTGAATAAAAGAAACACTTTGAGCACACAGTTGTGTGACTCGTTTATTTCGTTATTTCGTTATTTCATAAAACAGGAATCCAAAACGTGCTGCAAGTGAACATATCCCGCATCGGGCTCCGCGTAATGAGATGCTCGTAATCCTTAAAGGGACAGCGATCCCTGAAACACCGAGCCAGTAAACGACATGCCTAACACAGTGTAAAGAACAACACATAACAAAATACTGTAGGTGAATTATGTTACACTCACTACACATGTCCCCCCAGAATTCACCATCAAAAGAAAACAAAAACAAAACAGCCATCGCGGGGGCGGGCGTATTAACCGGCCACAACGGCTGCGTCGTACAGGAGGTCGAGGAGCCACAACTGCGGCACGCGTCCCGCCATGACACGGGTATGAGGCCTGGAGTGTGGGAGTTCCGGGAGGGAGGGGAGCAGGGGGCAGGGGCAGAGCTGGAGGTCGTCCGCGTCGTGGGGGCTGAGCCAATTCAATGGGCCTGGCCACGTCCAAGTGAGCTGGCTTGAGGCGGTCAATGGAGAGTCGCTCCGGCCTGCCGCCCATGTCCACCACAAAATGTTTGTCCCCCGTCTCCAAAACCCGGAACGGGCCCTTGTAGGGGGGGCATAGCGGTCCCCTGTGGGCGTCGTGGCGAATGAAAACGTAGTCAGCCGTCCGAAGCCCAGCGGGGATGTGCGACTGAGGGAGGCCGTGACGGGAAGTGGGGACAGGTGCGAAAAGCCTTGCATTGTCCAGTAGCGTGGACCGCTGGAGAGTGGCAGACCAAGGAACGGTGGTGCCAGGGACGAAATCCCCTGGAACCCGCAGCGGCTGGCCATAAACAAGCTCTGAGGAGGAGGACTGTAGGTCTTCCTTTGGTGCAGTCCTGATGCCAAGCAGTACCCACGGGAGCTTGTCGACCCAGTTGCTGTCTTTGAGGCTGGCACGAAGAGCAGCCTTCATCGACCTATGAAATCGTTCACAGAGTCCGTTAGCCTGTGGGTGATATGCGGTCGTGTGGCGGAGTTTCACTCCGAGGCTCTGTGCGACAGCGTTCCACAGCTCAGACGTAAACTGCGCGCCCCGGTCAGAGGATATGTCGGAAGGAGTGCCGAAACGGGCAACCCAGGTGCTGATAAATGACCGTGTCATTTCGACCGATGCTAGCGACATCAGTGGCACAGCCTCAGGCCAACGAGTGGTCCTGTCAACCATGGTCAACAGGTAGGTGAAACCGTTAGAGGAGGGCAGAGGGCCGACCAGATCCACGTTTACATGGTCAAACCGTCTCTCCGGCACCGGGAACAACTCCAACGGGGCTTTAGTGTGGCGGTGCACTTTGGCCCGCTGGCACTCAATACAGGTGTTAACCCAGTCCCTAACGTCCTTCTTGAGGCCGTGCCTAACAAACTTAGCCACAACCAATCTCTGTGACGCTTTCGAACCTGGGTGGGAAAGACCATGGATGGCATCTAAAACTTGTCGTCTCCATCCCGTGGGAATGATTGGGCGAGGACTGCCTGTGGAGACGTCACACAGGTGCGTGGTGCCGGCATCGCTAAAAACCACGTCCTCTATTTTCAGCCCTGTTGTCGAGGTCCTCAGGAGTTGCACGTCTGGGTCTGTGGTCTGGTCCGCAGCAATGCGGTTGTAATCCAAGCCAAGATGGACTGCTCCAACCACAGCCCGTGACAGGCAGTCCGCCACCTGGTTGTCCTTACCGGCAACGTGCTGTAAATCCGTGGTGAACTCGGAAATGTAGGACAGATGACGTTGCTGGCGGGCGGACCACGGCTCAGCCACCTTGGCCATGGCGAAAGTCAGCGGCTTGTGGTCGACAAAAGCGGTGAAGTGTCGACCTTCCAACAGGGAATGAAAGTGTCTGATGGCGAGGTAGAGACCAAGCAGCTCCCGGTCGAAAGTGCTGTACTTCTGCTCGTTGGGACGCAACTGACGGCTGAAGAAGGCAAGTGGCTGCCAGGCCCTGCCCACCCACTGCTCGTAGACGGCACCGACAGCGTAGTCCGAGGCATCCGAGGTGATGGCGATGGAGGCTGTGGGAGAAGGGTGTGCCAGCATGGTGGCGTTCGCCAGGGCTGCCTTAGTGGCAACAAAAGCCTTGTCCCTGCTCTCAGTCCAGTCCACAGTGTGCTTGGGCTTACCTTGCAAGGCCTCATGCAAGGGTCGCATGAGCTGGGCGGCTCGAGGGATGAAACGGTGATAAAAATTCAACATGCCAAGGAACTCCTGCAGGGACTTGACAGTGAGCGGCGTGGGAACTGTGCGACCGCCTCCACCTTTGATGGGAGAGGGGTTGCACCGTCCTTAGTGACTCTGTGTCCCAGGAAATCGATGATGGAGAGACCAAACTGGCACTTGGCGGGGTTGACAATTAGCCCATGTTGGCTGAGCCGCTCAAAAAGTGTCCGGAGGTGTGCCAGGTGCTGGGAGTTGGACGTGCTCGCCACTAGGATGTCATCCAAGTACACAAAAAGAAAAGGCAGCTCCCGCAAAACAGAGTCCATGAGGCGTTGAAAAGATTGAGCTGCGTTTTTAAGGCCAAACGGCATCCGCAGGAACTCAAACAGACCAAACGGCGTGATCACTGCTGTTTTGGGAACGTCCAGTGGGTGTACAGGCACCTGATGATATCCCCGGACAAGGTTCACCTTGGAAAAAATCACCATACCAGCCAGGTGGGCCGAAAAATCCTGAATATTCGGCACTGGGTACCGGTCAGGCGTCGTTGCCTCATTTAGCCACCGGTAGTCGCCACACGGGTGCCAGCCGCCGCCGGGTTTGGGGACTATGTGGAGGGGTGAGGTCCACGGGCTGTCGGACCGGCGGACTATACCCAGACGCTCCATGTTTGCAAACTCAGCCTTTGCAACGGCAAGCTTGGTCGGGTCGAGGCGCCGAGCACGGGCGTAGACGGGTGGACCAGTAGTGGCGAGATGGTGCTCCACACCATGCTTCACGGCAGACGCAGAGCGTGAGCGTGCACACATAGGAACAAAACGTGACGGCGTCAATCAAACGGAGGTTCTTTACATCCACGAACAGTCCATGCGCACACAAAAAATCGACGCAGAGGAGGGGAACGGAGACCTTTGCTGTAACAAAGTCCCATCCAAACCGGTGGCCTCCTCTGTGCTCCCGTGTCGCACAGGATCGCCGTCCGGAGGTGCTGTCGCGGATGAAAAGCAGCCTGCCAGCACGGCCGACGCTCATGGCCACTACCGAGCGCCGGCCCTGGCGTTTTCCAACCCGCCGTAACTGCATGGCGGACGGCATTTAAGAGCCTTCGGTCCAAACTTTGCATGGTAGAAACACATGCCTGAAGACTGCTGCGGGCCTGAAGACTGCTGGAGGTCAGAAGACAGCTGCCGACGAGAAGTGGTGGCAGCGATGAGCGTGGAGTCGTCCAGTGTCACAGGAGCGACGTGCGTGGGAAAAATCGCGGCCACACAGTGCCCTTGACCCGCCAGGAAAAATTTATCAGCCTCTTCAGCCAGCCTCCGACAGTCAGTGATCATGGTGTTGGATAAAGCAGCCCTCACTTAGTAATTCCTTGCCCGAAGGAATTACAGCAAAAAAGTGGGTCAATTCACGTTCTCATAGATGTCTAAAAATATATATTTTTAAATTTAAAGTTTACTCCCTCATTGTGTGCCGCAACATAGTGTGTGTGGAAGTGTGTTTTATGCTCAGCAGGTTTTTGTACAAGGGGTCTTGTCTTTCTGTGCCCCATCCCTACACTGCATACTTTCCAGTCCTCAGATGATCCCCAAAACTCCAGGTTATTGGATGAACAAATTCCACACCTTCTGTCAAAATAAAATCATTAGTACCATGAAATAATCGGGGCATTGCTTAACAGAGTCTGATGTGGGATACCGGCACAAAATCAGGTTAAATGTCCTGTAGTTTGAAGTCAGTATTAGCAGGTTAACAGAAACTGGATATTCACTTGTTCAACTCAACCATGACACTCTTTTGTTGATGAAATAGTTTGGTTCTTGCTTGATAATACTGAACTCTGGTGGTGGATAAGAAATCTCACCTTCAGAATCACCACTAGAATTGTAACATTGAACATATTGGGTATTAAATTAATGAGCAATGAAAAATAACAAATACACAAGAAGAACTGCTTAAAGAAGAGTTTGAAGGAGCTTGATTGTTGGGAACACATGGTTGTTAAGCTCACTTTGAGCTATTGACTGCCAAACACAATTATATATAACAGAGAGTGAAATCTAAATATGAATACTTAAAATGTCAGGGGAAAAACAGACAGACTTTAAAGCATTGAATGGGAATAACGATCAAAATTGATCAATGTAAGGCAACTTGATTTATACAGCACTTTTCATACACAAGGCAGACTCAAAGTGCTTCACATATAAACATTGTCATACAATAAAATAAAATAATAGATAAGTAAAAGAAAACATGTGCAAAGAAATGAGTAAAATAGAAAGTTAAAAAGGCATTTTAGTAATAAAATAGAAAATAAAGGCAAAGTTAAAAAAGCTTTTGGTTTCTATATGTAGTTTGAAGTCAGTATTAGCAGGTTAACAGAAACAGGAGATTCACTTGTTCAACTCAACCATGACACTCTTTTGTTGATGAAATAGTTCATAGTTTCTATAGATCAGAAAGATATAATTCAGTCAGATTCCCTACTCATTTGAGTCCTGCTACTGTGGATCATTAGAAGGTGCAACCACATGTAGAAATTTATTGTAATGAGATGTGTTTAGTCAGTTGGTCTCAGGGAAGATAGGAGTGTGTTTGTTCTCAGCATGTTTTTGTACAGGAAGTCTGTGTTTGATGAGGTGTAGTTGCAGGAGAGAGTAACGTTGTCCTGGATTGAGTGGATGGTTTGCTGATGACTTTTACATAGTGCGAAACCTTCACTGCCTGCAAACGTAGCAGGCGGAGACCACTGCTGCAGATTCAAGTTTTTATTAACTGATCATAATATAAAGTGGTTAAATTGGTTAAAGAAATAGTTTGTAATCATAAGCAAAAGTAAAGAACCATGGATTAATTATTTTGAGACAATATGACTATTGAGCGTCCATATTGCAACGTTGAGATGGACTCCGTCATTTTGGAAATCTATCTCACCTTTGCTTTTGCTGCCTTTGTGTCTTTTCTGTGCTCAATCCCTACATACTCTCCAGTCCTCAGAGAATCCCCAAAACTCCAGGTTATTGGATGAACAAATCCCACACCTTCTTGCAAAAAAAATCATTAGAACCATGATTAAATCGGGGCATTGCTTAAAAGAGTCTGACGTGGGAAATCCGGCACAAATTCTGGTTAAATGTCCTGTATTTTGAAGCCAGCATTAGCAGGTTAACAGACACTGGAGATTCACTTGTTCAACTCAACCTTGACACTTCATGCTCCCTTCATGCTACAAGCTGTTAAACACACAATGGCACAAATGTTGATGAAATAGTTCAGTACTTCCTTGATAATACTGAGCTCTAGTGGTGGATAAGAAATCTCACCTTCAGAATCACCACAAGAAGAGTAACATTGAACATATTGGTTAGTAAATTAATGAGCAATGAAAAGTAACAAATACACAAGAAGAACTGCTTAAAGAAGAGTTTGAAGGAGCTTGATTGTTGGGAACACATGGTTGTTAAGGTCAAAAGGAGCTATTGCCTGCCAAACACAATTATGTATCACAGAGAGTGATTTCTAAATATTAATACTTAAAATGTCAGGGGAAAAACAGACAGACTTTAAATCGTTGAATGGGAATAACAATCAAAATGTATCAATATAGAAATGAGTTGTATTGAGATGTGTTTAATATGTGCTTCCATATAAGTCATGTCTGTGTACTGTTCTCAGAGAAGATTATTATTATTAACCTTTATTTACCCAGGCAAGCAAATGAAGAACAAAATCTTATTTTTAAGTGCAGCCTGAAAAGAGCTAGAAGCTCTTAAGGGGAAGTGGGAGGGGAGTGCTTAAAGTGAATACAAGGTTATATAAATTACACTTAGAAAAATACAATATAATACAATACAATACAATACAATAAAACAGTTAATCAGTAGGGCATGACAAGAAGGCCTATGGCAAGTGCAGGAGTCATCTTTGATTTGTTGCAGATTTTGTTTGAAGACAGAGAGAGAGGTGAAGACAGAAAGTTTAAGGGTGTTTTGTAGGGTGTTCCATTCAAAGGCTGCAGCGAACCGGAAGGCACTGGGTCCGAAGACGGTGCAGAATTTGGGGATGGAGAGGTTGATGAATGAGCTGGACCTTAGATTGCGGGCAGGGTGGGAGAGGGGTAGAAGGGAAGAGAGGTAGAGAGGTGAAATGCCAAGAATGGTTTTGTAGATGAGCAGAAACCAGTGATGGAGCCGTCTGGTGTGAAGGAAAGTCCAGTCTGCCAGGTTATATAGGTCGCAGTGGTGGGTGGTAAATGGAGCCCCAGTGGCAAAGCAAATGGCGGAATGGGTGAGAGGGTCCAATTTACTGAGAGTGGAGTGAGATGCCATTCTGTATATGGAGTCGCCATAGTCGAATATGGGTAGGATAGTCATTTTTACGAGCGTATGTTTGGAGGAGGCCTTATTATTGCGATAAAGGAAGCCCAGACGAGCTTTGACTTTAGACTGTAGGTGCTTGATGTGGGTGTAAATGAGAGGGATGAATCCAACCAGAGGCCAAGTTATTTATAACAGGACACAAACTCTAGTTCAAAGCCATCAGCACAGGATTTTGGGACAGTGGTGCGAGCGTGTTTCCGGTTAAAGATGATGAATTTGTTTTTTTTGGTGTTGAGAAGAAGATGAAGGCTATGGAAATGCTGTTCAACAGAAGTGAGACTGTGTTGTAGTGTGGCCGCCGCAGAGTGGAGAGAAGGGCCCTCTGAGTATAGGACGGTGTCATCAGCATATAGGTGGATCTTGGAGTTGCCGGCATTCCTGGTTATGTCGTTAATGTAGATGGAGAATAGTGTTGGGCCTAGAATAGAACCCTGTGGTACCCCTTTGGACATGGTGAGAGGGGCTGATTTGAAGTTTTCAGATTTAATTTGCTGGACTCTGTGGTTTAAGTAGCTGGCGAACCAATTGCGTGGCGATAAACCGATGCTAGAGAGCCTTTGTAGGAGGATGGGGTGGATGACGCAGTCAAAGGCCTCAGAGAGATCAACGAAGGCAGTGATGCAGGTCTGCTTGGAGTCCAGAGAGGAAACAATATCATCCAGGACCTTCAGTGTAGCTGTGATGCACCCATGGCCTGGCCGGAACCCAGACTGCATGTTGAACAGGATGTTGTTGGGGGTTAAAAAGTGGCTGAGCTGTTTATGAACCAGTTTCTCTAAGACCTTAGCCAGGTATGGAAGGATGGAAATAGGCCTATAACAGTTGGGATCAGAGCTAGAGCCCCCTTTGAAGAGGGGAAGACAAGTGCGGATTTCCAGTCTAAAGGAAAGATGGATAGTTCCAGAGACAAGAAAGGAGTGTGTTTGTGCTCAGCAGGTTTTTGGAGAAGGAGTCTGTGTTTCCTGTCACTCTGGGCCTCAGAGCATAGTATTACAGAGCAGAGTCAGACAGCTGCAGGTTCTGGATCCTCAGAGGAACTGATGTGTTTTGGACTTTGGCATCAAATCTGTCTTGGTGGAATTCTGCAGTATTAAGTCCACTTGCATTTGTGCATTTGAGTGTTGTAGCATGAACCTTGGAAAGTCATTGATTTGTTGTTTGTACCAGAACAAACTGGGACTAGTGTCAGTGTCAGTCAAGGGGAAGAGAGAGAGGAAAATCATTTATACTCTGATGCAGAAGGACATTGCATCACTGGCCCCTCCTCTTCATCATTTATGCAACAGCATCTCAACCACAAGGTTCATTATAATATTTTTTCTATGGATCAGAAAGGTATAATTCAGTCAGATTCCCAACTAATTTGAGTCCTGCTACTGTGGATCATTAGCAGGTGCAACCACAGTGTCTCTGATAAACCATGAAGATCCACCATCCATCTGATGAAAAGGTGTGGTGGGATTATTGCCGTCAGGTTTATGTAAAGGCTCCTCCACACTTTATAACACTTTGTTCTCAACGAGTGTCAGGAATATTCTGTTGCTCCATGATCTTGCTCCTTTATAAACTGAGGAGCCTGGTTAAAACGATGTCTGTACCTGTAAAGGTCAACATAGTCAGAGGTTGTTTCATAAGTGCATCTGAGTTTTACAGATGCTCCCTCTTTCTCACTGACCTTCTGTTTGTCAGGAGAGATGGAGTCCTCCGCTATCAGCCCTTGAACAAGTCCATAAAAATAATGTGTTAAACCTTCAAAATACATTTTATGAAAATAAAGATAATAAAAATAACATGAACATAAAAAAAACATAGAAAACACATCAGAATAAAATATCTAAAACATCCAATCCTGATGATTCAGTCATGTATGGAGTGTGAAGCATGAGGTTTTCATCTTACCAGATAGAAGTGCTGCCATAATAATACACTGCCAGGTTTCAATCTCAACAGCAGGTCTAGAGAAACAGGAGAAACGATCTGGTGTTCAGCTCAAGTATTAGACTTATTCTCTTCATACCAGCTGTGGTATGAAGAGTCAATGACCAAACACCTACTTGATAATACTGACTTCTAGTGGTGGATATGAGACCTCAACTTCACCTTCAATGAGGCATGCATTTGAAAGAAAAAAAAGAAAAAAAAAATGAACGTGAATATTCCAAACAAGGTAATGTAAATAAAAAAATGCAGACACATTTTAAGATATCTTGAATATGGTGAAAATGGATCATTAATAAAGAGTCACTGCTGTGATGAGTTGATGTGTTTTGTGCGTAATGTTTGTATACTGATCTCAGGGGGAGAGGGAAGTGTGCTTTGTACTCAGCAGGATTTTGTACAGGGAGTCTGTGTTTCCTGTCACTGTGGGCTGCAGAGCAGAGTCTCTCACTGCAGCAGCAGAGATCTCCAGATCGAACATTTGTCTTTCACTGTCTTTTTTTTAAATAAATCCAGATAGCTCCATGCAAGGGCGTAGGAACCGGGGGGGACGGAGGGGACGTGTCCCCTCCAATATTGGAGACAGGCGCCTTTGTCCCACCTAAAAATTATACCAGGGGGAGAAAAATACTTTATTTTATTTTGAAAGCGCAACACAGCGTCTTTTCACCGCTTCTTATTCTAAAAAACTGGATGATTGACCGTTAAAGAATTGATTTGATATTTATCAGTTCATTACTGCCATTCAAAATGTGTTTTCCTTTACATTTACAAATGTATCTTTTTAGTAGAATAAAATATATTTGTGAATTTTTTCAGTGTAGTTATTTGGCAATTTATGACATATTTCTGTATTTCAAACCATTAACGGATCTGTCAGGTTTCCGATATGTGTCCCCCCCAATGTTAAACTCATTCCTACGCCCCTGGCTCCATGTAATCTTTGATAAGGAACTGGGAGGTGAGCTGGGGTACTGCCGATACCAGAAGAGGTTTGTTGCTGAAGAGTAGCTGCAGGAAAGAGTTGCGTTGTTTTCTTGTAGACCCTGGACTCTGTCCTGGATTGAGAAGACTGTCAACTGCATATGTTAAGATTGAAAGGGCAGTGACTACGACAGTGTTATAGATCGTGGAAATAGCAATATGAATTAATTTATATAAACTGCTAAACATATATTGAGGTCCATGTCCGAATTAGGACAGTGCTTCTAAAGCAGAACTCACCAGTAAACCCAGTGAATAAAACCACTAACATGAAGAGCTGCATAGCTAATACTGGACCAAGCAGATGCAGCAACAATCAAGAGTCTATAAGCTGTTGTGTTGACAGATTGCTTCTGATGTGTTGCCTGTAAAGCTCCACCTCCTGCTAGAGTGGCACCAAGGACTGAATGAGACAGGAAAAGACCTTCAACTTTACTGGCTCTGTGGAGACCATGAGGAATCAGGAACAGGAGCTCTGGCTTTCAAAAGTCAAGGAGAACTACTATGGTGACACCATTTCTACATGTACATATATACATTGTTTAGATAAAAAATATAATTACTTATGATTAGTTAAATAATTACTCCTTCATTGACTGTCTTAACATAGTGTGTTCGTGTTCAGTCATACAGCTGATGGTTCTTTTATTTAGATTCCCGACTCATGGGAGTCATGCTTCAGTGGATCATTGGCAGGTGCAACCAAATTGTTTCTGATCAACCATGAAGATCGACCATCCATCTGATAGAAAGGTGTGGTGGGATTACCACTTCCCTCCTCTTTGAAGAATATAGAGATCATTGCCTTCAGGTTTATGTAAAGGCTCCTACACACTTTATATCACTGTGTTCGCAAGAGCACAGTAGTAAAGAGCTCTGTTCGCCAGGGTTAGCTGTGTTATGGTGAGTTCAGTTGATGTTCTGGATGTCGTGGACTCATAACGAGTGTCAGGAATATGTTCATCGATCTGTGATCTTGCTCCTTTCCAGAGTATAAACTGAGGAGCCTGGTTTGAAAGATGTCTGTACCAGTAAAGGTAAACATAATTATAGCTTATTTCATAGGAGCATCTGAGTATTACAGATTCCCCCTCTTTTCCGCTGACTTTCTGTTCATCAGGAGAGATGGAGGCCCCAGCTATCAGTCCTGGAATGGATGTGTTAGATTAACATGGACCATAAAAAACACAACAGAATAAGATGTTAAAAACATTGAATAATTCATTATTATAATAAAATGTCTGATAATTCAGTCATATATACAGTGTGAAACATGAGCTTTACCTCTTACCAGATAGAAGTGCAGCCATAATAATCCACAGCCAGGTTTCCATCTCAACAGCAGGTCTACAGTAACAGGAAAAACTATCTGGTGTTCAGCCCAAGTATGAGATTTATTTTCTTCATGGTACCAACTGTTAAAGACACAATGACCAAACATGTTGAAGAAATAATAAAACACCTACTTAATAATACTGACCTTTAGGGGTGGATGTGAGACCTTACCTTCAGAATCGATGAGTTGTTAGTTTAATAAGTCATAAATTATAAATAAATAAAATAAACTATTTTTAACGTGAATGTTTCAAACAAGATAATGTAAATAAAGGTAAAACTGCAGACAAATGTTTAGATATCTGGATTATGGTGAACATGGATGATTAATTAGGAGTTCACTGTTGTGATTAGTTATTGTGCTAAGTCAGAAATGTCTCTGTACTGGTCTCAGGGGGAGAGGGAAGTGTGTTTAGTGCTCAGCAGGTTTTTGTACAGGGAGTTACAACATTTGTAACTTGGTTTCCTGGTCCCCTTTGGATTAATAACGTTGTGACAGAGCTGTTGAGGAAATAGTTCAACCATTACTTGATAATACTGACCTCTAGTATATTATACCGGATACAATAATCCCAGTAACGAATAACATATTCATCACTTGTATCATAGGAGCATCGGAGTTTTACAGTTCCTCCCATTTTTCCACTGACTTCCTGTTTATCAGGGATGGAGTCCCCAGCTATCAGCCCTGGAGAGATTCCACATAATGGACGTGTTAGATAAAATGTCATATGTGTGTAACATGAGCTTTTCCCAACAGCAGGTTTAAAGCAACAGTAGAAACTGTATGTTCAGCTCAAGTAAGGACTTATTCTCTTCATGGTACCAGCTGTTGAAGACACAAACAGCAAACATATTGATGAAATACTTCAAGGCCTACTTGCTATTACTGACCTGCAGAACAATTTTAAGATGTTCAGAGTATGGGCAAATTATCTAGAGAGATGAGTTAATGTGTTTAGTGATTAATGTATGTGTACTGGTCTCAGGGGAAGAGGAAAGTGTGTTTTATGCATAGCAGGTTTTTTTTTACAGGGACTGTGTTTCCAGTAACTGTTGTTTATACCACAAAATAGATTTACATTTTCCAATGGTCACAAATATACATCCCAGGCAAACTGTGAGTCCTTCGGTAGCAACGACATCTTCTTCAGTCTGGGTCACTCTTTCTTCTCCTGCACACTCTGTGGAAGAATAGAAGATGTACATTAATTAATCAATTAATTGGGATCAATGATGAGGAGGGTCAACAGGAGTCTTAAAGAGGTAGCCTGCTCTACAGAATTTCACATGGGCCACAACTTACCTGTTAATTTAAAAACTTTTTACAAACCAGTAGAAAGAGGACTGTCATGTCAAACAACATGGGAACCCTGATACTCAACATGCTACCTCTGTGTCTCTTTCGTAACATACTTTTTCTTCACTAGTCTCCTGGTGATTTCACCTCTTCCGATGTTCCTCCCCTGAACAACAGTTGAATGCATTGACAAATTCTCCTCAAGTTCCTTGTCAGGTTTTTGTACAGGGAGTCTGTTTTTCCGGTCACTGTGGGCTGCAGAGCACAGTAGTACAGAGAAGAGTCTGTCCCTGCAGCAGAGGAGATCTCCAGATGGAACATGTTTCTTTCTCCTTCCTTTTTAAAAGTAAATTAAATGCCTTCTGGTATTCTTTGATAAGGAACTGGGGAGGTGAGCTGGGGTGCTGGTGATACCAGAAGAAATTGTTTGATGAGGTGTAGTTGCAGGAGAGAGTCACGTTGTCTCCTTGTAGAGCCTGGACTCTGTCCTGGATTGAGTGGATGGTTTGCTGATGACTTTTACCTGGAGATTTTCAGAATCAAAAAGTTAGTTACTTCCACGGTGTTAAAGATCCTGTAAGTAAGAGTTAATTCATATGAATTGCTCAACCTGTATTGAGGTCAATACCCTAAACAGGGCAGTGGTTTTAATGCCAATAACCAATGACATAAAGAGCTGCATAGCTGGTACTGGAGCCCAATCAGGTGCTGTAGAGCAGCTACAACAAGAGTCTAAATTATTTTGTGTTTACAGATTGTTTCTGATGTGCTTGTAACGGGGGGGTTAGGCAGAACCCAAGTGCACA
Organism: Pollachius pollachius; assembly: GCF_949987615.1. Classification (NCBI taxonomy): domain Eukaryota; kingdom Metazoa; phylum Chordata; class Actinopteri; order Gadiformes; family Gadidae; genus Pollachius; species Pollachius pollachius. The sequence goes on along the minus strand of NC_136947.1, from coordinate 14,493,295 downwards.
GACAGACGGCAGTTGTAGGACAGTTTCAAGGATTTATTCTGGTGCAGGATCGGGCAGGCAGAGAGCAGACAGTAAAGTCACTGACAGGTGGGCAGGGAATCGTCGGTGGGTCAGCAGGCGAGGAGTCGGCAACGGGAGGGCAGAAGAGCAGATCGGGAGTCGGGAACTGGAGAGCAGACAGACCGACAGGGACTGGACGGCAGGCAGGAGGTCAGACAGGCGAGGGTTCGTTAAAAGGCAGAGTGGAGTTGAAGAGTTGCGGGAAAGCTCTGAATGAAACAAGAGACAATCTGGCAAGGAATGAGTGAAAGGAGAGGACTGCTATAGGGGGAGCACAGGTGAAGGTGGTTGGGTTGATTAGGGGAGATCAGGGTGGCAGGCAGGTGAATGGGAAAATCAGGGGCTGACCATGACAGTGCTGCCTGTCAAGCTCCACCTCCTGCTAGAGTGGCACCAAAGACTGAATGAGACAGGAGAAGACCTTCTACTTTACTGTCTCTGTGGAGACCATGAGGACTCAGGAAGAGGAGTGGTAGGAGATCTTCTTAGTTCATACTGCGAAACCTTCACTGCCTGTAAACGTAGCAGGCGGAGACCGCTGCTGCAGATTCAACTTTTTATTAACTGATCATAATCTAAAGTGGTTAAATTGGTTAAACAAATAGTTTGTGATCATAAGCAAAAGTAAAGAACTATGGATTAATTATTTTGAGGCGATATGATTATTGAGCGTCCATGTTGCAGCGTGAGATGGACTCCATCATATTGGAAATCAATCTCACCTTTGCTTTTGCTGCCTTTGCATTTTTTCCGTGCTCAATCCCTAAATACTCTCCAGTCCTCAGAGAATCCCCAAAACTCCAGGTTATTGGATGAACAAATCCCACACCTTCTTGCAAAAAAAATCATTAGAACCATGATTAAATCGGGGCATTGCTTGCCACGTCAGACAACGAGTCTGACGTGGGAAATCCGGCACAAAATCAGGTTAAATGTCCTGTATTTTGAAGTCAGCATTAGCAGGTAAACAGAAACGGGAGATTCACTTGTTCAACTCAACCATGACACTTCATGCTTTCTTCGTGCTGTTAAAGACACAATGGCACAAATGTTGATGAAATAGTTCAGTAGTTCCTTGATAATACTTAACTCTAGTGGTGGATAAGAATTCTCACCTTCAGAATCACCACAAGAAGAGTAACATTGAACATATTGGTTATTAAATTAATGAGCAATGAAAAGTAACGAATACACAAGAAGATTTGCATAAAGAAGAGTTTGAAGGAGCTTGATTGTTGGGAACACATGGTTTTTAAGGTCAAAAGGAGCTATTGCCTGCCAAACAGAATTATATATCACAGAGAGTGATTTCTAAATATGAATGCTTAAAATGTCCGGGGAAAAAGAGACAAGCTTTAAAGCATTGAATGGGAATAACAATCAAAATGTATCAATATAGAAATTAATTGTATTGAGATATGTTTAGTATATGCTTCCATATTAGTCATGTCTGTGAACTGGTCTCAGGGAAGATAGTGTGTTTGTGCTCAGCAGGTTCTTGTACAGGAAGTCTGTGTTTCCTGTCACTGTGGGCCTCAGAGCACAGCAGTACAGAGCAGAGTCAGACAGCTGCAGGTTCTGGATCCTCAGAGGAACTGATGTGTTTTGGACTTTGGCATCAAATCTGTCTTTGTGGAACTCTGCAGAATTAAATCCACTTACATATGTAGAGCGTTGTAGCATGAACCTGGGGAAGTTATTGATTTGTCATTTGTACCAGAACAAACTGGGACTAGTGTCAGTCTCAAATGTACAGAAAAGTCTAATGGTGAATCCTTCAATGGCAAGGACATCTTATCCTGCCTGGATCACTCTGTCTTCTCCTTTAATCTCTGGGGGCAAACAGAAGATGTTGATTAATGAATGAATCGATGAGATCAATAAAGAGAGGAGAGTCAACAAGATTCTTTAAAGAGTTACCCAGCCAGAGAGTGAGAACCAGAATGATAGTCAGCCAGTGTTTCATGTTTACAGTGGGAGGGGAAGAGAGAGAGGAAGATTATTTATAGTCTGCAGAAGGACATTGCATCACTGGCCCCTCCTCCTCATCATTTATGCAACAGCATCTCAACCACAAGGTTCATTATAATTTTTTTTCTAATGATCAGAAAGTTATAATTCAGTCAGATTCCCAACTCATTTGAGTTCTGCTACTGTGGATCATTAGCAGGTGCAACCACAATGTCTCTGATAAACCATGAAGATCCACCATCCATCTGATGGAAAGGTGTGGTGGGACTACCTCCTCTTTGAAGAATAGGGGGATTATTGCCGTCAGGTTCATGTAAAAGCACAATATTAGAGAGCTGTATCTGCCAGGGTTGGCTGGGTTATGGTGAGTTCAGTTGATGTTCTGGATGTTGTGGACTCATAACGAGTGTCAGGAGTATTCTGTCTGTTGCTCCATGATCTTGCTCCTTTATAGAGTATAAACTGAGGAGCCTGGTTAGAACGATGTCTGTACCAGTAAAGGTCAACATAGTCAGAGGTTGTTTCATAAGTGATGCTTCCTCTTTCCCACTGACCTTTTATCAGGAGAGCTGGCCTCCCCAGCTATCAGCCCTTGAACAAGACCACAAAAATAATGCGTTAGATAAACCTTCAAAGAACATTTTATGAAAATAAAGTTAATAAAAATAACATGAACATAAAAAAACATAGAAAACACATCAGAATAAAAATCTAAAACATCCAATCCTGATGATTTAGTCATGTGGATTAAGCATGAGTGTTAAGCATGAGGTTTGTTAAGCATGAGGTTTTCATCTTACCAGATATATGTGCGGCCATAATAATACACTGCCAGGTTTCCATCTCAACAGCAGGTCTAGAGAAACAGGAGACACTATCTGGCTTTCAGCTCAAGTATGACACTTAATCTCTTCATGGTACTAGCTGTTAAAGAAACAATGACCAAACCTGTTGATGAAATAGTTAGACACCTACTTGATAATACTGACCTCTAGTGGTGGACAAGAGATCTCATCTTCACTTAAAGAAGAGTAAAAGCTAAAACACAAATTGGTAAATAATAAGAAAATTAGCCGTGCTGATTAAAGCTCCACATATGAACCATACTATCAAAACCAAAATATTCCAAATAACATGGCTGGAGAATGAACTGCAGAAACGTTTATCCTTATTCAGAAAAATATATTGTAAAGAGTTTATGTATTTTGTCAGCAATGTCTGTACTGGTCTCAGGGAGGCGGGAAGTGTGTTTTGTGCTCAGCAGGTTTTTGTACGGCGAATCTGTGTTTCCTGTCACTGTGTGCCTTAGAGCACAGTAGTACAGAGCAGAGTCTGCCACTGCAAAAGAGGAGATCTTCAGATCCACACCAGTCTTCTCAGTGCCAGTCAGTTCAGTAGAAAACCTTTTGTCTACACCAAGAGACTCTGCTGTCTTGTTGATACCAGACCCTGAGATGTACAGCAGGAACTGTGGAGGTTCTCCAGGAAACTGACGGTACCAGAAGAAATAATCATCAATTCTAGCTTTTTGAGAGAGCCTGTAGGACAGAGTAACAGTCGTATCTTCTAAATTGTTCAGTTCCTTCTTGTCAGGAGTGAGGTCCACACTATAAAAACCTGTAAAATAGAAGGTTCATCCGTAAACATGTTTCCATGAACTGCTAAACCTGTATTGAGGTCCATGTCCGAATTAGGACACTGCTGCTAAACCAGAACTCACCAGTAAACCCAGTGAATAAAGCCACGACCTTGAAGAGCTGCATAGCTAATACTGGACCAAGCAGATGTTGTAAAGCAGCAAGAGTCTAAAAGCTGTACTTGACGGATTGTTTCTGATGTGCTGCCTTTCAAGCTCCACTTCCTGCTAGAGTGGCATCAAGGACTGAATGAGACAGGAGAAGACCTTCTACTTTACTGGCTCTGTGGAGACCATGAGGACTCAGGAAGAGGAGCGGCAGGAGCATGTGAGTTCTAGTTCCATCCGTAGAACCAATGTGGTGACACCATCTCTACATGTACAGTGGGGCAAAAAAGTATTTAGTCAGCCACCAATTGTGCAAGTTCTCCCACTTAAAAAGATGAGAGAGGCCTGTAATTTTCATCATAGGTATACCTCAGCTATGAGAGATAAAATGAAAAAAAAAAATCTAGAAAATCACATTGTCTGATTTTTAAAGAATTTATTTGCAAATTATGGTGGAAAATAAGTATTTGGTCAATAACAAAAGGTCATCTCAATACTTTGTTACATGCCCTTTGTTGGCAATGACAGAGGTCAAACGTTTTCTGTAAGTCTTTACAAGGTTTTCACACACTGCTGCTGGTATTTTGGCCCATTCCTCCATGCAGATCTCCTCTAGAGCAGTGATGTTTTTGGGCCACACGGACTTTCAACTCCCTCCAAAGATTTTCTATGGGGTTGAGATCTGGAGACTGGCTAGGCCACTCCAGGACCTTGAAATGCTTCTTACGAAGCCACTCCTTCGTTGCCCGGGCGGTGTGTTTGGGGTCATTGTCATGATGAAAGACCCAGCCACGTTTCATCTTCAGTGCCCTTGCTGATGGAAGGAGGTTTTCACTCAAAATCTCACGATACATGGCCCCATTCATTCTTTCCGTCACATGGATCAGACGTCCTGGTCCCTTGGCAGAAAAACAGCCCCAAAGCATGGTGTTTCCAACCCCATGCTTCACTGTAGGTATGGTGTTCTTTGGATGCAACTCAGCCTTCTTTCTCCTCCAAACACGACGAGTTGAGTTTTTACCAAAAAGTTCTATTTTGGTTTCATCTGACAATATGACATTCTCCCAATCCTGTTCTGGATCATCCAAATGCTCTCTAGCAAACTTCAAACGGGCCCGGACATGCACTGGCTTTAGCAGGGGGACACGTCTGCCACTGCAGGATTTGAGTCCCTGGTGGCGTAGTGTGTTAGTGATGGTAGCCTTTGTTACTTTGGTCCCAGCTCTCTGGAGGTCATTCACTAGGTCCCCCCGTGTGGTTCTGGGATTTTTGTTCACCGTTCTTGTGATCATTCTGACCCCACAGGGTGAGATCTTGCGTGGAGCCCCAGATCGAGGGAGATTATCAGTGGTATTCCATTTCCTAATAATTGCTCCCACAGTTGATTTCTTCACACCAAGCTGCTTACCTATTGCAGATTCAGACTTCCCAGCCTGGTGCAGGTCTACAATTGTGTTTCTGGTGTCCTTTGACAGCTCTTTGGTCTTGGCCATATTGGAGTTTGGAGTGTGACTGTTTGAGGTTGTGGACAGGTGTCTTTTATACTGATAAGGAGTTCAAACAGGTGCCATTAATACAGGTAACAAGTGGAGGACAGAGGAGCCTCTTAAAGAAGAAGTTACAGGTCTGTGACAGCCAGAAATCTTGCTGGTTTGTAGGTGACCAAATACTTATTTTCCACCATAATTTGCAAATAAATACTTAAAAAATCAGACAATGTGATTTTCTGGATTTTTTTTTTTCATTTTGTCTCTCATAGCTGAGGTTTACCTATGATGAAAATTACAGTCCTCTCTCGTCTTTTAAAGTGGGAGAACTTGCACAATTGGTGGCTGACTAAATACTTTTTTGCCCCACTGTATATATGTAAAATAAAGACCACTTTGTGTTAAAAATATGATTATATTATGTCAACTGATTTGATGAATGTTAGATTGCTGTTAGTTTTGACCAGAGCGCTTGGGACATACTTCCAGATTGAAAAAGGGTTTAATTTAACGTTGACTCCCTCAGTGACTGTTTTAGCAGAGTGTATTTTTGTTTAGTGGGATGGCTGATGGATATTTCACTGAGATGCCCTACTTATGGGACTAGTGCTACAGTGTATCATTCACACGTAAAACATGAAATCAAAAAACGTATGGTGAGTTCAGTTGATGTTCTGGATGTTGTGGACTGAAAACAACGGTCTCGACTATTCTGTTCAGAACTCTTTGACCTTGCTCCTTTAACGAGCATAAACTGAGGAGCTTGGCTAGGCTGAAGTCTGTACCAGTGAAGATGCACATTGTTAGAGCCTGTATATTATAGGGGCATTTGAGTGTTACAGATGCTCCCTCTTTTCCACTAACTTTCTGTTTATCAGGACAGATGGAGTTCCCAGCATTAGACCTGGAAAAATTAAAGATATGTTAGATTGAAATGGACCATAAAGAACACACCAGGATAAAATGAGTAAAACAATAACCAAAGAGTCAAATGACACAAATATAATAAACAATATGAACCCTATACTTTTCCAAATATTATAGAAAGGGAATGAACTCCAGAAAGATTTTAAGAAGTATGGTGTGTGGGGAAAATGCCACAGAGAGGTACTGATGTGTTCAACCAGTAATGTCTGTGTGATGGTTTAAGGGGGATAGGGAATTGTGTTTAGTGCTCAGCAGGCTTTTCGTACAGGGAGTCTGTTTTTCCTGTTACTGTGGGTTGCAGAGCACAGTAGTACAGAGCAGATTTAGACAGCTGCAGGTTCTGGATCCTCAGAGGAACTGATGTATTTTGGATTTGGGCATCAAATCTGTCTTTGTAGAACTCTTCAGCATTATCTCCTTCTCCAGTTGTAAATCGTTGTTGATTGAGCCTGGGGAAGTCATTGACTTCAAAATTAACTGTGAGTCCTTCAGTAGCAAAGACATCCTCTCTGGGCTGGATCACTCTGTCTCCTCCTTTACACTCTGGGGAAGAACAGAAGATGTAGATTAATGAATTGATCATTCGAGATCAATGATGAAAGGCATTGCACTGGCTTTAAAGACAAGAGTCTTTAAAGAGTTACCCATCGAGAGAGTGAGAACTAGGATGAGTCCACAGAATTGACGTGAGAGATTAACATGAACCATAAAGAATACATCTGAATAAAATAATGCCCATTAGAGCCCAGTGCAACAATAAACAATAATTGATGATTCAGTCATATTTGTAGTGTGGAACATGAGGTTTTCATCTCACCAGATAGAAGTGTAGTCATAAAAATCCACAGCCAGGTTTCCATCTCAACAGCAGGAGTACAGCAACAGGAGAAACTATCTGGTGTTCAGCCCAAGTATGAGACTTATTCTCTTCATGGTACCAGCTGTTAAAGACACAATGACCAAATAGGTTGAAGAAATAATAAAACACCTACTTGATAATACTGACCTCTAGGGGTGGATTTGAGACCTTACCTTCAGAATCGACGAGTTGTTAGTTTAATAAGTCATAAATTATAAATAAATAAAATAAACTATTTTTAACGTGAATGTTGACAAACAAGATAATGTAAATACTAAAACTGCAAAAAAAGAGTTTAGATGTCTGGATTATGGTGAACATGGATGATTAATTAGGAGTTCACTGTTGTGATTAGTTATCGTGCTAAGTCAGAAATGTCTCTGTACTGGTCTCAGGGGGAGAGGGAAGTGTGTTTAGTACTCAGCAGGTTTTTGTACAGGGAGTCTGTGTTTCCTGTCACTGTGGGCCTCAGAGCACAGTAGTACAGAGCAGAGTCAGACAGCTGCAGGTTCTGGATCCTCAGAGGAACTGATGTGTTTTGGATTTGGGCATCAAATCTGTCTTTTTGGAACTCTTCAGCATTATCCCCTTCTCCAATTGTAAATCGGCGTAGCATGAGCCTGGGGAAGTCATTGACTTGTTGTTTGTACCAGAACAAATACGCATTTGTGCTCATGGTCTCGAATGTACAGTTAAAACTAAATGTGAGTCCTTCAGTAGCAATGACATCCTCTCTGGGCTGGATCACTCTGTCTTCTCCTTTACACTCTGGGGATGAGTCCACAAAATTTACATTATAGATTAACATGAACCATAAAGAATACAACTGAATAAAATGTCTAAAACATCCATTCACCAATCGTAAGAAAATAATTGATTATTCAGTCATATTTGCAGTGTGGAACATGAGGTTTTCATCTCACCAGATAGAAGTGTAGCCATAAAAATCCACAGCCAGGTTTCCATCCCAACAGCAGGAGTACACAGCCAGGTTTCCATCCCAACAGCAGGAGTACAGCAACAGGAGAAACTATCTGGTGTTCAGCTCAAGTATGAGACTTATCTCTTAGTGATTCCAGCTGTTAAAGACACAATGACTGAACATGTTGATGAAATAGTTAAACACCTACTTGATAATACTGACCTCTAGGGGTGGATAGTGGCTCCCTCAGAATCAATTTAGGGAGAGTAAAAGCTGAAGAACTGATGTTTTTTAATTTAATCAGCCATGCTGATAAAAGCTACAAATATACCACACAATTTAAACCAATTTATTCAAAATAATTTGACAATAGTACTTACTGCAGAAATATTTTAATATTTTTAAATAAAAAATGGTAAACATGTATAAAAAAGGAAATAAATATTGTGATGTTAAAAATAATAATATAATATAAAAATGTCTAAGGGACGCTTGTTTAGTGTTCAGCAGGTTTTTGTACAGGGAGTCTGTGTTTCCTGTCACTGTGGGCCTCAGAGCACAGTAGTACAGAGCAGAGTCTGTCACTGCAGCATTTGCGATATGTAGCTCCACAAGTTTCTGTTGTTTGATATTTGTGATGTTCATTCCTGGTATTGGATTAGTTATGATTCCAGAGTATTCCATGATAAGGAACTGTGGTGGTGAGCCAGGGTACTGGCGGTACCATAAGAGACTACTGACTACAGAGCTGTCGTAGCTGCATGAGAGCACCACACCAGCATCCTCAACAGCACGGTGGACATCCTTCTGTTGGCTGATACTGTCTTCAACACTTGGACCTGAAATTAAAAAGGGGATTCAGTCACTGCAACGAGAATCAAATCTACAATACATTCATGTTTCAGACAAATATGACAAATTTGTGTATGATAATTAGGAATCATTTGTTGTTGTGACAAAAATCGTACCACATAAAATGCACCATATGACGAGTGCAAAGAGCATGATGTGGCGAGGCAGTGGAGAGCAGAGCGAGTTCCAGTAGAACAGGAGACAGAAACATAAACACATTTTACTCAACTGTCCTATTGTGGCTGGCTCCTCCCATCATCTCATCTCTCCAAGGCTCTCCAATACACAGCAGGCCTGTTTCCTATGAAGGTATTATCAAATTAAAAGTCTTTAGCACCTGTAACTGCAGATTTTGAATGCGTACACTAAAGTCACAGTAAATTTGAAGTCGTATATATTTATTTTGCATGTGTACTCTAAAGTCACAAATGTGTAACAGTACATTTGAAGTTGTAAATATTTTTTCTACCATTGTAAACACAAAATGGGGTCTACGATTACGCAAGTCTGTGTTACACAATTTGGGGTGCATTTTTCAAACTACACTGGGACCATCCAAGCAAACTCTTACCTTCTGGAGTCTTACAGTAGACAAGAGGGCATCCTACACGACGGAGTTGGGTATCTTACATAATGTCAAATTAAATTACTTAGTTCAACTGAATTCCCCCCAAATTATTGCATTAACATGCCGCAAGTGTCCTTCAATGTATTTTAATGGTCTGCTTGGATGGTCCCAGTGTAGTTTGAAAAATGCACCCCCTGCCGGCGACTTTCATTGGTTAGTGCTGCAATTTTGTCCCGCCCACGGACGCTCTGCCTCATACGGATACAAATCACTTTTGCTACACATGTACCACCTAGACGTGTTGCAAAACTACCTGCAAAAAAACCCACGGCTGAGACTTGCAGGAGCAGAATCGAGCAGTTGTAACGATGGACTTGTGCGCGCTCATTAAAATGCTGAATCAACATAGCGTTCTATAACATTTTATTTGCGAAGAAGTTTCACAGATGTGCAACTTCTGATGCATTAGTTCAAAATTTGGATTTACAAATGCACACATTTGAAAGACGGGTGTGCGAATGTGTTTTGCACCAACTGTGCTGCAATGATTGTAGCAAAAGGATTTGTGCACCTGTAACACAAACTTATGTACTCGTAGACCCTATTTTGTGTTTACAATGGTAGAAAAAATATTTACGACTTCAAATGTACTGTTACACATTTGTGACTTTAGAGTACACATGCAAAATAAATATATACGACTTCAAATTTACTGTGACTTTAGTGTACGCATTCAAAATCTGCAGTTACAGGTGCTAAAGACTTTTGCTACAATAATACCTTCATAGTTTCCATTCACGACCAATAGAGGGCATCAAAGCAAAAGCGGATTTTCGCTAGAAAGGTACACTCATTTTGATTTTTCTTTACGTTGCTAGCGTATATGGAGCCACAACCAAAGGATATCAGCTCACTGGATAGGGGTCTTGCTATGTGTATTGTTGAGATTTAATTTATTTAAAGGAGAACCAAACCCCAGCACCACTTGTAGATTGTTCTCCATTGTAGTGACTCCCTCTGTAGGTGAAAACATGCTATTACATTGTAACTTGGTTTCCTGGTCTTCTGGATTAATAATGTTGTGACACACCTGTTGAGGAAATAGTTAAACCATGACTTGATAATACTGACCTCTAGTAAATTATACCAGTTACTATAATCCCAGTAAAGATTAACATATTCATCACTTGTATCAATGATGGAGTCCCCAGCTATCGGCCCTGGAAAGATACCACATAATGGACGTGTTAGATAAAATGTCATATGTGTGTAACATGAGCTTTTCTAAACAGCAGATTTAAAGCAACAGGAGAAACTGTATGTTCCGCTCAAGTAAGGACTTATTCTCTTCATGGTACCAGCTGTTGAAGACACAAACAGCGAACATAATGATGAAATAGTTCAACACCTAGTTGATATTACTGACCTGCAGAACAATTTTAAGATTTTCAGAGTATGGACAAATGATCTAGAGGGATGAGTTAATGTTGTTAGTGAGTAATGTATGTGTACTGGTCTCAGGCGACGAGGGAAGTGTGTTTTATGCTCAGCAGGTTTTTCTGCAGAGCACAGTAGTACAGAGCAGCATGGACCTGGGGAAGTCATTAATTTGTTGTTTATACCACAAAATAGATTTACTTTTCCAATGGTCTCAAATATACATCCAAGGCTAAGTTTGAGTCCTTGGGTAGCAATGACAACTTCTCGGGTCGATCATCCTTTTTCTCCTTTACACTCTTGGGAAGAATAGAAGATGTCGATTAATTAACCAATTAATTGGGTTCAATGCTAAGAGGAGGGTCAACAGGAGTCTTTAAAGAGTTACCCAGTGAGAGCGTGAGAAGCAGTATTTTAGTCAGCCAGTGCTCCACGTTTACAGTGGGAGAGGAAGAGAGAGAGGAAGATCATGTATACTCTGATGTAGTAGGACAGTGATCTGACTGGCCCCTCCTCTTCATCTTTTATGTAAGAGCATCTCCACCTTGATGTTTGTCACAAAAATTGCAAAAAAACAGGACTTCCTGGTCTTGTACCAAAAATGTAATCAATATGAGAACAGTTGAGAACAATATGATCAACAGTTTTCTATATCCTGAAATGCATGACAAACCTTTGTATTTCAAATGAGATATGGATAGTCCAATCCACGACACTACTCTTGAATCGCGTGATTGAATAGCTGTGAGGTTTTTGTAAAGGGAGTCAATGTTCCTGTCACTGGGCCTCAGAGCACAGTAGTACAGAGCAGAGTCTGTCACTGCAGCAGAGGAGGTCTTCAGATCAACACCAGAATTCTCTTCAGTCAGTTCAGTAGAAAACCTTTTGTCTGAACAAAGAGACTCTGCTGTTCTGTTATTACCAAGCCCTGAGATGTACAGCAGGAACTGTGGAGGTTCTCCGGATTACTGACGGTACCAGAAGAAATCATCGCCAGAAGTAACAGCTCTAGAGAGCCTGTAAGACAGAGTATCTGTTGTTCCTTCTAAACTGTTCTCTTCCTTCTTGACAGGAGTGAGATCCTTACTATAAAAGAGAAGGATTTACTATGAACATGTTGCATTGGAGATACAAGTCTCTATTAATCTTCAATCTATAGAATTTCATGTAGGCCACAACTTACCTGTTAATTTACAAATTAAAAGGAGAAAGAGGACAGACATCATGTCAAACAACATGGGAACCGTGATGCTCAACTTGCTACCTCTGTTTCTCTGTTGTGACATAATGTGTCTTAAATAGATTCATAATAAATTCACCTCTCCACATGCCCCTCCCCTAAACAACAGTTGAATGCATTGACAGGTTTTTGTACAGGGAGTCTGTGTTTCCTGTCACTGTGGGCTGCAGAGCACAGTAGTACAGAGCAGAGTCTGTCACTGCAACAGAGGAGATCTCAAGATGGAACATGTTTCTTTCTCCTTCCTTTTTAAAAGTAAATCGAAATGCATTCTGGTATTCTTTGATAAGGAACTGTGGAGGTGAGCTGGGGTACTGGCGATACCAGAAGAAATTGTTTGATGAAGAGAAGTTGCAGGAGAGAGTCACGTTGTCTCCTTGTAGAGCCTGGACTCTGTCCCGGATTGAGTGGATGGTTTGCTGATGACTTTTACCTGGAGATTTTAAGAATCAAAAAATCTATTACTCCCACAGTGTTAAAGATCCTGGGAATAATAATATGAGTTAATTCATATGAATTGCTAAACCTGTATTGAGGTCAATGTCCTAATCAGTTCAGTGGTTTTAATGCAGAACTCACCAGCAAACCCAGTGAATAAAACCAATGACATAAAGAGCTGCATAGCTGGTACTGGAGCCCAATCAGATGTTGTAGAGCAGCTGCAACAAGAGTCTAACTTCTGTTGTGTTGACAGATTGTTTCTGATGTGCTGCCTGTCAAGCTCCACCTCCTGCTAGAGTGGCACCAAGGACTGAATGAGAAAGGAGAAGACCTTCTACTTTACTGTCTCTGTGGTGACCATGAGGACTCAGGAAGAGGAGCCGCAGGAGCTCTTCTTAGTTCATAGTGCGAAACCTTCACTGCCTGTAAACGTAGCAGGCGGAGACCACTGCTGCAGATTCAGGTTTTTATTAACTGATCCTAATCTAAAGTGGTTAAATTGGTTAAACAATTTTTTTTATTTTTATAAGCAAAAGTAAAGAACTATGGATTAAGTATTTTGATACAATGTGATTATTGAGCGTCCATGTTGCAGCGTGAGATCGACTCCGTCATTTTGGAAATCCATCTCACCTTTGCTTCTGCTGCCTTTGCATCTTTTCTGTGCTCAATCCCTACTCTGCATATTCTCCAGTCCTCAGAGAATCCCAGAAACTCCAGTTTATTGGATGAACAAATTCCACACCTGCTGGCAAAAGAATCCGGCACAAAATCAGGTTAAATGTCCTATAGTTTGAAGTCAGCATTAGCACAGACGGACATTGCATCACTGGCCCCTCCTCTTTATCATTTATGCAACAGCACCTCAACCACAATGTTCATTATTATTTTTTTCTATAGATCAGAATTTTATAATTCAGTCAGATTCCCTACTCATTTGTGTCCTGCTACTGTGGATCATTAGCGGGTGCAACCACAATGTCTCTGATAAACCATGAAGGTCCACCATCCATCTGATGGAAAGGTGTGGTGGGAAGACCACTTCCCTCCTCTTTGAAAAATAGGGAGATCATTGCCGTCAGGTTAATGCAAAGGCTCCTCCACACTTTATATCACTGTGTTCTCAAGAGCACAGTAGTAGAGAGCTGTGTCTGCCAGGGTTAGCTGGGTTATGGTGAGTTCAGTTGATGTTCTGGATGTTGTGGACTCATAAAGAGTGTCAGGAATATTCTGACTGTCGCTCCATGATCTTGCTATATAAGTATAAACTGAGGAGCCTGGTTAGAACCATGTCTGTACCAGTAAAGGAGAACATTTTCATAGCTTGTTTCATAGGAGCATCTGAGTGTTACAGATGCTCACTCTTTCCCACTGACTGTTCATCAGGAGAGATGGAGTCCCCAGTTATCAGCCCTTGAACAAGTCCACAAAAATAATGTGTTAGATAAACATTCAAAGTTCATTTTATGAAAATAAAGTTAATAAAAAAAAATTAACATACAAAATACAACCGAATAAAATATAAAAACATCCAATCATCATGAATCAGTCATAGTGTGAATCATGAGGCTTTCATCTCACCAGACCTTCTCACCAGATAGAAGTGCAGCCATAAAAATCCACAGCCAGGTTTCCATCTCAACAGCAGGTCAACAGCAACAGGAGAAACTATCTGGTGTTCAGCTCAAGTATGAGACTTATTCTCTTCATGATACCAGCTCTTAAAGATACAATGACAAAACATGTTGAAATAGTAAAACACCTACTTGATAATACTGACCTCTAGGGCTGGATAAGAGAGAACTCACCTTCATGTTCACTTTAAGAAGAGTAACTGTAAACATGTGAAACATAGATGGTTTTTAATTGAATGAGCCATGCGGATAAAAGCTACTAATATAAAACACTATTTAAACTAAATCATTTAAAATAATATAGCAAGTGAACTTATTGAAAAAATATTTTATAAAATTAAAATTGAAAAATGGTAAAGATGTATAATTAACCAGGAAATAAATATTGCGATGAATTAATGTGTTTTGTCAGAAATGTCATCGATCGGGTATCAGGGGGAGATGGAAGAGTGTTTAGTGTTCAGCAGGTTTTTGTACAGGGAGTCTGTGTTTCCTGTCTATGTGGGCTGCAGAGCACAGTAGTACAGAGCAGAGTCTGTCACTGCAGCAGAGGAGATCTGTAGCTCCACAAGTCTCTGTTTCTTGATATGTGTGATGTTCAGTACTGGTATTGGATTAGTTATGATTCCAGAGTTTTCCATGAAAAGGAACTGTAGCGGTGAATCAGGGTACTGGCGGTACCGTAAGAGACTACTGACTACAGAGCTGTCGTAGCTGCATGAGAGCACCACACCAGCATCCTCAACAGCACGTTGGACATCCTTCTGTGGACTGATACTGTCTTCAACACTTGGAGCTGGAAAAAAATGGGGATTCGTCACTGTAACGAGAATCAAATCTATAATAAATTCATGTTTCAGACAAAGATCACTTTATTGGACCAATTAGGAGTTGCAGAGTGGTAAAAGTTTTTGTTGTTTTGACAAAAATCTTACCACATAAAATGCAACATATCACGAGTGCAAAGAGCATGATGTGGTAACGCAGTGGAGAGCAGAGCGAGTTCATGCAGAACGAGAGAATGAATCATAATCACATTTTGCGCAACTGAGACCGGCTCCTCCCATCATCTCATCTCTCCGAGTTTTTCCAATACACAGAAGGCCTCTTTCCATTCACAACCAGTGGAGGGCGCCACATCAAAGGGTGAGTTCACTTGATAGGTGAACAAAATTAGATGTTCCTTCACTTTCCTAGCGGGTATAGTGCCACAATCAAAGGATATCAGCTCACTGCATAGGTGTCTTGCTATTTTGATGCTTGGGATTTATTTATTTAAAGGAAATCCAATCCCCAACACAACTTGTAGATTTCTTTCTATTGTAGTTGTCTCCGTCTGTTGGTGAACACATGCTATTTCATTGTAACTTGGTTTCCCGGTCCCGTTTGGATTAATTACGTTGTGACACACCTGTTGTGGAAATAGTTAAACCATTTCTTTTATAATATTGACCTCTAGTAAATTATACCAGTTATTATAATCCCAGTAAAGAATAACATATTCATCATTTGTAGGAGCATCAGAGTGTTACAGTTTCTCCCATTTTTCCACTGACTTCCTGTTTATCAGGAGAGATTGAGTCCCCAGCTATCAGCCTTGGAAAGAATCCATATAATGGACGCACCCGCGGCGCTACCATTGGGCCAACCCATTTTAGGTCCGGGCCCACCCATTTTGACCGAGTTCTATAGTGAGTAGTGAGTGATTTTCATTCTAGCTGTTCATCCAATAAGCAGCCTGAGGAAAGCTTTGAGTAATAGCTTCTCAGCTAATCAGCGGCTTCTACCCCACGTGTGGACTGCCTGCCCACAGGCTGCAATACGCACGTTGATTCTATTCTGGGCAAATCATCAATACAGCAAAACTCTGACCTACAGAAATTATGGAATGACATACTGGACAAGCAGATGATGGAGCTGAACACTCGTTTCAAGCCCGACACATACGGCTTTATGAGAGCCGCTGCTGCCTGCCTGCCACGGTCAGACACCTTTGGTGACAAGGCTCTCATCCGGCCCGCCTGCGCGCACTTTTCCATTCCGGTGGAAGACGCAGAGCACACTGTGTTTGTGCAGCAGCTTAAAAGAAATGCAAAGGCCAACAAGACCATGAACGAGAAAAAAGAAACACTCGTAGAAGTGCTTGACGCATGCCCCCGTGATATTTTCCCCAACATGAACAGCCTCCTCACATTACCCATGACGACATGTACTGTGGAGAGACTATTTTCAGCTGTCAATCGGATAAAAACAGGCACCAGGGCTACAATGTTGACAGATAGACTGCACTCTTTGTCCCTGCTTTCATTTGAAAGGGAATTGACTAATTCACTGGAATATCAAGATATTCTTGCTGTGTTCAGCACGAAACCCCGCCGTCTCCTGCTGTCAGCCCCAAGTCCCACAAGCAAGTTTTAATTGAATTGTGTGCATTTGTGATTATTTATCAGTTATCTCGGATTGTTATGCTTTTGTTTATATGGTTAGATATGTTATGCATTTAATTATTCTTAAGAAATAAGCTACAGGAGAAATAATTTTTGATCGTTTTCCTGCTGTTTGTGTTTAGCAACTGTGTCAGATTCAATGCTGCTGTTATTTCATGACCATACAGTTATTCTGTCATTCTGAATTTATAAGAAACAGTTAAATAATTTTGGACTTCCCTGCCCGCCGTGCTGGGTAAATAAATGGAGAGAGAAACAGAACCTCCAAAGATATAATTCCGTTTCAGTCTTTTTGTGTATTGAACGTTTAAAAAGAGATAAATGAAGTTAGGCTTAATGCCAAGGAGTATGTCTTTGTCCGCTTCAGCTCTGAGCTGAGGAGAGCAACATAAGTGCCACACAAGTAGGCTACTGTCGCTGTCCTCGGTGCCGCAGAAAAGTGCTGAAACGGAGATGAAGGGGAACCTTCTTCTCCATTTATTTTTGGCTTATTTTAACTGGCCCATCCAGTTTTCTGGAGGCCCACCCACAATCAAAATCCTCGCGCCGCTAGTGAATGGACGTGTTAGATAAAATGTCATATGTTTGTAACATGAGCTTTTCCCAACAGCGGGTTTAAAGCAACATGAGAAACTATATGGTGTTCAGCTCAAGTAAGGATTTATTCTCTTCATAACAGCTGTTGAAGACACAATCACCAAACATAATGATGAAATAGTTAAACACCTACTTGATATTACTGACCTGCAGAACAATTTTAAGATGTTCAGAGTATGGGCAAATTATCTACAGAGGTTCTGATGAGTTAGGGTTAGTGAGTAATGTCTTTGTACTGGATTCAGGGGAAGAGGGTTTTTGTACAGGAAGTCTGTGTTTCCTGTGACTGTGGGCTGCAGAGCACAGTAGTACAGAGCAGAGTCAGACAGCTGCAGGTTCTGGATCAAATCTCTCTTTGTGGAGCTCTGCAGCATTAATTCCACTTCTATGCGTAGAGCATTGTAGCATGAACCTGGGGAAGTCATTGAGTTGTTGTTTGTACCAGAAAATAGAGGGACTTTTTCCAATGGTCTCAAAAGTACATCCAAGACTAACTGTGAGTCCTTTTATAGCAATGACATCTTCTCTGGTCTGGATCACTCTGTCTTCTCCCTTACACTCTGGGGATGAACTTAAGTGTAGATTAATGAAAAACGATAGGTGTAGATTAATGAATCAATTAATTGAGATCAATGATGAGAGGGGGGTCAACAGGAGTCTTTAAAGAGTCACCCAGCCAGAGAGTGAGAACCAGGATGATAGCCAGCCAGTGTTCAATGTTTAAAGTGGGAGGGGAAGAGAGAGAGGAAGATTATTTATACTCTGATGCAGAAGGACATTTCATCACTGGCCCCTCCTCCTCATTATTTATGCAACAGCATCTCAACCACAACGTTCATGATTTAATTATTTCTATGGATCAAAAAGTTATAATTCAGTCAAATTGCCTACTCATTTGAGTCATGCTACTGTGGATCATTAGAAGGCGCAACCACAGTATCTCTGATAAACCATAAAGGTCCACCATCCATCTGATGGAAAGGTGGGGTGGGAGTACCACTTACCTCCCTATATCACTGTGTCTGCCAGGGTTAGCTGTGTTATAGTGAGTTCAGTTGATGTTCTGGATGTTCCGGACTCATAATGAGTGTCAGGAATTTTCTGGCTGTCGCTCCATGATCCTGCTCCTTTATAAAGTATAAACTGAGGAGCCTGGTTAAAACAATGACTGTACGAGTAAAGGCGAACATAGTCAGAGCTTCATAAGTTCATCTGAGTGTTACAGATGCTCCCTCTTTCCCACTGAACTTCTGTTTGTCAGGAGAGATGAAGTCCCCAGCTATCAGCCCTTGAACAAGTCCACAAAAATAATGTGTTAGATAAACATTCAAAATACAATTAATGAAAATAAAGGTAATGCACAAATATATAAACATATAAATTAAAAACACATCAGAATAAAATATATATAACATCCAATCATCCTGATTCAGTCATATAAGTGGTGTAAAGCATGAGGTTTTCATCTTACCAGATAGAAGTTTGGCCATAATAATACACTGCCAGGTTTCCATCTCAACAGCAGGTCTACACTACAGCAACAGGAGAAACGATCTGGTGTTCAGCTCAAGTATTAGAATTATTCTCTTCATGCTACCAGCTGTTAAAGACTCAATGAACAAACATGCTGAATAAATAGTTCAACGCCTACTTGATAATACTGACATCTAGTGGGGGATATCCGACCTCAGCGTCACCTTCAATGAGACATTCATTCGAAACAATTAAAATAAAGAAATTGAACGTGAATATTCCAAGCAAGATAATGTAAATAAAAAAAATGCAGACAAATTTTAAAATATCTTGCTCGAAAATGGATCATTAATTGGGAGTCACTACTGTGATGAGTTGAAGTGTTTTGTGTATAATGTCTGTATACTGATTACCTGGGTAGAGGGAAGTGTGCTTTGTACGCTCTGGGGAAGAACAGAAGATGTAGATCATTTAATGAATCAATTGATACCAATGATGAGGGGAGTCTTTAAGGAGTTCCCTAGCCAGACAGTGTGAACCCGGATGATCCCACATACTGACCATGATAGATTAACATTGGACCATAAAAAGCACAACAGAATAAAATGTCTAAAACATAAATTAACCAATAATAATAAAGTTATTGATGATTCAGTTATGTACGTATTTTGAAACATGAGGTTTTCATTTTACCAGATAGAAGTGCAGCAATAATAATTCACAGCCAGGTTTCCATCTCAACAGCAGGTTTACAGCAACAGGAGAAACTATCCGGTGTAATGAGCATGAGACTTATTCTCTTCATGGTAGCTGTTAAAGACAAAATGACCAAGATATTGAAGAAATGTTCGACCTCTCCTTGATAATACTGATCTCTTTTGGTGAACAAGAGATCTCACCTTCATATTCACTTAAAGAAGAGTAACAACTAAAACACAAATTGGTAAATAATTAGAAAAAGAGCCATGCTAAGTAAAGCTCAACAAATGAACCACATTATCAAAACCAAAATATTCCAAATAATATGGCTAGAGAATGAACTGCAGTAATATGTAAATATTTTGTAAAAGGAGAATGGTAAACGTGTATCCTCATTCAGGAAAAAAAAATTGTAAAGAGTTCATGTATTTTGTCAGCAATCTCTGTACTGGTCTCAGGGAGGCGGGAAGTGTGTTTTGTGCACAGCAGGTTTTTGTACAGGGAGTCTGTGTTTCCTGTCACTGTGGGCCTCAGAGCACAGTAGTACAGAGCAGAGTCTGTCACTGCAACAGAGGAGATCTTCAGATCCACACCAGTCTTCTCAGTGCCAGTCAGTTCAGTTGAAAACCTTTTGTCTGAACCAAGAGACTCTGCTGTCCTGTTGTTACCAAACCCTGAGATGTACAGCAGGAACTGTGGAGGTTCTCCAGGATACTGACGGTACTAGAAGAAATCATCATTAATTTTAGCATTTTCAGAGAGCCTGTAGGACAGAGTAACAGTCGTATCTTCTAAACTGTTCGGTTCCTTCTTGTCAGGATTGAGGTCCACACTATAAACACCTGTAAAATAGAAGGTTCATCCGTAAACATGTTGCCATGAACTGCTAAACCTGTATTGAGGTCCATGTCTGAATTAGGACAGCGCTGCTAAACCAGAACTCACCAGTAAACCCAGTGAATAAAACCACGAACATGAAGAGCTGCATAGCTAATACTGGACCAAGCAGATGTTGTAAAGCAGCAACAATCAAGAGTCTAAAAGCTGTTGTTGACGGATTGTTTCTGATGTGCTGCCTTTCAAGCTCCACTTCCTGCTAGAGTGGCTCCAAGGACTGAATGAGACAGGAGAAGACCTTCTACTTTACTTGCTCTGTGGAGACCATGAGGACTCAGGAAGAGGAGCGACAGGAGCTCTGGCTTTCAAAACTCAAGGAGAACCACTGTAGTCACACCATCTCCTCATGTACATATATACAATGTTTTGATAAAAATTATGATTGTGTGCTCAAAATATGAATATTTTATGTTGAATGAGTTTAGACATTTTTTATTGCTGTAATTCCTTACCTGAAGGGGTGGGTCAATTCTCGTTCTCATAGATCTCTAAAAATATATTTTTTTAAATTTAAAGTTTACTCCCTCATTGACTGTTGTAACATAGTGTGTTTGTGATCAGTCATAGAGCTGATGGTTGTTTTATTTAGATTCCCTACTCATTGGAGTCATGCTACATTGGATAATTAGCAGGTACCACCACAGTGTCTCTGATCAACCATGAAGATCCCCAATCCATGTGATAGAAAGGGATGATGGGATTACCACTTTCCTCCTCTTTGAAGAATAGGGTGATAATTGCATTTAGGTTTATGTAAAGGCTTCTCTACTGTGTCTCTGAAGAGCACAGTGGTAGAGAGCTGTGTCTGCCAGTGTTAGTTGTGTTATGGTGAGTTCAGTTGATGTTCTGGCTGTCGTGTACTGATAACGACGGTCAGGAACATGTTCATCACTCAATGATCTTTCTCCTTTCCGGAGTATAAACCTGGGAGCCCGGTTCAAATTATGTCTGTACCAGTAAAGGCGAACATTATTATAGCTTGGTTCATAGGTGCATCTGAGTGTAACAGATTCCCCCTCTTTTCCACTGACTTTCTGTTCATCAGGAGAGATGGAGTCTCCAGCTATCAGTCCTGGTAAAAGTCCACATAATGGATGCGTTAGATTAACATGAACCATAAAAAAACACAGCAGAATAAGATGTTAAAAACATTGAATTTATTCATTAAATGAATTAATTATGATAATAAAATACTGATAATACAGTCATATATACAGTGTGTAACATGAACTTTTCCTCTTACCAGACATAAGTGCAAGTATGAGACTTATTCTCTTCATGGTATCAGCTGTTAAAGACACAATGACAAAACATGTTGATTACATATTTCAACATATTCTGGCTAATACTAACCTCTAGTGGTGGGTCAGAGATCTCGACTTAAGATTCAGTAAAGGAAGAAGAAAATAAACTCCACAAATGAACCACCACACTATTAACACCAAAATATTCCAAATAACATGGTTAGAGAAAGAACTGCAGAATATGTGAATATTTTTAAATTGGTCTGGCTACTGGTCTCAGGGGGAGTGAGTGTGTGTTTTGTGTTTTTCCAGTGTGTTTAGTGCTTGGCTGGTTTTTGTACAGGAACTCTGTGTTTCCTATCACTGTGGGCCTCAGAGCACAGTAGTACAGAGCAGAGTCTGTCACTGCAACAGAGGAGATCTCCAGATGGAACATGTTTCTTTCTCCTTCATTTCTAAAAGTAAATCGAAATGCCATCTGGTATTCGTTGATAAGGTACTGTGGAGGTGAGCTGGGGTACTGACGATACCAGAATAAAGAGTTTGATGAGGTGTAGTTGCAGGAGAGAGTCACGTTGTCTCCTTGTAGAGCCTGGACTCTGTCCTGGATTGAGTGGATGGTTTGCTGATTACTTTTACCTGGAGATTTTCAGAATCAAAAAGTCAGTTACTTCCACAGTGTTAAAGATCCTGAAAATAATAATATGAGTTAATTCATATAAATTGCTCAACCTGTATTGAGGTCAATGTCCTAAACTGTTCAGTGGTTTTAATGCAGAACTCACCAGCAAACCCAGTGAATAAAACCAATGACATAAAGAGCTGCATAGCTGGTACTGGAGCCCAATCAGATGTTGTAGAGCAGCTGCAACAAGAGTCTAACTTCTGTTGTGTTGACAGATTGTTTCTGATGTGCTGCCTGTCAAGCTCCACCTCCTGCTAGAGTGGCACCAAGGACTGAATGAGACAGGAGAAGACCTTCTACTTTACTGTCTCTGTGGAGCCCATGAGGACTCAGGCAGAGGAGCGACAGGAGCTCTTCTTAGTTCATAGTGCGAAACCTTCACTGCCTGTAAACGTAGCAGGCGGAGACCGCTGCTGCAGATTCAGGTTTTTATTAACTGATCCTAATCTAAAGTGGTTCAATTGGTTAAACAAATAGTTTGTAAAAGCAAAAGTGAAGAACTATGGATTAAGTATTTTGATACAATATGATTATTGAGTGTCCATGTTGCAGCGTGAGATGGACTCCGTCATTTTGGAAATCCATCTCACCATTGCTTCTGCTGCCTTTGCATCTTTTCTTTGCTCAATCCCTACTCTGCATATTCTCCAGTCCTCAGAGAATCCCAGAAACTCCAGTTTATTGGATGAACAAATTCCACACCTGCTGGCAAAAGAATCCGGCACAAAATCAGGTTAAATGTCCTATAGTTTGAAGTCAGCATTAGCAAAGACGGACATTGCATCACTGGCCCCTCCTCTTTATCATTTATGCAACAGCATCTCAACCACAACGGTCATTATTATTTTTTTCTATAGATAAAGGCAAACATAATTATAGCTTGTTTCATAGGTGCATCTGAGTGTTACAGATTCCCCCTCTTTTCCACTGACTTTTAGTGCATCAGGAGAGATGGAATCCCCAGCTATCAGTCCTGGAAAAAGTCCACATAATGGATGTGTTAGATTAACATGGACCATAAAAACACACAACAGAATAAGATGTTAAAAAAAAAAAATAATAATTATTATAATAAAATGTCTGATAATGCAGATATATATACAGTTTGTAACATGAGCTTTTCCTCTAACCAGAAAGGAGTGCAGCCATAATAATCCACAGCCAGGTTTCCATCTCAATACCAGGTCTACAGCAACAGGAGAAACTATCTGTTGTTCAGCTCAAGTATGACTTATTCTCTTCATGGTACCAGCTGTTAAACAATGACCAAACATGTTGAGGAAATAGTAAATCACCTAATTGATAATACTGACATCCAGTGGTGGACATGAGACCTCACCTTCACCTTCAATGAGATGTATTTGACCCAAATAAAATGAACACATTTGACGTGAATATTCAAAACAAGATAATGTAAAGACAAAAACTGCAGACAAATTTGTATATATATGGAATATGGTGAAAATGGAATATTAATTAGGAGTTCCCTTTTGTGATGAGTGTGATGGAAAATCTACATGTTCATACATCTATGAACTTAAGTTTTGTTACTATTTTGTGTGATGCATATATTGCCTGCCTTCTACTCTCATGTGGGGCATCTAAAGTGTAAACCTTTGAGTTTCGTGTGATGCATTTTATTGCCTGCCTCTTCCTCTTCTTCTTTGTAATGTAATTGTTTTCCATGCAATACTTTGATGTATGGGCCTGTTCCTCGACCCCCTGGCTAGCGTCGAGGAAGCAAAAGGTTACATGGCACGGCTGCGACCCCCTTCAATGGCATCCTGGGGGGCTTCGATTGTAAAGATTACCATCTGGTAAACAAAGCCTTTTGGTTTATTGGGGGACAGACCCTCCTCCAGAAACCATCCCAAGTGAATAAGAACTCATTACTTGGAACACTCGGTGGACTTCTCCTAGCGTACCTTTAGAGAATGAAGTAAGATGCAGGGCGAACTCCCATCTGAGGCCTCAGATTATTGTATTGTATTGTGGAAATTGCATTAAATGAAGGATACAATTTCACACGTTGAGCACACAGTTGTGTGACTCGTTTATTTAGTTTTTGAAAAACAGGAATCAAAACGTGCTGCAAGAGAACATATGCCGCATCGGGCTCCGCGTCATGAGAAGCTCGTAATCCTTAAAGGGACAGCGATCCCTGAAACACAGAGACAGTAAAAGACATGCCTAACACAGTGTAAAGAACAACACATAACAAAATACTGTAGGTGAATTATGTAACACTCACTACACATGTCCCCCCAAAATTCACCATCAGGAGAAAACAAAAACAAAACAGTCATCGCGGGGGCGGGCGTATTAACCGGCCACAACGGCTGCGTCGTACAGGAGGTCGAGGAGCCACAACTGTGGCAGGCGTCCCGCCATGACACGGGTATGAGGCCTGGAGTGTGGGAGTCCCGGGAGGGAGGGGAGCAGGGGGCAGGGGCAGAGCTGGAGGTCGTCCGCGTCGTGGGGGCTGAGCCAATTCAATGGGCCTGGCCACGTCCAAGTGAGCTGGCTTGAGGCGGTCAATGGAGAGTCGCTCCGGCCTGCCGCCCATGTCCACCACAAAATGTTTGTCCCCCGTCTCCAAAACCCGGAACGGGCCCTCGTAGGGGGGGCGTAACGGTCCCCTGTGGGCGTCGTGGCGAATGAAAACGTAGTCAGCCGTCCGAAGCCCAGCGGGGATGTGCGACTGAGGGAGTTCGTGACGGGAAGTGGGGACAGGTGCGAAAAGCCTTGCATTGTCCAGTAGCGTGGACCGCTGGAGAGTGGCAGACCAAGGAACGGTGGTGCCAGGGACGAAATCCCCTGGAACCCGCAGCGGCTGGCCATACACAAGCTCTGCGGAGGAGGACTGTAGGTCTTCCTTTGGTGCAGTCCTGATGCCAAGCAGTACCCATGGGAGCTTGTCGACCCAGTTGCTGTCTTTGAGGCTGGAACGAAGAGCAGCCTTCATCGACCTATGAAATCGCTCACAGAGTCCGTTAGCCTGTGGGTGATATGCGGTCGTGTGGTGGAGTTTCACTCCGAGGCTCTGTGCGACAGCGTTCCACAGCTCAGAAGTAAACTGCGCGCCCCGGTCAGAGGATATGTCGGAAGGAGTGCCGAAACGGGCAACCCAGGTGCTGATAAACGCCCGTGTCATTTCGACCGACGCTAGCGACGTCAGTGGCACAGCCTCAGGCCAACGGGTGGTCCTGTCAACTAACCCATGGTCAACAGGTAGGTGAAACCGTGAGAAGAGGGCAGAGGGCCGACCAGATCCACGTTCACATGGTCAAACCGTCTCTCCGGCACCGGGAACAACTCCAACAGGGCTTTAGTGTGGCGGTGCACTTTGGCCCGCTGGCACTCAAGACAGGTGTTAGCCCAGTCCCTAACGTCCTTCTTGAGGCCGTGCCAAACAAACTTAGCCGCAACCAATCTCTGTGACGCTTTCGAACCTGGGTGGGAAAGACCATGGATGGCATCAAAAACTTTTCGTCTCCATCCCGTGGGAATGAATGGGCGAGGACTGCCTGTGGAGACGTCACACAGGAGCGTGGTGCCGGCATCGCTAAAAACCACGTCCTCTATTTTCAGCCCTGTTGTCGAGGTCCTCAGGAGTTGCACGTCTGGGTCTGTGGTCTGGTCCGCAGCAATGCGGTTATAATCCAAGCCAAGATGGACTGTTCCAACCACAGCCCGTGACAGGCAGTCCGCCACCTGGTTGTCCTTACCGGCAACGTGCTGTAAATCCGTGGTGAACTCGGAAATGTAGGACAGATGACGTTGCTGGCGGGCGGACCACGGCTCAGCCACCTTGGCCATGGCGAAAGTCAGCGGCTTGTGGTCGACAAAAGCGGTGAAGTGTCGACCTTCCAACAGGGAATGAAAGTGTCTGATGGCGAGGTAGAGACCAAGCAGCTCCCGGTCGAAAGTGCTGTACTTCTGCTCGTTGGGACGCAACTGACGGCTGAAGAAGGCAAGTGGCTGCCAGGCCCTGCCCACCCACTGCTCGTAGACGGCACCGATAGCGTAGTCCGAGGCATCCGAGGTGATGGCGATGGAGGCTGTGGGAGAAGGGTGTGCCAGCATGGTGGCGTTCGCAAGGGCTGCCTTAGTGGCAACAAAAGCCTTGTCCCTGCTCTCAGTCCAGTCCACAGTGTGCTTGGGCTTACCTTGCAAGGCCTCATGCAAGGGTCGCATGAGCTGGGCGGCTCGAGGGATGAAACGGTGATAAAAATTCACCATGCCGAGGAACTCCTGCAGGGACTTGACAGTGAGCGGCATGGGAACTGTGCGACCGCCTCCACCTTTGATGGGAGAGGGGTTGCACCGTCCTTAGTGACTCTGTGTCCCAGGAAATCGGAAAGACCAAACTGGCACTTGGCGGGGTTGACAATTAGCCCATGTTGGCTGAGCCGCTCAAAAAGTGTCCGGAGGTGTGCCAGGTGCTGGGAGTTGGACGTGCTCGCCACTAGGATGTCATCCAAGTACACAAAAAGAAAAGGCAGCTCCCGCAAAACAGAGTCCATGAGGCGTTGAAAAGATTGAGCTGCGTTTTTAAGGCCAAACGGCATCCGCAGGAACTCAAACAGACCAAACGGCGTGATCACTGCTGTTTTGGGAACGTCCAGTGGAGGTACAGGCACCTGATGATATCCCCGGACAAGGTTCACCTTTGAAAAAATCACCATACCAGCCAGGTGGGCCGAAAAATCCTGAATATTCGGCACTGGGTACCGGTCAGGCGTCGTTGCCTCATTTAGCCACCGGTAGTCGCCACACGGGTGCCAGCCGCCGCCGGGTTTGGGGACTATGTGGAGGGTTGAGGTCCACGGGCTGTCGGACCGGCGGACTATACCCAGACGCTCCATGTTTGCAAACTCAGCCTTTGCAACGGCAAGCTTGGTCGGGTCGAGGCGCCGAGCACGGGCGTAGACGGGTGGACCAGTAGTGGCGAGATGGTGCTCCACACCATGCTTCACGGCAGACGCAGAGCGTGAGCGTGCACACATAGGAACAAAACGTGACGGCGTCAATCAAACGGAGGTTCTTTACATCCACGAACAGTCCATGCGCACACAAAAAATCGACGCAGAGGAGGGGAACGGAGACCTTTGCTGTAACAAAGTCCCATCCAAACCGGTGGCCTCCTCTGTGCTCCCGTGTCGCACAGGATCGCCGTCCAGAGGTGCTGTCGCGGATGAAAAGCAGCCTGCCAGCACGGCCGACGCTCATGGCCACTACCGAGCGCCGGCCCTGGCGTTTTCCAACCCGCCGTAACTGCATGGCGGACGGCGTTTAAGAGCCTTCGGTCCAAACTTTGCATGGTAGAAACACATGCCTGAAGACTGCTGCGGGCCTGAAGACTGCTGGAGGTCAGAAGACAGCTGCCGACGAGAAGTGGTGGCAGCGATGAGCGTGGAGTCGTCCAGTGTCACAGGAGCGACGTGCGTGGGAAAAATCGCGGCCACACAGTGCCCTTGACCCGCCAGGAAAAATTGATCAGCCTCTTCAGCCAGCCTCCGACAGTCAGTGATCATGGTGTTGGATAAAGCAGCCCTCACTTAGTAATTCCTTGCCCGAAGGAATTACAGCAAAAAGTGGGTCAATTCACGTTCTCATAGATGTCTAAAAATATATATTTTTAAATTTAAAGTTTACTCCCTCATTGTGTGCCGCAACATAGTGTGTGTGGAAGTGTGTTTTATGCTCAGCAGGTTTTTGTACAAGGGGTCTTTTCTTTCTGTGCCCCATCCCTACACTGCATACTTTCCAGTCCTCAGATGATCCCCAAAACTCCAGGTTATTGGATGAACAAATTCCACACCTTCTGGCAAAATAAAATCATTAGTACCATGAAATAATCGGGGCATTGCTTAACAGAGTCTGATGTGGGATACCGGCACAAAATCAGGTTAAATGTCCTGTAGTTTGAAGTCAGTATTAGCAGGTTAACAGAAACTGGATATTCACTTGTTCAACTCAACCATGACACTCTTTTGTTGATGAAATAGTTTGGTTCTTGCTTGATAATACTGAACTCTGGTGGTGGATAAGAAATCTCACCTTCAGAATCACCACTAGAATTGTAACATTGAACATATTGGGTATTAAATTAATGAGCAATGAAAAATAACAAATACACAAGAAGAACTGCTTAAAGAAGAGTTTGAAGGAGCTTGATTGTTGGGAACACATGGTTGTTAAGCTCACTTTGAGCTATTGACTGCCAAACACAATTATATATAACAGAGAGTGAAATCTAAATATGAATACTTAAAATGTCAGGGGAAAAACAGACAGACTTTAAAGCATTGAATGGGAATAACGATCAAAATTGATCAATGTAAGGCAACTTTATTTATACAGCACTTTTCATACACAAGGCAGACTCAAAGTGCTTCACATATAAACATTGTCATACAATAAAATAAAATAATAGATAAGTAAAAGAAAACATGTGCAAAGAAATGAGTAAAATAGAAAGTTAAAAAGGCATTTTAGTAATAAAATAGAAAATAAAGGCAAAGTTAAAAAAGCTTTTGGTTTCTATATGTAGTTTGAAGTCAGTATTAGCAGGTTAACAGAAACAGGAGATTCACTTGTTCAACTCAACCATGACACTCTTTTGTTGATGAAATAGTTCATAGTTTCTATAGATCAGAAAGATATAATTCAGTCAGATTCCCTACTCATTTGAGTCCTGCTACTGTGGATCATTAGAAGGTGCAACCACATGTAGAAATTTATTATAATGAGATGTGTTTAGTCAGTTGGTCTCAGGGAAGATAGGAGTGTGTTTGTTCTCAGCATGTTTTTGTACAGGAAGTCTGTGTTTGATGAGGTGTAGTTGCAGGAGAGAGTAACGTTGTCCTGGATTGAGTGGATGGTTTGCTGATGACTTTTACATAGTGCGAAACCTTCACTGCCTGCAAACGTAGCAGGCGGAGACCACTGCTGCAGATTCAAGTTTTTAATAACTGATCATAATATAAAGTGGTTAAATTGGTTAAAGAAATAGTTTGTAATCATAAGCAAAAGTAAAGAACCATGGATTAATTATTTTGAGACAATATGACTATTGAGCGTCCATATTGCAGCGTTGAGATGGACTCCGTCATTTTGGAAATCTATCTCACCTTTGCTTTTGCTGCCTTTGTGTCTTTTCTGTGCTCAATCCCTACATACTCTCCAGTCCTCAGAGAATCCCCAAAACTCCAGGTTATTGGATGAACAAATCCCACACCTTCTTGCAAAAAAAATCATTAGAACCATGATTAAATCGGGGCATTGCTTAAAAGAGTCTGACGTGGGAAATCCGGCACAAATTCTGGTTAAATGTCCTGTATTTTGAAGCCAGCATTAGCAGGTTAACAGACACTGGAGATTCACTTGTTCAACTCAACCTTGACACTTCATGCTCCCTTCATGCTACAAGCTGTTAAACACACAATGGCACAAATGTTGATGAAATAGTTCAGTACTTCCTTGATAATACTGAGCTCTAGTGGTGGATAAGAAATCTCACCTTCAGAATCACCACAAGAAGAGTAACATTGAACATATTGGTTAGTAAATTAATGAGCAATGAAAAGTAACAAATACACAAGAAGAACTGCTTAAAGAAGAGTTTGAAGGAGCTTGATTGTTGGGAACACATGGTTGTTAAGGTCAAAAGGAGCTATTGCCTGCCAAACACAATTATGTATCACAGAGAGTGATTTCTAAATATGAATACTTAAAATGTCAGGGGAAAAACAGACAGACTTTAAATCGTTGAATGGGAATAACAATCAAAATGTATCAATATAGAAATTAGTTGTATTGAGATGTGTTTAATATGTGCTTCCATATAAGTCATGTCTGTGTACTGTTCTCAGAGAAGATTATTATTATTAACCTTTATTTACCCAGGCAAGCAAATTAAGAACAAAATCTTATTTTTAAGTGCAGCCTGAAAAGAGCTAGAAGCTCTTTAAGGGGAAGTGGGAGGGGAGTGCTTAAAGTGAATACAAGGTTATATAAATTACACTTAGAAAAATACAATATAATACAATACAATACAATACAATAAAACAGTTAATCAGTAGGGCATGACAAGAAGGCCTATGGCAAGTGCAGGAGTCATCTTTGATTTGTTGCAGATTTTGTTTGAAGACAGAGAGAGAGGTGAAGACAGAAAGTTTAAGGGTGTTTTGTAGGGTGTTCCATTCAAAGGCTGCAGCGAACCGGAAGGCACTGGGTCCGAAGACGGTGCAGAATTTGGGGATGGAGAGGTTGATGAATGCACTGGACCTTAGATTGCGGGCAGGGTGGGAGAGGGGTAGAAGGGAAGAGAGGTAGAGAGGTGAAATGCCAAGAATGGTTTTGTAGATGAGCAGAAACCAGTGATGGAGCCGTCTGGTGTGAAGGAAAGTCCAGTCTGCCAGGTTATATAGGTCGCAGTGGTGGGTGGTAAATGGAGCCCCAGTGGCAAAGCAAATGGCGGAATGGTGGAGAGGGTCCAATTTACTGAGAGTGGAGTGAGATGCCATTCTGTAGATGGAGTCGCCATAGTCGAATATGGGTAGGATAGTCATTTTTACGAGCGTATGTTTGGAGGAGGCCTTATTATTGCGATAAAGGAAGCCCAGACGAGCTTTGACTTTAGACTGTAGGTGCTTGATATGGGTGGTAAATGAGAGGGATGAATCCAACCAGAGGCCAAGTTATTTATAACAGGACACAAACTCTAGTTCAAAGCCATCAGCACAGGATTTTGGGACAGTGGTGCGAGCGTGTTTCCGGTTAAAGATGACGAATTTGTTTTTTTTGGTGTTGAGAAGAAGATGAAGGCTATGGAAATGCTGTTCAACAGAAGTGAGACTGTGTTGTAGTGTGGCCGCCGCAGAGTGGAGAGAAGGGCCCTCTGAGTATAGGACGGCGTCATCAGCATATAGGTGGATCTTGGAGTTGCCGGCATTCCTGGTTATGTCGTTAATGTAGATGGAGAATAGTGTTGGGCCTAGAATAGAACCCTGTGGTACCCCTTTGGACATGGTGAGAGGGGCTGATTTGAAGTTTTCCGATTTAATTTGCTGGACTCTTTGGTTTAAGTAGCTGGCGAACCAATTGCGTGGCGATAGACCGATGCTAGAGAGCCTTTGTAGGAGGATGGGGTGGATGACGCAGTCAAAGGCCTCAGAGAGATAAACGAAGGCAGTGATGCAGGTCTGCTTGGAGTCCAGAGAGGAAACAATATCATCCAGGACCTTCAGTGTAGCTGTGATGCACCCATGGCCTGGCCGGAACCCAGACTGCATGTTGAACAGGATGTTGTTGGGGGTTAAAAAGTGGCTGAGCTGTTTATGAACCAGTTTCTCTAAGACCTTAGCCAGGTATGGAAGGATGGAAATAGGCCTATAACAGTTGGGATCAGAGCTAGAGCCCCCTTTGAAGAGGGGAAGACAAGTGCGGATTTCCAGTCTAAAGGAAAGATGGATAGTTCCAGAGACAAGAAAGGAGTGTGTTTGTGCTCAGCAGGTTTTTGGAGAAGGAGTCTGTGTTTCCTGTCACTCTGGGCCTCAGAGCATAGTATTACAGAGCAGAGTCAGACAGCTGCAGGTTCTGGATCCTCAGAGGAACTGATGTGTTTTGGACTTTGGCATCAAATCTGTCTTGGTGGAATTCTGCAGTATTAAGTCCACTTGCATTTGTAGAGTGTTGTAGCATGAACCTGGGGAAGTCATTGATTTGTTGTTTGTACCAGAACAAACTGGGACTAGTGTCAGTGTCAGTCAAGGGGAAGAGAGAGAGGAAAATCATTTATACTCTGATGCAGAAGGACATTGCATCACTGGCCCCTCCTCTTCATCATTTATGCAACAGCATCTCAACCACAAGGTTCATTATAATATTTTTTCTATAGATCAGAAAGGTATAATTCAGTCAGATTCCCAACTAATTTGAGTCCTGCTACTGTGGATCATTAGCAGGTGCAACCACAGTGTCTCTGATAAACCATGAAGATCCACCATCCATCTGATGAAAAGGTGTGGTGGGATTATTGCCGTCACGTTTATGTAAAGGCTCCTCCACACTTTATAACACTGTGTTCTCAAGAGCACAGTAGTAGAGAGCTGTGTCTGCCAGGGGTAGCTGTGTTATGGTGAGTTCAGTTGATGTTCTGGATGTTGTGGACTCATAACGAGTGTCAGGAATATTCTGTTGCTCCATGATCTTGCTCCTTTATAAACTGAGGAGCCTGGTTAAAACGATGTCTGTACCTGTAAAGGTCAACATAGTCAGAGGTTGTTTCATAAGTGCATCTGAGTTTTACAGATGCTCCCTCTTTCTCACTGACCTTCTGTTTATCAGGAGAGATGGAGTCCTCCGCTATCAGCCCTTGAACAAGTCCATAAAAATAATGTGTTAAACCTTCAAAATACATTTTATGAAAATAAAGATAATAAAAATAACATGAACATAAAAAAAACATAGAAAACACATCAGAATAAAATATCTAAAACATCCAATCCTGATGATTCAGTCATGTATGGAGTGTGAAGCATGAGGTTTTCATCTTACCAGATAGAAGTGCTGCCATAATAATACACTGCCAGGTTTCAATCTCAACAGCAGGTCTAGAGAAACAGGAGAAACGATCTGGTGTTCAGCTCAAGTATTAGACTTATTCTCTTCATACCAGCTGTGGTATGAAGAGTCAATGACCAAACACCTACTTGATAATACTGACTTCTAGTGGTGGATATGAGACCTCAACTTCACCTTCAATGAGGCATGCATTTGAAAGAAAAAAAAGAAAAAAAAAATGAACGTGAATATTCCAAACAAGGTAATGTAAATAAAAAAAATGCAGACACATTTTAAGATATCTTGAATATGGTGAAAATGGATCATTAATAAAGAGTCACTGCTGTGATGAGTTGATGTGTTTTGTGCGTAATGTTTGTATACTGATCTCAGGGGGAGAGGGAAGTGTGCTTTGTACTCAGCAGGATTTTGTACAGGGAGTCTGTGTTTCCTGTCACTGTGGGCTGCAGAGCAGAGTCTCTCACTGCAGCAGCAGAGATCTCCAGATGGAACATTTGTCTTTCACTGTCTTTTTTTTAAATAAATCCAGATAGCTCCATGCAAGGGCGTAGGAACCGGGGGGGACGGAGGGGACGTGTCCCCTCCAATATTGGCGACAGGCGCCTTTGTCCCACCTAAAAATTATACCAGGGGGAGAAAAATATTTTATTTTATTTTGAAAGCGCAACACAGCGTCTTGTCACCGCTTCTTATTCTAAAAAACTGGATGATTGACCGTTAAAGAATTGATTTGATATTTATCAGTTCATTACTGCCATTCAAAATGTGTTTTCCTTTACATTTACAAATGTATCTTTTTAGTAGAATAAAATATATTTGTGAATTTTTTCAGTGTAGTTATTTGGCAATTTATGACATATTTCTGTATTTCAAACCATTAACGGATCTGTCAGGTTTCCGATATGTGTCCCCCCCAATGTTAAACTCATTCCTACGCCCCTGGCTCCATGTAATCTTTGATAAGGAACTGGGAGGTGAGCTGGGGTACTGCCGATACCAGAAGAGGTTTGTTGCTGAAGAGTAGCTGCAGGAAAGAGTTGCGTTGTTTTCTTGTAGACCCTGGACTCTGTCCTGGATTGAGAAGACTGTCAACTGCATATGTTAAGATTGAAAGGGCAGTGACTACGACAGTGTTATAGATTGTGGAAATAGCAATATGAATTAATTTATATAAACTGCTAAACATATATTGAGGTCCATGTCCGAATTAGGACAGTGCTTCTAAAGCAGAACTCACCAGTAAACCCAGTGAATAAAACCACTAACATGAAGAGCTGCATAGCTAATACTGGACCAAGCAGATGCAGCAACAATCAAGAGTCTATAAGCTGTTGTGTTGACAGATTGCTTCTGATGTGTTGCCTGTAAAGCTCCACCTCCTGCTAGAGTGGCACCAAGGACTGAATGAGACAGGAGAAGACCTTCAACTTTACTGGCTCTGTGGAGACCATGAGGAATCAGGAACAGGAGCTCTGGCTTTCAAAAGTCAAGGAGAACTACTATGGTGACACCATTTCTACATGTACATATATACATTGTTTAGATAAAAAATATAATTACTTATGATTAGTTAAATAATTACTCCTTCATTGACTGTCTTAACATAGTGTGTTCGTGTTCAGTCATACAGCTGATGGTTCTTTTATTTAGATTCCCGACTCATGGGAGTCATGCTTCAGTGGATCATTGGCAGGTGCAACCAAATTGTCTCTGATCAACCATGAAGATCGACCATCCATCTGATAGAAAGGTGTGGTGGGATTACCACTTCCCTCCTCTTTGAAGAATATAGAGATCATTGCCTTCAGGTTTATGTTAAGGCTCCTACACACTTTATATCACTGTGTTCGCAAGAGCACAGTAGTAAAGAGCTCTGTTCGCCAGGGTTAGCTGTGTTATGGTGAGTTCAGTTGATGTTCTGGATGTCGTGGACTCATAACGAGTGTCAGGAATATGTTCATCGATCTGTGATCTTGCTCCTTTCCAGAGTATAAACTGAGGAGCCTGGTTTGAAAGATGTCTGTACCAGTAAAGGTAAACATAATTATAGCTTATTTCATAGGAGCATCTGAGTATTACAGATTCCCCCTCTTTTCCGCTGACTTTCTGTTCATCAGGAGAGATGGAGGCCCCAGCTATCAGTCCTGGAATGGATGTGTTAGATTAACATGGACCATAAAAAACACAACAGAATAAGATGTTAAAAACATTGAATAATTCATTATTATAATAAAATGTCTGATAATTCAGTCATATATACAGTGTGAAACATGAGCTTTACCTCTTACCAGATAGAAGTGCAGCCATAATAATCCACAGCCAGGTTTCCATCTCAACAGCAGGTCTACAGTAACAGGAAAAACTATCTGGTGTTCAGCCCAAGTATGAGATTTATTCTCTTCATGGTACCAACTGTTAAAGACACAATGACCAAACATGTTGAAGAAATAATAAAACACCTACTTAATAATACTGACCTTTAGGGGTGGATGTGAGACCTTACCTTCAGAATCGATGAGTTGTTAGTTTAATAAGTCATAAATTATAAATAAATAAAATAAACTATTTTTAACGTGAATGTTTCAAACAAGATAATGTAAATAAAGGTAAAACTGCAGACAAATGTTTAGATATCTGGATTATGGTGAACATGGATGATTAATTAGGAGTTCACTGTTGTGATTAGTTATTGTGCTAAGTCAGAAATGTCTCTGTACTGGTCTCAGGGGGAGAGGGAAGTGTGTTTAGTGCTCAGCAGGTTTTTGTACAGGGAGTTACAACATTTGTAACTTGGTTTCCTGGTCCCCTTTGGATTAATAACGTTGTGACAGAGCTGTTGAGGAAATAGTTCAACCATTACTTGATAATACTGACCTCTAGTATATTATACCGGTTACAATAATCCCAGTAACGAATAACATATTCATCACTTGTATCATAGGAGCATCAGAGTTTTACAGTTCCTCCCATTTTTCCACTGACCTCCTGTTTATCAGGGATGGAGTCCCCAGCTATCAGCCCTGGAGAGATTCCACATAATGGACGTGTTAGATAAAATGTCATATGTGTGTAACATGAGCTTTTCCCAACAGCAGGTTTAAAGCAACAGTAGAAACTGTATGTTCAGCTCAAGTAAGGACTTATTCTCTTCATGGTACCAGCTGTTGAAGACACAAACAGCAAACATATTGATGAAATACTTCAAGGCCTACTTGCTATTACTGACCTGCAGAACAATTTTAAGATGTTCAGAGTATGGGCAAATTATCTAGAGAGATGAGTTAATGTGTTTAGTGATTAATGTATGTGTACTGGTCTCAGGGGAAGAGGAAAGTGTGTTTTATGCATAGCAGGTTTTTTTTTACAGGGACTGTGTTTCCAGTAACTGTTGTTTATACCGCAAAATAGATTTACATTTTCCAATGGTCACAAATATACATCCCAGGCAAACTGTGAGTCCTTCGGTAGCAACGACATCTTCTTCAGTCTGGGTCACTCTTTCTTCTCCTGCACACTCTGTGGAAGAATAGAAGATGTACATTAATTAATCAATTAATTGGGATCAATGATGAGGAGGGTCAACAGGAGTCTTTAAAGAGGTAGCCTGCTCTACAGAATTTCACATGGGCCACAACTTACCTGTTAATTTAAAAACTTTTTACAAACCAGTAGAAAGAGGACTGTCATGTCAAACAACATGGGAACCCTGATACTCAACATGCTACCTCTGTGTCTCTTTCGTAACATACTTTTTCTTCACTAGTCTCCTGGTGATTTCACCTCTTCCGATGTTCCTCCCCTGAACAACAGTTGAATGCATTGACAAATTCTCCTCAAGTTCCTTGTCAGGTTTTTGTACAGGGAGTCTGTTTTTCCGGTCACTGTGGGCTGCAGAGCACAGTAGTACAGAGAAGAGTCTGTCCCTGCAGCAGAGGAGATCTCCAGATGGAACATGTTTCTTTCTCCTTCCTTTTTAAAAGTAAATTAAATGCCTTCTGGTATTCTTTGATAAGGAACTGGGGAGGTGAGCTGGGGTGCTGGTGATACCAGAAG
Organism: Pollachius pollachius; assembly: GCF_949987615.1. Classification (NCBI taxonomy): domain Eukaryota; kingdom Metazoa; phylum Chordata; class Actinopteri; order Gadiformes; family Gadidae; genus Pollachius; species Pollachius pollachius. The sequence goes on along the minus strand of NC_136947.1, from coordinate 14,456,468 downwards.
AAATTGTTTGATGAGGTGTAGTTGCAGGAGAGAGTCACGTTGTCTCCTTGTAGAGCCTGGACTCTGTCCTGGATTGAGTGGATGGTTTGCTGATGACTTTTACCTGGAGATTTTCAGAATCAAAAAGTTAGTTACTTCCACGGTGTTAAAGATCCTGTAAGTAAGAGTTAATTCATATGAATTGCTCAACCTGTATTGAGGTCAATACCCTAAACAGGGCAGTGGTTTTAATGCCAATAACCAATGACATAAAGAGCTGCATAGCTGGTACTGGAGCCCAATCAGGTGCTGTAGAGCAGCTACAACAAGAGTCTAAATTATTTTGTGTTTACAGATTGTTTCTGATGTGCTTGTAACGGGGGGGTTAGGCAGAACCCAAGTGCACAGACAGACGGCAGTTGTAGGACAGTTTCAAGGATTTATTCTGGTGCAGGATCGGGCAGGCAGAGAGCAGACAGTAAAGTCACCGACAGGTGGGCAGGGAATCGTCGGTGGGTCAGCAGGCGAGGAGTCGGCAACGGGAGGGCAGAAGAGCAGATCGGGAGTCGGGAACTGGAGAGCAGACAGACCGACAGGGACTGGACGGCAGGCAGGAGGTCAGACAGGCGAGGGTTCGTTAAAAGGCAGAGTGGAGTTGAAGAGTTGCGGGAAAGCTCTGAATGAAACAAGAGACAATCTGGCAAGGAATGAGTGAAAGGAGAGGACTGTTATAGGGGGAGCACAGGTGAAGGTGGTTGGGTTGATTAGGGGAGATCAGGGTGGCAGGCAGGTGAATGGGAAAATCAGGGGCTGACCATGACAGTGCTGCCTGTCAAGCTCCACCTCCTGCTAGAGTGGCACCAAAGACTGAATGAGACAGGAGAAGACCTTCTACTTTACTGTCTCTGTGGAGACCATGAGGACTCAGGAAGAGGAGTGGCAGGAGATCTTCTTAGTTCATACTGCGAAACCTTCACTGCCTGTAAACGTAGCAGGCGGAGACCGCTGCTGCAGATTCAACTTTTTATTAACTGATCATAATCTAAAGTGGTTAAATTGGTTAAACAAATAGTTTGTGATCATAAGCAAAAGTAAAGAACTATGGATTAATTATTTTGAGGCGATATGATTATTGAGCGTCCATGTTACAGCGTGAGATGGACTCCATCATATTGGAAATCAATCTCACCTTTGCTTTTGCTGCCTTTGCATTTTTTCCGTGCTCAATCCCTAAATACTCTCCAGTCCTCAGAGAATCCCCAAAACTCCAGGTTATTGGATGAACAAATCCCTCACCTTCTTGCAAAAAAAATCATTAGAACCATGATAAGATGGGGGCATTGCTTGCCACGTCAGACAACGAGTCTGACGTGGGAAATCCGGCACAAAATCAGGTTAAATGTCCTGTATTTTGAAGTCAGCATTAGCAGGTAAACAGAAACGGGAGATTCACTTGTTCAACTCAACCATGACACTTCATGCTTTCTTCGTGCTGTTAAAGACACAATGGCACAAATGTTGATGAAATAGTTCAGTAGTTCCTTGATAATACTTAACTCTAGTGGTGGATAAGAATTCTCACCTTCAGAATCGCCACAAGAAGAGTAACATTGAACATATTGGTTATTAAATTAATGAGCAATGAAAAGTAACGAATACACAAGAAGATTTGCATAAAGAAGAGTTTGAAGGAGCTTGATTGTTGGGAACACATGGTTTTTAAGGTCAAAAGGAGCTATTGCCTGCCAAACAGAATTATATATCACAGAGAGTGATTTCTAAATATGAATGCTTAAAATGTCAGGGGAAAAAGAGACAAGCTTTAAAGCATTGAATGGGAATAACAATCAAAATGTATCAATATAGAAATTAATTGTATTGAGATATGTTTAGTATATGCTTCCATATTAGTCATGTCTGTGAACTGGTCTCAGGGAAGATAGTGTGTTTGTGCTCAGCAGGTTCTTGTACAGGAAGTCTGTGTTTCCTGTCACTGTGGGCCTCAGAGCACAGCAGTACAGAGCAGAGTCAGACAGCTGCAGGTTCTGGATCCTCAGAGGAACTGATGTGTTTTGGACTTTGGCATCAAATCTGTCTTTGTGGAACTCTGTAGAATTAAATCCACTTACATATGTAGAGCGTTGTAGCATGAACCTGGGGAAGTTATTGATTTGTTGTTTGTACCAGAACAAACTGGGACTAGTGTCAGTCTCAAATGTACAGAAAAGTCTAATGGTGAATCCTTCAATGGCAAGGACATCTTATCCTGCCTAGATCACTCTGTCTTCTCCTTTAATCTCTGGGGGCAAACAGAAGATGTTGATTAATGAATGAATCGATGAGATCAATAAAGAGAGGAGAGTCAACAAGATTCTTTAAAGAGTTACCCAGCCAGAGAGTGAGAACCAGAATGATAGTCAGCCAGTGTTTCATGTTTACAGTGGGAGGGGAAGAGAGAGAGGAAGATTATTTATAGTCTGCAGAAGGACATTGCATCACTGGCCCCTCCTCCTCATCATTTATGCAACAGCATCTCAACCACAAGGTTCATTATAATTTTTTTTCTAATGATCAGAAAGTTATAATTCAGTCAGATTCCCAACTCATTTGAGTCCTGCTACTGTGGATCATTAGCAGGTGCAACCACAATGTCTCTGATAAACCATGAAGATCCACCATCCATCTGATGGAAAGGTGTGGTGGGACTACCTCCTCTTTGAAGAATAGGGGGATTATTGCCGTCAGGTTCATGTAAAAGCACAATATTAGAGAGCTGTATCTGCCAGGGTTGGCTGGGTTATGGTGAGTTCAGTTGATTTTCTGGATGTTGTGGACTCATAACGAGTGTCAGGAGTATTCTGTCTGTTGCTCCATGATCTTGCTCCTTTATAGAGAATAAACTGAGGAGCCTGGTTAGAACGATGTCTGTACCAGTAAAGGTCAACATAGTCAGAGGTTGTTTCATAAGTGATGCTTCCTCTTTCCCACTGACCTTTTATCAGGAGAGCTGGCCTCCCCAGCTATCAGCCCTTGAACAAGACCACAAAAATAATGCGTTAGATAAACCTTCAAAGAACATTTTATGAAAATAAAGTTAATAAAAATAACATGAACATAAAAAAACATAGAAAACACATCAGAATAAAAATCTAAAACATCCAATCCTGATGATTTAGTCATGTGGATTAAGCATGAGTGTTAAGCATGAGGTTTGTTAAGCATGAGGTTTTCATCTTACCAGATATATGTGCGGCCATAATAATACACTGCCAGGTTTCCATCTCAACAGCAGGTCTAGAGAAACAGGAGACACTATCTGGCTTTCAGCTCAAGTATGAGACTTAATCTCTTCATGGTACTAGCTGTTAAAGAAACAATGACCAAACCTGTTGATGAAATAGTTAGACACCTACTTGATAATACTGACCTCTAGTGGTGGACAAGAGATCTCATCTTCACTTAAAGAAGAGTAAAAGCTAAAACACAAATTGGTAAATAATAAGAAAATTAGCCGTGCTGATTAAAGCTCCACATATGAACCATACTATCAAAACCAAAATATTCCAAATAACATGGCTGGAGAATGAACTGCAGAAACGTTTATCCTTATTCAGAAAAATATATTGTAAAGAGTTTATGTATTTTGTCAGCAATGTCTGTACTGGTCTCAGGGAGGCGGGAAGTGTGTTTTGTGCTCAGCAGGTTTTTGTACGGCGAATCTGTGTTTCCTGTCACTGTGTGCCTCAGAGCACAGTAGTACAGAGCAGAGTCTGCCACTGCAAAAGAGGAGATCTTCAGATCCACACCAGTCTTCTCAGTGCCAGTCAGTTCAGTAGAAAACCTTTTGTCTACACCAAGAGACTCTGCTGTCTTGTTGATACCAGACCCTGAGATGTACAGCAGGAACTGTGGAGGTTCTCCAGGAAACTGACGGTACCAGAAGAAATAATCATCAATTCTAGCTTTTTGAGAGAGCCTGTAGGACAGAGTAACAGTCGTATCTTCTAAATTGTTCAGTTCCTTCTTGTCAGGAGTGAGGTCCACACTATAAAAACCTGTAAAATAGAAGGTTCATCCGTAAACATGTTTCCATGAACTGCTAAACCTGTATTGAGGTCCATGTCCGAATTAGGACACTGCTGCTAAACCAGAACTCACCAGTAAACCCAGTGAATAAAGCCACGACCTTGAAGAGCTGCATAGCTAATACTGGACCAAGCAGATGTTGTAAAGCAGCAAGAGTCTAAAAGCTGTACTTGACGGATTGTTTCTGATGTGCTGCCTTTCAAGCTCCACTTCCTGCTAGAGTGGCACCAAGGACTGAATGAGACAGGAGAAGACCTTCTACTTTACTGGCTCTGTGGAGACCATGAGGACTCAGGAAGAGGAGCGGCAGGAGCATGTGAGTTCTAGTTCCAAAGGTCACGTAGAACCAATGTGGTGACACCATCTCTACATGTACAGTGGGGCAAAAAAGTATTTAGTCAGCCACCAATTGTGCAAGTTCTCCCACTTAAAAAGATGAGAGAGGCCTGTAATTTTCATCATAGGTATACCTCAGCTATGAGAGATAAAATGAAAAAAAAAAATCTAGAAAATCACATTGTCTGATTTTTAAAGAATTTATTTGCAAATTATGGTGGAAAATAAGTATTTGGTCAATAACAAAAGGTCATCTCAATACTTTGTTACATGCCCTTTGTTGGCAATGACAGAGGTCAAACGTTTTCTGTAAGTCTTTACAAGGTTTTCACACACTGCTGCTGGTATTTTGGCCCATTCCTCCATGCAGATCTCCTCTAGAGCAGTGATGTTTTTGGGCCACACGGACTTTCAACTCCCTCCAAAGATTTTCTATGGGGTTGAGATCTGGAGACTGGCTAGGCCACTCCAGGACCTTGAAATGCTTCTTACGAAGCCACTCCTTCGTTTCCCGGGCGGTGTGTTTGGGGTCATTGTCATGATGAAAGACCCAGCCACGTTTCATCTTCAGTGCCCTTGCTGATGGAAGGAGGTTTTCACTCAAAATCTCACGATACATGGCCCCATTCATTCTTTCCGTCACATGGATCAGACGTCCTGGTCCCTTGGCAGAAAAACAGCCCCAAAGCATGGTGTTTCCACCCCCATGCTTCACTGTAGGTATGGTGTTCTTTGGATGCAACTCAGCCTTCTTTCTCCTCCAAACACGACGAGTTGAGTTTTTACCAAAAAGTTCTATTTTGGTTTCATCTGACCATATGACATTCTCCCAATCCTGTTCTGGATCATCCAAATGCTCTCTAGCAAACTTCAAACGGGCCCGGACATGCACTGGCTTTAGCAGGGGGACACGTCTGCCACTGCAGGATTTGAGTCCCTGGTGGCGTAGTGTGTTAGTGATGGTAGCCTTTGTTACTTTGGTCCCAGCTCTCTGGAGGTCATTCACTAGGTCCCCCCGTGTGGTTCTGGGATTTTTGTTCACCGTTCTTGTGATCATTCTGACCCCACAGGGTGAGATCTTGCGTGGAGCCCCAGATCGAGGGAGATTATCAGTGGTATTCCATTTCCTAATAATTGCTCCCACAGTTGATTTCTTCACACCAAGCTGCTTACCTATTGCAGATTCAGACTTCCCAGCCTGGTGCAGGTCTACAATTGTGTTTCTGGTGTCCATTGACAGCTCTTTGGTCTTGGCCATATTGGAGTTTGGAGTGTGACTGTTTGAGGTTGTGGACAGGTGTCTTTTATACTGATAAGGAGTTCAAACAGGTGCCATTAATACAGGTAACAAGTGGAGGACAGAGGAGCCTCTTAAAGAAGAAGTTACAGGTCTGTGACAGCCAGAAATCTTCCTGGTTTGTAGGTGACCAAATACTTATTTTCCACCATAATTTGCAAATAAATACTTAAAAAATCAGACAATGTGATTTTCTGGATTTTTTTTTCATTTTGTCTCTCATAGCTGAGGTTTACCTATGATGAAAATTACAGTCCTCTCTCGTCTTTTAAAGTGGGAGAACTTGCACAATTGGTGGCTGACTAAATACTTTTTTGCCCCACTGTATATATGTAAAATAAAGACCACTTTGTGTTAAAAATATGATTATATTATGTCAACTGATTTGATGAATGTTAGATTGCTGTTAGTTTTGACCAGAGCGCTTGGGACATACTTCCAGATTGAAAAAGGGTTTAATTTAACGTTGACTCCCTCAGTGACTGTTTTAGCAGAGTGTATTTTTGTTTAGTGGGATGGCTGATGGATATTTCACTGAGATGCCCTACTTATGGGACTAGTGCTACAGTGTATCATTCACACGTAAAACATGAAATCAAAAAACGTATGGTGAGTTCAGTTGATGTTCTGGATGTTTTGGACTGAAAACAACGGTCTCGACTATTCTGTTCAGAACTCTTTGACCTTGCTCCTTTAACGAGTATAAACTGAGGAGCTTGGCTAGGCTGAAGTCTGTACCAGTGAAGATGCACATTGTTAGAGCCTGTATATTATAGGGGCATTTGAGTGTTACAGATGCTCCCTCTTTTCCACTAACTTTCTGTTTATCAGGACAGATGGAGTTCCCAGCATTAGACCTGGAAAAATTAAAGATATGTTAGATTGAAATGGACCATAAAGAACACACCAGGATAAAATGAGTAAAACAATAACCAAAGAGTCAAATGACACAAATATAATAAACAATATGAACCCTATAATTTTCCAAATATTATAGAAAGGGAATGAACTCCAGAAAGATTTTAAGAAGTTTGGTGTGTGGGGAAAATGCCACAGAGAGGTACTGATGTGTTCAACCAGTAATGTCTGTGTGATGGTTTAAGGGGGATAGGGAATTGTGTTTAGTGCTCAGCAGGCTTTTCGTACAGGGAGTCTGTTTTTCCTGTTACTGTGGGTTGCAGAGCACAGTAGTACAGAGCAGATTTAGACAGCTGCAGGTTCTGGATCCTCAGAGGAACTGATGTATTTTGGATTTGGGCATCAAATCTGTCTTTGTAGAACTCTTCAGCATTATCTCCTTCTCCAGTTGTAAATCGTTGTTGATTGAGCCTGGGGAAGTCATTGACTTCAAAATTTACTGTGAGTCCTTCAGTAGCAAAGACATCCTCTCTGGGCTGGATCACTCTGTCTCCTCCTTTACACTCTGGGGAAGAACAGAAGATGTAGATTAATGAATTGATCATTCGAGATCAATGATGAAAGGCATTGCACTGGCTTTAAAGACAAGAGTCTTTAAAGAGTTACCCATCGAGAGAGTGAGAACTAGGATGAGTCCACAGAATTGACGTGAGAGATTAACATGAACCATAAAGAATACATCTGAATAAAATAATGCCCATTAGAGCCCAGTGCAACAATAAACAATAATTGATGATTCAGTCATATTTGTAGTGTGGAACATGAGGTTTTCATCTCACCAGATAGAAGTGTAGCCATAAAAATCCACAGCCAGGTTTCCATCTCAACAGCAGGAGTACAGCAACAGGAGAAACTATCTGGTGTTCAGCCCAAGTATGAGACTTATTCTCTTCATGGTACCAGCTGTTAAAGACACAATGACCAAATAGGTTGAAGAAATAATAAAACACCTACTTGATAATACTGACCTCTAGGGGTGGATATGAGACCTTACCTTCAGAATCGACGAGTTGTTAGTTTAATAAGTCATAAATTATAAATAAATAAAATAAACTATTTTTAACGTGAATGTTTCAAACAAGATAATGTAAATACTAAAACTGCAAAAAAATGTTTAGATGTCTGGATTATGGTGAACATGGATGATTAATTAGGAGTTCACTGTTGTGATTAGTTATCGTGCTAAGTCAGAAATGTCTCTGTACTGGTCTCAGGGGGAGAGGGAAGTGTGTTTAGTACTCAGCAGGTTTTTGTACAGGGAGTCTGTGTTTCCTGTCACTGTGGGCCTCAGAGCACAGTAGTACAGAGCAGAGTCAGACAGCTGCAGGTTCTGGATCCTCAGAGGAACTGATGTGTTTTGGATTTGGGCATCAAATCTGTCTTTTTGGAACTCTTCAGCATTATCCCCTTCTCCAATTGTAAATCGGCGTAGCATGAGCCTGGGGAAGTCATTGACTTGTTGTTTGTACCAGAACAAATACGCATTTGTGCTCATGGTCTCGAATGTACAGTTAAAACTAAATGTGAGTCCTTCAGTAGCAATGACATCCTCTCTGGGCTGGATCACTCTGTCTTCTCCTTTACACTCTGGGGAAGAACAGAAGATGTATATTAATGAATTATTAATTCGAGATCAATTATGAAAGGCATTGCACTGGCTTTAAAGACAAGAGTCTTTAAAGAGTTACCCATCGAGAGAGTGAGAACTAGGATGAGTCCACAAAATTTACATGATAGATTAACATGAACCATAAAGAATACAACTGAATAAAATGTCTAAAACATCCATTCACCAATCGTAAGAAAATAATTGATTATTCAGTCATATTTGCAGTGTGGAACATGAGGTTTTCATCTCACCAGATAGAAGTGTAGCCATAAAAATCCACAGCCAGGTTTCCATCCCAACAGCAGGAGTACACAGCCAGGTTTCCATCCCAACAGCAGGAGTACAGCAACAGGAGAAACTATCTGGTGTTCAGCTCAAGTATGAGACTTATCTCTTAGTGATTCCAGCTGTTAAAGACACAATGACTGAACATGTTGATGAAATAGTTAAACACCTACTTGATAATACTGACCTCTAGGGGTGGATAGTGGCTCCCTCAGAATCAATTTAGGGAGAGTAAAAGCTGAAGAACTGATGTTTTTTAATTTAATCAGCCATGCTGATAAAAGCTACAAATATACCACACAATTTAAACCAATTTATTCAAAATAATTTGACAATAGTACTTACTGCAGAAATATTTTAATATTTTTAAATAAAAAATGGTAAACATGTATAAAAAAGGAAATAAATATTGTGATGAGTTCATGTGTTTAGTTAAAAATATCTGTGTTCTGGTCTAAGGGACGCTTGTTTAGTGTTCAGCAGGTTTTTGTACAGGGAGTCTGTGTTTCCTGTCACTGTGGGCCTCAGAGCACAGTAGTACAGAGCAGAGTCTGTCACTGCAGCATTTGCGATATGTAGCTCCACAAGTTTCTGTTGTTTGATATTTGTGATGTTCATTCCTGGTATTGGATTAGTTATGATTCCCGAGTTTTCCATGATAAGGAACTGTGGTGGTGAGCCAGGGTACTGGCGGTACCATAAGAGACTACTGACTACAGAGCTGTCGTAGCTGCATGAGAGCACCACACCAGCATCCTCAACAGCACGGTGGACATCCTTCTGTTGGCTGATACTGTCTTCAACACTTGGACCTGAAATTAAAAAGGGGATTCAGTCACTGCAACGAGAATCAAATCTACAATACATTCATGTTTCAAACAAATATGACAAATTTGTGTATGATAATTAGGAGTCATTTGTTGTTGTGACAAAAATCGTACCACATAAAATGCACCATATAACGAGTGCAAAGAGCATGATGTGGCGAGGCAGTGGAGAGCAGAGCGAGTTCCAGTAGAACAGGAGACAGAAACATAAACACATTTTACTCAACTGTCCTATTGTGGCTGGCTCCTCCCATCATCTCATCTCTCCAAGGCTCTCCAATACACAGCAGGCCTGTTTCCTATGAAGGTATTATCAAATTAAAAGTCTTTAGCACCTGTAACTGCAGATTTTGAATGCGTACACTAAAGTCACAGTAAATTTGAAGTCGTATATATTTATTTTGCATGTGTACTCTAAAGTCACAAATGTGTAACAGTACATTTGAAGTTGTAAATATTTTTTCTACCATTGTAAACACAAAATGGGGTCTGCGATTACGCAAGATTTAAAGCAACAGGAGAAACTGTATGTTCCGCTCAAGTAAGGACTTATTCTCTTCATGGTACCAGCTGTTGAAGACACAAACAGCGAACATAATGATGAAATAGTTCAACACCTAGTTGATATTACTGACCTGCAGAACAATTTTAAGATTTTCAGAGTATGGACAAATGATCTAGAGGGATGAGTTAATGTTGTTAGTGAGTAATGTATGTGTACTGGTCTCAGGCGACGAGGGAAGTGTGTTTTATGCTCAGCAGGTTTTTCTGCAGAGCACAGTAGTACAGAGCAGCATGGACCCGGGGAAGTCATTAATTTGTTGTTTATACCACAAAATAGATTTACTTTTCCAATGGTCTCAAATATACATCCAAGGCTAAGTTTGAGTCCTTGGGTAGCAATGACAACTTCTCGGGTCGATCATCCTTTTTCTCCTTTACACTCTTGGGAAGAATAGAAGATGTCGATTAATTAATCAATTAATTGGGTTCAATGCTAAGAGGAGGGTCAACAGGAGTCTTTAAAGAGTTACCCAGTGAGAGCGTGAGAAGCAGTATTTTAGTCAGCCAGTGCTCCACGTTTACAGTGGGAGAGGAAGAGAGAGAGGAAGATCATGTATACTCTGATGTAGTAGGACAGTGATCTGACTGGCCCCTCCTCTTCATCTTTTATGTAAGAGCATCTCCACCTTGATGTTTGTCACAAAAATTGCAAAAAAACAGGACTTCCTGGTCTTGTACCAAAAATGTAATCAATATGAGAACAGTTGAGAACAATATGATCAACAGTTTTCTATATCCTGAAATGCATGACAAACCTTTGTATTTCAAATGAGATATGGATAGTCCAATCCACGACACTACTCTTGAATCGCGTGATTGAATAGCTGTGAGGTTTTTGTAAAGGGAGTCAATGTTCCTGTCACTGGGCCTCAGAGCACAGTAGTCCAGAGCAGAGTCTGTCACTGCAGCAGAGGAGGTCTTCAGATCAACACCAGAATTCTCTTCAGTCAGTTCAGTAGAAAACCTTTTGTCTGAACAAAGAGACTCTGCTGTTCTGTTATTACCAAGCCCTGAGATGTACAGCAGGAACTGTGGAGGTTCTCCAGATTACTGACGGTACCAGAAGAAATCATCGCCAGAAGTAACAGCTCTAGAGAGCCTGTAAGACAGAGTATCTGTTGTTCCTTCTAAACTGTTCTCTTCCTTCTTGACAGGAGTGAGATCCTTACTATAAAAGAGAAGGATTTACTATGAACATGTTGCATTGGAGATACAAGTCTCTATTAATCTTCAATCTATAGAATTTCATGTAGGCCACAACTTACCTGTTAATTTACAAATTAAAAGGAGAAAGAGGACAGACATCATGTCAAACAACATGGGAACCGTGATGCTCAACTTGCTACCTCTGTTTCTCTGTTGTGACATAATGTGTCTTAAATAGACTCATGGTAAATTCACCTCTCCACATGCCCCTCCCCTAAACAACAGTTGAATGCATTGACAGGTTTTTGTACAGGGAGTCTGTGTTTCCTGTCACTGTGGGCCTCAGAGCACAGTAGTACAGAGCAGAGTCTGTCACTGCAGCAGAGGAGATCTCAAGATGGAACATGTTTCTTTCTCCTTCCTTTTTAAAAGTAAATCGAAATGCCTTCTGGTATTCTTTGATAAGGAACTGTGGAGGTGAGCTGGGGTACTGGCGATACCAGAATAAATAGTTTGATGAAGAGAAGTTGCAGGAGAGAGTCACGTTGTCTCCTTGTAGAGCCTGGACTCTGTCCTGGATTGAGTGGATGGTTTGCTGATGACTTTTACCTGGAGATTTTAAGAATCAAAAAATCAATTACTCCCACAGTGTTAAAGATCCTGGAAATAATAATATGAGTTAATTCATATGAATTGCTAAACCTGTATTGAGGTCAATGTCCTAAACAGTTCAGTGGTTTTAATGCAGAACTCACCAGCAAACCCAGTGAATAAAACCAATGACATAAAGAGCTGCATAGCTGGTACTGGAGCCCAATCAGATGTTGTAGAGCAGCTGCAACAAGAGTCTAACTTCTGTTGTGTTGACAGATTGTTTCTGATGTGCTGCCTGTCAAGCTCCACCTCCTGCTAGAGAGGCACCAAGGACTGAATGAGAAAGGAGAAGACCTTCTACTCAGGAATGAGGACTCAGGAAGAGGAGCCGCAGGAGCTCTTCTTAGTTCATAGTGCGAAACCTTCACTGCCTGTAAACGTAGCAGGCGGAGACCACTGCTGCAGATTCAGGTTTTTATTAACTGATCCTAATCTAAAGTGGTTAAATTGGTTCAACAAATAGTTTGTAATCATAAGCAATAGTAAAGGACTATGGATTAATAATTTTGAGAAGATATGATTATTGAGCGTCTATGTTGCAGCGTGAGATGCACTCCGTCATTTTGGAAATCTATCTCACCTTTGCTTTTGCTGCCTTTGCATCTTTTCTGTGCTCAATCCTTACATACTCTCCAGTCCTCAGAGAATCCCCAAAACTCCAGGTTATTGGATGAAAAAATCCCACACCTTCTGGCAAAAAAACACATTAGAACCATGAAAAAATCGGGGCATTGCTTAACAAGTCCCACGTCAAGTCTGACGTGGGACATCCGGCACAGAAACTGGAAACTTGTTCAACTCAACCATGACACTTCATGCTCTCTTCATGCTACCAGCTGTTAAAGACACAATGGCACAAATGTTGATGAAGTAGTTCAGTACTTACTTGATAATACTGAACTCTAGTGGTGGATAAGAAATCTCACCTTCAGAATCACCACAAGAAGAGTAACATTGACCATATTGGTTATTAAATTAATGAGCAATGAAAAGTAACAAATACACAAGAAGATTTGCTTAAAGAACAGTTTGAAGGAGCTTGGTTGTTTGGAACGCATCGTTGTTAAGGTTAACTGGAGCTATTGCCTGCCAAACACAATTATATATCACAGAGAGTGATATCTAAACATGGATACTTAAAATGTCAGGGAAAAACAGACATTAAGACTTTAAACCATTGAATGGGAATAACGATCAAAATTGATCAATATAGAGATTTATTGTAATGAGATGTGTTTAGTCAGTCGGTCTCAGGGAAGAAGGAGTGTGTTTGTGCTCAGCATGTTTTTGTACAGGAAGTCTGTGTTTCCTGTCACTGTGGGCCTCAGAGCACAGCAGTACAGAGCAGAGTCAGACAGCTGCAGGTTCTGGATCCTCAGAGGAACTGATGTGTTTTGGACTTTGGCATCAAATCTGTCTTTGCGGAACTCTGCAGTATTAAGTCCACTTGCATATGTAGAGCGTTGTAGCATAGATCTGGGGAAGTCATTGATTTGTTGTTTGTACCAGAACAAACTGTCGTCTCAGTTTGTTCTGTGTCAGTCTCAAATGTACAGAAAAGACTAATGGTGAATCCTTCAGTGGCAATGACATCTTCTCCTGCCTGGATCACTCTGTCTTCTCCTTTACACTCTGGGGGAGAACAGAATATGTGGATTAAGGAATGAATCAATGAGATTAATAAAGAGAGGAGAGTCAACAAGATTCTTTAAAGAGTTACCCAGCAGAGAGTGAGAACCAGGATGATAGTCAGCCAGTGTTCCATGTTTACAGTGGGAGGGGAAGAGAGAGGAAGATCATTTATACTCTGATGCAGAAGGACATTGCATCACTGGCCCCTCCTCGTCATCATTTATGCAACAGCATCTCAACCACAAGGTTCATTATAAAAAAATCTATAGATCAGAAAGTTATAATTCAGTCAGGTTCCCAACTCATTTGTGTCCTGCTACTGTGGATACTGTGGATTGTGCAACCACAATGTCTCTGATAAACCATGAAGATCCACCATCCATCTGATGGAAAGGTGTGGTGGGACTACCTCCTCTTTGAAGAATAGGGAGATTATTGCCGTCAGGTTCATGTAAAAGCACGATATTAGAGAGCTGTATCTGCCAGGGTTGGCTGGGTTATGGTGAGTTCAGTTGATGTTCTGGATGTTGTGGACTCATAACGAGTGTCAGGAATATTCTGTCTGTCGCTCCATCATCTTGCTCCTTTATAGAGTATAAACTGAGGAGCCTGGTTAGAACGATGTCTGTACCAGTAAAGGGAAACAACTTCTTCATGTGTTTCATAGGAGAATCTGAGTGTTACAGATGCTCCCTCTTTCCCACTGATGTCAGCCCTGGAAAGAGTAAATATAATGGATTTGTTAGATTAACATGGACCATAAAAAATACAACAGAATAAGATGTTAAAACATTTAATAATTAATTATTATAATAAAATGTCTGATAATTCAGTCATATTGTTAGCTGTGTGTGTAACATGCAGTGGTGAAAAGTAACGTACAAGTACAAGTAATATGTTACTGTACTTAAGTAACTTTTTAGCGAATATGTACTTTACTTCAATATCATTATTTTGTGAGACTTTATACTTTTACTCAACTACATTTCGTAGGGGAAAATCTAACTTTTTACTCCACTACATTCCAAAAACCTGTCGTTCCTTCCAACGTTCCTTTCCACGACATGCATGCGTGACCGTAGACACAGCTAACCATTGCAACAGCAGGTCTACAGCAATAGGAGAGGCTGTCTGGTGTTCAGCTCAGGAATGAGACTTATTCTCTTCATGGTACCAGCTTTTAAAGACACAAGGACCAAACATGTTGAAGAAATAGTAAAACACCTATGTGATACTACTGACCTATAGGGATGGATGTGAGACCCCACCTTCAGAATCAATGAGTTATTAAATAATAAGACATAAATTTGACACAAATAAAATAAATTATTCTAACGTGAATATTTTAAACAAGAAAATGTAAATGCAAAAACTGCATACAAATTTTGAGATATCGGGATTATGTTGAAAATTGATAATTAATTAGGAGTTCACTGTTGTGATGAAGGTTTCGGGGTAGAGGAAAGTGTGTTTTGTGCTCAGCAGGTTTTTGTACAGGGAGCCTGTGTTTCCTGTTACTGTGGGCTTCAGAGCACAGTAGTACAGAGCAGAATCAGAGAGCTGCAGGTTCTGGATCCTCAGAGGAACTGATTTGATTTTGATTTGGGCATCAAATCGGTCTTTGTGGAACTCTGCAGCATTATCTCCTCCTCCAATTGTAGAGCGTCGTAGCATGAACCTGGGGAAGTCATTGGTTTGTTGTTTGTACCAGAACAAACTGGGACTACTGTCAGTGGTCTCAAATGTACAGTGAAGACTAACTGTGATTCATTCAGAGGCAATGACATATTCTCTGGTCTGAATCACTCTGTCTTCTCCACTACACTCTGGGGAAGAACAGAAGATGGCGATTATTGAATGAGATCAATGATGAGAGGAGAGTCAACAAGAGTCTTTAAGGAGTTACCAAGCAAGAGAGTGAGAACCCGGATTATCCCACATAATGACCATGATAGATTAACATGGACCATAAAGAACACAACAAAATAAAAGGTCTAAAACATCCATTAAAAAATAATTATAAAGTTATTGATGATTCAGTTATGTACAGGAATGTCGTTTGAAACATGAGGTTTTGATCTTACCAGATAGAAGTGAAGCAATAATAATCCACAGCCAGGTTTCCATCTCAACAGCAGGTCTACACCAACTGGTGTTCAGCTCAAGTATGAGACTTATTCTCTTCATGCTACCAGCTGTTAACAGCTACCAGCTGTTAAATTGACCTCTAGTGGTGGATAAGAGATCTCACCTTCACACTCACTTAAAGGGATACTTTGTATTATAAATGTGAAAAAAAAATTGAAATCGGTTCATCCTAGCCTGAGAAAAGGCAGAAAGTGTCTCTGGCTCAAAAGTAAGAAATCCTCCAACTACCACAGTGCACTGCGCTCGCTGCACCGCCCGCCTGTTTCCGTTTGGAGGGGGAAGGACCCAGGGTCCTAGCGCGAGTGGTAGCGCAAGCAAACTTTGTGTAAACATATCCCCACTATATGTTGAGTAGTTTAGACTTATGCTCTTGTTTTTTCAAATGCATCATTTGTATATTACTGTACAGCATAAAAACATTTGCTAATTATAGTAGCTTGGCATATCAAGCTTTCCTCCCAAGTTGAAATAAGTGTTTATCTTATACAATAGGCCTACTTTAGTATAACAGCACTTGGGTTATTAAACAAATCACAACAACCAACATGAATTTGAAGTTTTATTTACGAAAAAATATGAACAATTTGCAAAAATAAAACGTGTAGGGTGCGAGTCAAAATAGTCACAGCTCATCTTGAGCATCTACTGTCTCCTGGTAGCCACGGTACTGCCCATCTTGTGCTGGGTAATTAGCGCTGATGGCCTGGACAACACATCCTGTCTAAGAAAGAAAGAGAACAACATTAGCAAAGCAAGATAAATTATGCCTTGAGTAGCCTATACAGCCTTACACGGACTTCAAGCTAACGTAACGTAGCCTATGCTCTGCCAATAAGATCGGCTACATTTGGATAACTACATTGTCACGTTCCCCTGGACTCAAAACTATTGCAGCCAATGTGTAAGTCAAAAAACAAACACTGCTCATACGTCTGTTTCTCCCGGCGAGCTTTGGCTGGCGTTTCCAGTTCACTTTCTGGGTCCGAAAATATGTATCCAATATCAAACTGTTCAGATGAGGCGTAAAGCCTGGGTGAGAGGTTACACACATGGTCCTGTCCTCGCCAGATTCAGCCATTTATTCTAAAAGAAACTGGCGTCGCTGAAATTCGCTGCAGCACAGGGACAAAGGGACGTGTTATGGTGTGTTCCTGAATCCTCGAACGCCAGACTTCTGAGTCGAAAGTAGAAGATCTCCCAGCTTTCTTTGCGGCATTTCTCGAATGCATGCCCCCTTTTTGTCTTCATCTTTCGAAAATCTGAGAGTAGACCGAGCGCAGTGATGACGCTCTCAACAAAATGGTGCCCGTGAAGAGATTTCTTTTTTTTATTTGTACCACGTAGGTCATTTTAATGTCGATTTTAAATGCTCTTACACACTTGATTACATTGCTACTTTATTCCGGTCACCAATTTCTACATTGCATGGTCTTGCTGTGCGTGCAATACAATGTAAAGTTGTGTTGTTTGTTTTCAGGCTGGTTTGCTAAAGAGGCTAATGTAGCTAACAATAAACAACGGCTAGCCAATTTCATGCCACAATCACAATGACGAACAGGAACTTAAGGTTAAGAAATTAACCAAGGTTTTCTGATATATGAGTGAGGTATCTCACTATGGGACACGCCCCTCGCGCTTGTCCCCCAGAAGCAATTTTACATTACGCCAGTCGTGGCTGGCCAACAGATGTGACGTCTGCCTGCAGGGGAGGGACTCCCTCCTACTACATAAGTCCCGTCGTCACGTCATCTCTTCAGTCTATAGGCAAAAACACCTCTTCCTCGCTCCGGGCAAGGAGGGTGGTCTGGTGAGATACCTCACTCATATATCAGAAAACCTTGGTTAATTTCTTAACCTTAAGTTTTCTTTCAATATTCGCTCGGTATCTCACTATGGGATATAGTAACTCCCGTATTGCCAAAGAAGTACCAGTGCAAACCCATCAAACAGGCATGTTCACTGATCCAACGCTCAAGACTGTGTGAGACAGATTAGGCGCAGTAACATCCAACCTGTAGAATCTAGCGAAAGTGTGAGGCGTCGCCCAGCTGGCAGCCGCACATATCTCTTCCACTGAGACCCCCTGAAACAGTGCCCAGGATGCGGACATGCCGCGAGTCGAATGTGCGCGCAGGCCGATAGGGGGTTCCAAACCCACGCTATTATAAGCCATGGCTATAGCCTCTACGATCCAGTGTGATAAACGCTGCTTCGAGAGAGGCTTCCCCAGGTGTGACGTAGCACATGATACAAACAGCTGCTCCGATTTCCTGAATCCAGCCGTCCTATCAACATAGACGCGTAAAGCCCGCACCGGGCAGAGCGCATTCAGCCGCTCCTGCTCCTGGGAGGAGAAAGGAGGAGAATGGAAAGCCAACAGCACAATAGGGCGGTATGACACCGCCGAGTCAAATACCTTGGGAACAAACGCAGGATTCGGCTTTAATAGAACCTTTGAGTTCCCCCTCAAAAACTGCATACATGTCGGACTAACCGACAGCGCATGGATTTCACTCGTGCGCTTAGCCGAGGCCAACGCGAGCAACAAAGCCGTTTTAAATGAGAGCGTCTTAAGCTCTACCTGTTGTAAGGGCTCAAACGGTGGGCGTGACAGTGCATCAAGCACCGTAGATAAATCCCACGGAGCAGCCAAGCTCCGCGACACCGGTCGAAGACGGCGTGCACCTTTCATAAACCGGCAAATGATCGGGTGCTGACCTGCCGTTCTGTCCCCAAAACCTATGTGACAAGCCGATATTGCGGCTAAGTACACTTTGACCGTGGAGAAAGCCCTGCCTTTATCCAGCAAGTCCTGTAGAAATGTCAGAATAACAGGCACGGGACTCTGGAAAGCTATTTCCCCAGCTTTCGCGCACCACTCCTCGAACGCACGCCATTTTCCGTCATATGCGTAACGCGTAGAGGAAGCCCTGGCGCCCTGGATAGTCGTAATGACATTCCAAGGGAGTCCATCCGTCGTTAGGTTCATCCTTTCACGGGCCAGGCCCACAGAGCCATGCGTTCCGGATGAGGATGGAAGATTTCCCCATGCGCTTGCGTCAGGAGATCCCTGCGTAAAGGCAGAGGCCAAGGCTGGCTGCACAGCAACCGGACTATTTCCGCCAACCAATATTTTCCCGGCCAACGGGGGGCTATAAGGATCAGCGCATGACCCTTCTCTCGCACTCTGGCGAGAGTAGGAATGATCAGTTCTAATGGGGGAAAAGCGTACAGGAGGACGCGTGGCCACTCGTATGCCAAAGCATCCAGCCCCATCGGGGCGCTCCGACCGGTCAGGGAATAGAACAGAGGGCACTGAGTGTTCTCCTCTGATGCAAAGAGATCGACCTCTGCTCGACCGTATCCCTCCCATATCTGGTTCACGACCACGTTTTGGAGTTTCCAGTCCTTGTAGCGAGGGTCGCCCCTGGACATCAAATCTGCTCCCCAGTTCCGCGCGCCCGGTTCGTGCGTTGCTCTCAGCGACGACAGGTGGGCGTGGCCCCACATGGTCAGTCTGTGTGCCAACGTGTGCATTTGAGGGGAGCGTAGCCCCCCCTGACGGTTTATATACGCCACCACCGTGGTGTTGTCCGTCCTGACTAGAACATGTTGCCCTCTCAGAAAGGGAAGAAAATGTTTCAGCGCCAGTGACACCGCCTGAAGCTCCAGGCAGTTTATGTGAACAAACTGCATATGTGAGCTCCACGTGCCATTCACTGTTCTGCCCTCGTAGACAGCTCCCCAGCCCGCCCGGGAGGCATCCGTCGAAAGGACCTTCCTTGCCAGGATAGTTCCCATGGTAACGCCTGTAGTCAGAAAGGACGCGCGTCCCCAAGGGCGCAGCGCCAAGACGCACGCCATGGAGATCAAAACTCGGCGATGGCCATCGCACGTTGGGTTCAGTCCGAGTGATGCAACCCATCTCTGGACCGGCCTCATATGGAGGCGGCCAAGTGGGACTACTACCAGCGCCGACGCCATCAGACCCAAAAGTCTGAGGCACGTTCTGAACTTCAACATCGTCCCCCTGCGAAAAAGTGCCAGACAAGCCTGAAAGGCTTCCACTCTCTCCGCGGATAGACGTGCTTTGAACGTCACTGAATTGAGGCACAGGCCTATGAACGTTATGCTTTGAGTGGGGACCAAAACACTCTTTTTCACGTTTATTGTGAAACCCAGGGACATTAGGTGCGATATGAGCACGCTGGTTTGCGCCTGAACCTCCTGGGATGACTGTGTGGCTAGAAGCCAGTCGTCTATGTACGTTGCTAAACGCATTCCCTTCAACCGGAGGGGCGCGATAGCAGCCTCCGTGCACTTCACAAACACCCGTGGACTTAACGAAAGGCCGAACGGGAGAACCAAATACTCGTATGTTACGCCCTGGAAGGCGAACCTGAGATATTTCCTGTGAGGAGGATAAATGGGGATATGGAAATAAGCGTCCCTCAGATCTATGCTCGTGAACCAGCCTCCCGGGCGCACGAAGCGTATGAGAGCGGCGTGTGTCAGCATCCTGAAACTGTACTGTCTCATGTATCTGTTGAGAGCGCGTAAATCTAATATCGGCCGGAGGTCCCCTCCCTTCTTTGGGACTAGAAAGTACCTTGAGTAAAAACCGCTTTGGTTTTTCTCCGGTGGCACGATCTGAATAGCCCGTTTGTTTTTTAGAGAGGTGATTTCCTCCTGTAAAACACAAGCTTTCTCTCCACGGGCCTGCGACTGCAGTATCCCGTTGAAACAGGGAGGAGTGGACGCAAATTGGAGCCTGTAGCCGGTGGTTACAGTTTTTATAACCCAATCTGACGCACCACATGCACGCCACTGTTGAGCCCGACCAGACAGCGGCCCCAGCGTCGCTGGTCCCGCTGTCGTGCCGGGCAGAACGGGCATGGTGGGCTGCGCACCGGCGCTTGTGCCCACCAGGCACCGTTTTATTACATTCTGTTCCTTTTTTATGTTTATCATTTTTTTCATTTTTTCTGTTTTCACAATCAGCTGCGCCCTCGGCTCGGAGCCTGGATGCGCGCTGGCACAGAACATTTTTAATGAACAATGATTTGGGGAAGGGGGGCACATGCGTGATGTTGGGCACTGGCGTGTGCTTATACATATGCATGCGTCTGCGAGACACTGCTGCCGCTCCACCGAGCTCTCTGCAGGTCCGACCCTTCTCTCCTTCGCGCCGTGAACTGTGAAGGCTGAACGGCCTTCTGCACGCCTTTTGCAGGGCTTGGAACACGCCCTCTGTAACCCTTTCTGGAACCGGGTTTGGAACAGAACATCTAGGGGGGCAGGCGACGGCGTCTGGCCGGGCCCGCCATACCCCCCTGGCCACAGCACCTCAGGTAGCGCACCGTTTCTTCACGGCTCCCTGAGTAGCCGAAGGGGCCGCACGGCCACCTGGCGCCGCCCCGGGCGCGGGTGGTTTCCTCGCCCACGCGCCACTGTGCTCCGGCGGCTTGTTCTGGCCCCGGCCGGCACCGTGGGTTGAGTGGGGCTGACGCTTCTGGATGCGGTAAGCCGGCGGAGGAGCGCGGGGCTGGATGAACACCTGGCCGGGTGCGTTGGCGGGGAAAGGCGCTCTTCTGGGAAGACACAGACGCAGCGCCTCACCCTCCCTCTTTTTCTCCTCCCAGCGTTTTAGCATGACGTCATACGCTGGGCCAAACAGGCCCTTCGGGTCCACAGGCACGTCGAGGAGTTGGGTTTTTTCCCGCTGAGAGAGACTGGACAGGTTCAGCCACCTTGCTCTCTCCTGCGCGACCATCAGCGCCATGGCCCTTCCGGACGCTTGGACAGCGCTCCTGTGAAGGCGTAGGCACAGGTCCGTCACCACGCACAATTCATCCCAGAGGGCTGGGGTTGGTGACGATGACATGTCGACCTCCAGCTCAGCCTGGTAGGCCAGCAGCAACGACGATGCGTTGAGGGCCCTCACCGTCGTGGCCATTGCCTTGTAGCCCTTCTCGGTCATTGACGACTGGAAGGAGTCGGCTCTGGACGGCAGTGTAGGGCTCGCCGAAGTCATGGCGGACTTCTGCGTGGGGTGGAGGTGCGACGCCAGCAGTGGTTCAACCGGAGGCAGGTGGGAAAACCCCTTTTCCTCCATACCGGCCCAATCCAACCCTGATCCACCCTGGACAGGGATCTTGGCTGAGAGAGGCTTGCTCCAAGACCGAGTCGCTTCATCCAGGCACTCGGGAAAGGCCGGAAGTAGCAGGCTGGTCGAGGTCTTCGCCTTTGGGAGTCGCTTGCCCTCGTAGCGAGATGTGGCGGTCTCCACCGGGGGCTCAGGCCACTCGATGTTCAGCCTCGCAGCCGCCCTCTTGCAGGCCTCGTGGAGGTCCATGCTGACGGCCGGGTTCAGGGAGCTGGTGCACGCGCCGCCGACCACCATAGGCGACGCGGTGCGGGGGGAAAAAGAATCATCATCCTCGTCAGAGCCGAGGCTAATAGCTTCGGTGAGGTCCACCTCCGATCCCCAGCTGGCGCCCATGGGGGCGGCGAGCGCCAGGGAACCTCCCGCTAGCTCCGGTAGTGGTGGGTCGGTTACCCCCATTACCGGATCTTCTGCGAAGAGCTTCGCCTGCTTATTCAGCCGGCGTTTGCGGGTTATATTAGTAAACCGCGCGCAATGCTCGCAGGTGGCCGGGAATTCAAGGGCAGCCTTGGCATGTTCCAGCCCAAGGCAGCGAATGCAGGCGGTGTGGCTATCCGCTCCCGACATCTTGTTCCCGCACACGCAGGACTTTGTCGGAGGCTTCCCCGAGCCCTCGGTTAGGGTAGGTTCAACCTCGAACTGCATGGTCTCCGCTTTCCGCTTATGCCCAGCCGCTGTTTGGTGACAGGTCAGCTTGGGCACGTGGATTGCAGCTAGTGTGGGTACTAGCAGCTAGTACGGATAGTAGCAGCTACTGTTTGGTGACAGTC
The DNA here is from genome assembly GCF_949987615.1 of Pollachius pollachius. NCBI lineage: Eukaryota > Metazoa > Chordata > Actinopteri > Gadiformes > Gadidae > Pollachius > Pollachius pollachius. The sequence continues at coordinate 14,434,051 of NC_136947.1, read as the reverse complement.
TAGCTTTGTTTTGCCTCACAGAGGTCAGTTGCAGCGATGTAGGCTAGCGTTCGGTGACCGAGGGGTTAGCTCGCTCTGGGAACAGTATGCTAAGCCGTCCACAACTTCTGTCCGAGAGGTGCTTCTAGGAGCGAGAAGAGGTTAAAGACTGAAGAGATGACGTGACGACGGGACTTATGTAGTAGGAGGGAGTCCCTCCCCTGCAGGCAGACGTCACATCTGTTGGCCAGTCACGACTGGCGTAATGTAAAATTGCTTCTGGGGGACAAGCGCGAGGGGCGTGTCCCATAGTGAGATACCGAGCGAATATTGAAAGAAAACGCTATGAATGCTCCGAGACCGGAAGTGACGTCAAACGTGAAGGCTGGCGTCCGAGGATTCAGGAACACACCATTAGTGTCTATAGGCGAACAGAGCAAACCGGCCTGTCTGGCTCCTCGTCCTCAGCAAGAGGCAAGGCTTGTTCAGCTGCAGCCGCAGCAGCCTCCCCCTCTGTTTGTGTCAATTCTTCCTGACTGTATTCTGGCTCGTACAAATAGCCCTTAATGTCTGAATCCAACAATAGATTTTCAAAATCCACGTCGGCTGTTTCACATTGCAAATTTGTTCTCTAGCTAAGCGGTGAAGAAACATGGCGAACATTGTATTTACATCTCGTATGCGAGCTCCGGCCCCCCCTCATTCCTTAAGGGTGGGCTCACACATTTGCGGAACCAGTGGTTTGTAGTCCTCGGCCCTTCTAGCAGGCAAGCAAAGTTCTCCCGAGATGACGTCAAACGGGTCATTTGACGTCATCTCGGGAGAAAATTAGATCAGGAAAGCTGGGCCATGGGAAGACTGGGTTAGACGGAGGGATTCTTTTTATTTTTTATATTACAATAGCAATTTTATAATGATAGAACGCCGGTTCTGAATAGGTGTAGTATCCCTTTGAAGGAGACATATTATGGTATTTTCCCAACAAGTAAACATAATATATAGGTTCCGGAAAACATGTTTTCAAAGCTGTTTACTGGAAATAGCTTTTAGGAAAAAAAATCTTGCCTATTGTTTCCGACGCCAGATCTAGGAGAATCTGGGCAGGTACAAGGCCCACAGGCTGGTTTGCGCTGTGGGTAATATGAAGGTATGATTATTATCAGGCCTATATATCATATAAATACATTAACAGTGGAAATTAGGTTTTGACACGGCGCCAGGGAGTCGGTTCACTCTGTTCCTTTCTTGTGTGCTGCCACATGTAGGGTCCAAGGGGTCAGGATGCACAGGCGTCAAACTTAGGCTGCACTTTGAAAAATATGCTGACACACACACGTACACCACCGCTCTGTACGTTTTCTGTATGTTCAGTCATGTAATGTGTGTCTTGGATGTAACAGTATATAACGAGCAGGACGAACATCATTCTGCTGTGTGTTTTGCGAACCACGAGAAACATCTGGAAGTGTGTTTTGTAACCTCACTCGGCTTTGTTGTCGCCTGTTCCCGGGTAGCAATAAAGTCTTCTGTCATACTTGCTCCGGACTCCTCGATTCCTCATGCTCTCTTGTTTAGTTGAAGTGATAGAACTTGGTTATATTCTACCACATTTTCAATCTTGCTCAAGCAATCAACAGTTTATTAACTCCTTTCTGAGTCAAATACTTTAAAATATAATATAAATTTAATATAATAATAAAAAGAATAAAAAAACCAATCCAATTATTGTCCATATCATAAATAAATAGCAGCATATATATACAAATAGATGGCCGTATAAATATCACATATCCACATGACTTTAGAATATAATAAAACAATAAATAAACCAATACATCAATAATTGTCCATATCATAAATAAATAACAGCATATATACCAATAGATGGCAGTATAAATATCACATCTCAACCTCCTCCACCCAACCGCACACCAACTGACGACACCACCGGCTTCTGCCAGCACACCAGCGACAACCGCTAGCAACTACATTCAAATCACTGCAAATCACACTTTCAAACCAAACACAGCTCCCCAAACACAACATGAACAAACGCACCGCCCATAGGACTGCGTGATAGATTAACCACAGTTCAATGGAATATAATAAAACGTACCTGTGGGCTGGGGCGTAGGAATGAGTTTAACATTGGGGGGGACACATATCGGAAACCTGACCGTTAATGGTTTGAACAGAAATATGTCATAAATTAACTACACTGAAAAAATTCACAAATGTATTTTATTCTACTAAAAAGATACATTTGTAAATGTAAAGGAAAACACATTTTGAATGGCAGTAATGAACTGATAAATATCAAATCAATTCTTTAATTGCACGCTCAATCATCCAGTTTTTTAGAATAAGAAGCGCTGACAAGACGCTGTGTTGCGCTTTCAAAATAAAATAAAACATTTTTCTCCCCCGGGTATAATTTTTAGGTGGGACAAATGCGCCTGTCTCCAATATTGGAGGGGACACGTCCCCTCCGTCCCCCCCGGTTCCTACGCCCTTGCCTGTGGGTAATACGAAGTGGAGAACAACAGTTTTCAATCTTGCTCAAGCAATCAACAGTTTATTAACTCAAGCTACGTCTCCATGGAAACCCACTACGACAACAGTGCACAGTGCCTTCTAGTTGCATGAAAATAAAAACATTAGCGGTTAACACAATTAACTGCTAAAACCAGAAAATGGGAGGGGGGAACTGTTTTATAACACAAGCCATTTTCTATACCCGTTACAATACTGCTATTCCCCCCTGTTTCAGTCCCAGTCAGAATGTGCTGTTTCTGGTGTCTGTAGCTCTGTGCAAATGAGCTGCTGCCCATTGACCAATGAGCTGTCATAGCGAACCATAGCATGGAGGCGAAGTGATAGTTGCCGTTTGCGGACTCCCGGAGCGCTATATCTATATAATATAATAATAATAATAATAATAATAATAATAATAATAATAATAATAATAATAATATAATATATAGGTATCTATATCATATAATATCTAATATCACGGCCAAAAGCTATGTGCGCCTCGGATGATATTATGAATCATAAAGACTGCGTCTGATGTCTCTGGTACTTCCACAACAAGTGAAGACTCATAATGGGGGTTATTATCTCGGCCATGGTTGAGAAGAATTGGGGGAAAGGAACTTTGGCCTTGACTCTCTGAAGTCCACATTGAACCTCGACATGGAGGAGAAAGGGATTGTACTTCTGGAGCGGAGCTGCCGGGCTGCCGCCGAGCTCCCCCCGCCCCGGGCTGCCGCCAGAGCTTCGGCGGCAGTCCGGCAGCTCCGCCGGACACCCTGCCAGGCAGTCACATGGCAAACTGACAAACTAGACATCTATTTTTGTATGGAAACTCCCTGCTTCTGAAATGCTGGTCCACAAAATCGTATCTATGCTCTGATTGGAGGGGGTGGGGAAGTGGGTTTAAATATTTAAATGTACCTTCCTCTTCCTACGTAGGAGGGGGCTCCGAAACTGACTGGCTCGTTTGGTAACTGTAGGCGGGGTACTTTCAGAAATGCATATCTCACTCAAAAATGTATGTATGGACTTGTAAGTGTTGGTATGCGTGTGGGAGCACCAGGGACCCAAAACAACACCCCAAATCCCAGGAATAGTGTTGTTTTCATAGTATGTCCCCTTTAAGGAAGAAAAGAAAAGAAATGCCTTTCTTTAAAGAAAGAAATAAACTCTACAAATTAACCACCACACTATTAAAACCAAAATATTCCAAATAACATGGCTAGAGAATGAACTGCAGAATATGCAAATATTTTGTAATTGGGAAATAGTAAACATGGATAATTAAATGGGCAATAAATCTTGTGATGAGTTGATGTATTTTGTCAGTAATGTCTGTGTACTGGTCTCAGGGAGAGAGTGAAGTGTGTTTTGTGCTTGGCAGGTTTTTGTACAGGGAGTCTGTGTTTCCTGTCACTGTGGGCTGCATAGCACAGTAGTACAGAGCAGAGTCTGTCACTGCAGCAGCGGAGATTTTCAGATCCACTTGAGTCTTTTCTTCAGTCAGTTCAGTGGAAAACCTTTTGTCTGAACCAAGAGACTCAGCTGTCCTGTTGATACCAAGCCCTGAGATGTACAGCAGGAACTGTGGAGGTTCTCCAGGATACTGACGGTACCAGAGTAAATAATCATTCCCTGTAGCAATTTTAGAGAGCGTGTAGTACAGAGTAACACTTGTACCTTCTAAACTGTTCTCTTCCTGCTTGACAAGAGTGAGGTCCACACTATAAACACCTGTAAAGATAAGGTTAATCTGTAAACATGTTGCCATCGAGATGCAAGTTCCCTTTCTGGTCCCTTTCTGCGTCGAGATACAAGTTCCCTAAAATTTCTGGTGGGCCATGACTTACCTGTTAATTTACAAACTACAAGTAGAAAGATGACTGACATCATTTCAAACACCATGGGAACCCTGGAGCTCAACATGCTACCTCTGTATCTCTGTTGTAACGTAATGTTTCTTCATTAGTCTCCTGCTGAATTCACCTCTCCAGATGCCCCTCCCCTGAACCACAGTTTAAGGCTATGACAAATGCTCTTCAAGTTCTTTGTCAGGTTTTTGTACAGGGAGTCTGTGTTTCCTGTCATTGTGGGCTGCATAGCACAGTAGTACAGAGCAGAGTCTGTCACTGTAGCAGAGGAGATCTCAAGATGGAATTTTTTTTGTTTTCCACTGTCGTTTTTCAAAGTAAATCCATATAGCTCAATGTGTTCGTTGATAAGGAACTGGGGAGGTGAGCTGGGGTACTGCCGATACCAGAATAAGTATGTTGCTGAAGAGTAGCTGCAGGAGAAAGTCGCGTTGTTTCCTTGTAGAGCCAGGACTCTGTCCTGGATGATTGGATTGTTTGCTGATAACTGTCACCTGCATATGTTAAGAATGAAAGGTCAATGTCTACTACAGTGTAAAAGATTGTGGAAATAGCAATACTAATGAATTCATATGAACTGCTAAACATATATTAAGGTTCATGTCTGAATTAGGACAGTGCTTCTAAACCAGAACTCACCAGTAAACCCAGCAAATAAAAACACTAACATGAAGAGCTGCATTGCTGATACTGGAGACAAATCATATGTTGTAGAGCAGCAACGATCAAGGGTCTAAAAGTCGTTGTGTTAACAGATTGTTTCTGATGTGCTGCCTGTCAAGCTCCACCTTTTGCTAGAGTAGCACCAAGGACAGAATGAGAAAGGAGAAGACCTACTTTAGTGGCTTTGTGGGTGCCATGAGCACACAGGAAGGGGAAGGGCAGTGGCCCTGGGTTGTAGGGTCAAAGGTCAACGCAAAACACTGTGGTCCTGCAATCAGTGGTTAAATTGGGATTTTATATGTGGGGGGGCTCTGATCCAGAGGGGCCGCCGCTCCCCATACGCAGAGTACGCAGAGCCAAAATTAAGGTTGCAAAAAAAAAATCCATGATAGTCGTTATATTAGTACATTAAAGAAATTAGCATTTTTTATATGTTGCTTAATATGTACACTGTAGATTTTGAGTGTGTTTGATGAGGTCACATTAAGAGCTGATTTTATTTTCACAAAAACAAACAACAAAAACAATATGTCTTTAAGGTACATTGACATGGATGAAAACAAACATTTGAACAAATAATGGGCAATGGTAATCCCTTTGTTACTACATTTTCTATTTACACTGCATCATGTGCATCTAATTCATCACCTCCCATATGGTCTGATATGGAGATACCACATCATTACTTTCCCTTTTCCTACAGGCCAAGTGATCAGCTGACCTTCTGGTTGCCACCCACTTTCTGACAAACCTGGTAGGCTTCCAAGATTTGAGAGGAGGGCCAACCAGCTTAATGAACATCAAAGCCGACACATTCTCCACATTCAATCTGGATCTCAATGGAGTCACAACATTATTCATCTCTGAAAACCCCCTCTCACACTCTGCACTGCTGACAGAAATGGTATTAACGGAATGTCTAAGTGTGAGAAGGGCCTTTTGCATTGTGTCTGGTTTGTTTTTGTACTCACGGTAAGCTTGTTTCACTCCAGTGAAACCAACTTTTACCTGGTCACAGAGTTCCCTCAACTCACTTTCCCCATACATCACAGGTAGAGGGCTCGGCCATGTTTCGGGACATGCCTTTCTATAGAAGGGGCCATTTTCTGGATCCTCACTCATGGCGGTAAACACATCAGTCTGTCTTTTAATGAGGTTCACTGCTTGAGACAGTCTAATGTCTCTGGCCTGCAGGGCCTCAGACAGGTCTTTGAGTTCCTCCAGTGCATCCATCATTAGTCCCAGGTTCCTCAGAAATGCATCCGAACTCAATTTAACAGCTAGGCCCGAATACATAGATCTCTCACTTGATGTTCTGTTAACATCTTGACCTGCAGCTGTGAGATGACTGTGGAGTGCAGCATACATCATCCAAATGGCTTTCACTGTTCGGAAAGATGAAGCCACCCACCTTACCCCTAAGACTCTACCGATTCTCCTAAGACACACACCAACCTCAGAAGCTGCAGCATCAAGTTCTCTAAGGTTCTTGGGTGACTGATGGTATAGGCAGTACAACTTGTCAAGGAAAGCTGTAAAGTGGTTGGTCTTAGTGCATGTCTTCACAGCATCTGACACGGACAACTCCAACCTGTGGTTCAGACAGTGCCAACCAATGAGACCTGGGAACTTAGTTTTAAGTTGTGTGTACACTCCATTCTTTTTCCCCACCATTACGGCAGCTCCATCAGAGCAGAAACCCACCAGACATTCTTTTAGAAAATCCTCATGAAGACCATGTTTTAAGAGGCATTTGAGTAATTCACCAGTGATTCCATCTGCTGTTGTACTTTCTAATTCAAGCAAATCTAAGAAGAACGTAAGAGGCTCAGAATCATGGACAGATGTTCTGAGGTACACAATGAGACACGATTTCTTACTGAATGAGGTGCTTTCATCCACAATAACTGTGAGCTTTGGCTGAGTCTGTTTAATACTATTCAGTAATGCCTGTCTCATCTCTACAGATATGAAATGCACTATGTCTGCACATGTGACATTGGAATGGAGTACACGGCCAACATTTGCACCATTCATCCTCTGTAGCTCTACTAGGTTAGGATGATCAGAGTAAGGCCTGTTGCCCTTTGCCAGGTAGTACGCTGTTCTAAAGACATTGTGAGTTGATGCTAAAATTTCACCTTGTGTTTTCAAAAAACTTGACTCAAGAGCTTGCTCACCTTGTTTTTTCAGTATATCTTCTGCAATTTTGTGACTTTGGGAGGCACTATGTTCATTTATTTTTTTTCTTAAAGATTTCATTTGCTTCTCTGTACTACTGCCATATGGAGCTACTCTGCAGTTTTGCCATTCACTGGAAAATGTGTATCTGAGTTTACCTGTTCTCTCTGCCCCAAGTGATGATGCCGCACTGCATGTTTCACATCCCAATTTTTTATTTTTTGCCACAAGAAATGGGTAGGTTTTTTTAAAATAATCATATTGCTGTCTCTTCCAGCAGTCAGGGAAGTTGTCAGTTGCACCTACATGCTCATCTGCACCTGTCCCTCCCGGTCCATCCTCAGCTCCTCTGCCCTGTCCATCCTCAGCTCCTCTGCCCGGTCCATCCTCAGCTCCTCTGCCCTGTCCCGCCTCACCTCCACTGCCCTCAGTGTCCTCATTTCTGCCCTGTCCATCCTCAGCTCCTCTGCCCTGTCCATCCTCAGCTCCTCTGCCCGGTCCATCCTCAGCTCCTCTGCCCTGTCCAGCCTCATCTCCTCTGCCCTCAGCTCCATCCTCATCCCTGTTCTGTTCAACTCTGCATTTTTAGTTTAGTGGAGGAAGAGACAGCACTTAAGACATGACAGACACACTATCAGGATGAAAAGATCTAGCAACAAATCACAGCTTGGTTACAGTGACTTCTGCACACAGGCCTAGCTTAATTATTTCAAAATTATGTCTTGGATAGCAGCTGCCCACCTTTTGAAGAAATCTGTAAGCTTCCTCCTTTTTGTTCCACTCATGTTTACCTTTTATCTCTGAAATGTTCACTTGTTGACTTTCACCCTAAGTTAAGAAGTAGATAGAATGTCTTTTAAAATGGTTCATATTATATAATGATGTAATCAAACGTTCTTTAAATAAAACACTTTTGAATGAATGAATGAATGAAGCTATCTTTTTCTTAAAGGCTAGCCGATAGGCTACGTCACCATCATGTTTGGTGGCTTTTAAATCTAACCTGCTGTGTAGTGTTGGGGCAAAATAACCTGCTGAGCACATCACATGTACATTATAAATATAGCTAACTCCTACCCTAGCTTAATGAGCACATCACATGGCAGTCACCTTATAATATAGTCAACTTTTAACACATAACACATACATGAGAATATAGTCAGGTCAGGGCCAGAGCCAGGGCCCCATATCTCCTCCCGGCAGATGGTAGACACTCAGACAATGCACCAGTCATCCTCAAGGACGGGAGGACCACAACAGGTGATGCTCTGAAGCTCTCCCCCGTAAGGAGGAACACAAGAAGATATACATGCATACACTAGTGCCTGGGAACCAAGGTCAAGTAAAAACACACAGAACCACACACATCTCAAACGCACACACCTCATCACGAGGAGATACAGCATAAGACTGTATCACTCTGAGACTCTTCACCTTCTTCCGAAGCAGACCTTCCACGGAGGCGAAGCTCCGGACGAACCATCAGCGCTGATTAGGGACTTAGACATATTCGATTTCTCACGCTTATGACTCTGTATAACCGTTGCCACTTTACTTAATAAATCCAAGGTCCTCGTGCCGATAGACTTTATTACCTCTCCGTCTCATTTCATCTGGTCCAGTAACTAGACAGACCGTTTTTCCCAACAATTTGGTGACCCCGACGTGATTTTTTCTGAATTGGACCGCAACTGGGAAACGAGAGACGGAGAGCGGCACGGCCTCGGGACCCCGGAGAACCGGACCGATTCCTGCAGTCTCACCTCGCGATCGCACAACAAAAGGTAGGCAGAACCTGTTGATAAAATCCAAACTCTGCATAGTTATATAGGAACCACATTAGGAGATGAGACTGTGAGAACGGTTCGCTACGGGATATCTCGTGGGGACTAATAGGACTGCACCCCAGCATTTCCCCGTAAAACCCGATTGACCCCGAATGCGTGACACATCGAATATCGGCTCGTTGCATGGTGAAAGAATACCCTCGAGACCATAGGGCCTATAAGAATCGGTCAGTGATACAAGACTACCGATGGCCAAAATAATACATGCCTGAGCCATTGAGTGGACTCAGAGGGATGCCTGGGCCGGGTTCGGAACCCAGATGGAATATATGCCTGAGCCATTGAGTGGACTCAGAGGGATGCCTGGGCCGGGTTCGGAACCCAGATGGAATATATGCCTGAGCCATTGAGTGGACTCAGAGGGATGCCTGGGCCGGGTTCGGAACCCAGATGGAATATATGCCTGAGCCATTGAGTGGACTCAGAGGGATGCCTGGGCCGGGTTCGGAACCCAGATGGAATTAATGCCTGAGCCATTGAGTGGACTCAGAGGGATGCCTGGGCCGGGTTCGGAACCCAGATGGAATATATGCCTGAGCCATTGAGTGGACTCAGAGGGATGCCTGGGCCGGGTTCGGAACCCAGATGGAATATATGCCTGAGCCATTGAGTGGACTCAGAGGGATGCCTGGGCCGGGTTCGGAACCCAGATGGAATATATGCCTGAGCCATTGAGTGGACTCAGAGGGATGCCTGGGCCGGGTTCGGAACCCAGATGGAATAATCTGTGTATTAAATAATTCTATGTGGTGAGAAGTTTAGAGTCCTTTATCAGGGTTAAAGTCCCTTTGCAAAGGAAACAGTGTGTGTATGCGCGAGAATAAGAGAGAGAGAGACGGAGTGGCTGTGTGTGTGTGTGTGTGTGTAAGAGGCCCAGAGAGAGAGAAAGAAAGAGAGCGAGCGTATTTTTGGGCCGGCTAAAATATGGAAATATGTGTGCAACGCTTGCTTGCTTTGCTATGCTTAACGCTATTCTGCTGTGTCTGATGATTGTGGGTGCGGGACACAGAATGAGAAGTCTGTCGATATGTTTCTGGGTGCGTCTGCGAGAAAGAGGGAATCTGTGAGTGAATCAGTGGGTGTGTATGCGTGATAATCTGTGAGTGAATCAGTGGGTGTGTATGCGTGATCCGCTCTATCTTTGTCCGTTAAAACGGGTAAATGTAGGAATAGATAGATTGATAATAATGAATAAATGTCTCTCTGACGTATTGCGTTGCTCTATGGCGTAACCAGCGGAAATAGATAAATTGACAATGATAAATAACCTTTTTTACTGTGTCGCTTCAATTTACTGTTTGAACCGTTAAAACTAGACCTAGACAAGTTGACAAGGATAAATGATATCTCTTTTACTGTGTTTCTTTGAATTACTGCCGGACCTGTCGCATAGATAAACCACAATACTAAACAACATCTCTTTGCCGCGTTGGTTGACGGTTTAGTCTGATTGACGCAGATTAATCAATAAAGATAGATAACGATTATTGGCTATAAAGAATATCTGGATGTATTGAATAACGTCTATAGGCCCTGTTGTTGTTTTTTGCTTCCCTCCCCCCTGTTTTTTCCTCCTTTTTCTCGTTCTCCTCCTCCAAGAGTGACAAAAGTTACCCCCTAGTCTCTCATCCGCTCTTGTGTGTTAGACAGGCCACGCAGAGTTATAGCATCAGGGCCGCCATTTTTTGAGTTCTCTCGCTCAGTCCGAAGCCACACCTCCCCCTCCGCCAAAAGTTTAGCCACTCCAACCTTACCCTTCCCCAACTAGACTGCCCCCTACTGGACCACTCCAACTTTACCCTTCCCCAACTAGACTGCCCCCTACTGGACCACTCCAACCTTACCCTTCCCCAACTAGACTGCCCCCTACTGGACCACTCAAACCTTACCCTTCCCCAACTAGACTGCCCCCTACTGGACCACTCAAACCTTACCCTTCCCCAACTAGACTGCCCCCTACTGGACCACTCCAACCTTACCCTTCCCCAACTAGACTGCCCCCTACTGGACCACTCCAACCTTACCCTTCCCAGCCACAGCGCCCCCCACTGGACAACTCCAACTCTACCCTTCCCCAACTAGACTGCCCCCTGCTGGACCACTCCAACTCTTACCCTTCCCCAACTACCGCGCCCCCTACTGGACCACTCCAACTTTACCCTTCTCCAACTAGACTGCCCCCTGCCGGAACACTCCAACCTTACCCTTCCCAAGCCACAGCGCCCCCCCACTGGACAACTCCAACTCTACCCTTCCCCAACTACAGCGCCCCCCACTGGACAACTCCAACTCTACCCTTCCCCAACTACCGCGCCCCCTACTGGACCACTCAAACCTTACCCTTCCCCAACTAGACTGCCCCCCACTGGACAACTCCAACTCTACCCTTCCCCAACTACCGCGCCCCCTACTGGACCACTCAAACCTTACCCTTCCCCAACTACCGCGCCCCCTACTGGACCACTCCAACCTTACCCTTCCCCAACTAGACTGCCCCCTACTGGACCACTCCAACCTTACCCTTCCCCAACTAGACTGCCCCCCACTGGACAACTCCAACCTTACCCTTCCCCAACCACCGCGCCCCCCACGCGCCCCCTGCTGGACCACTCCAACCTTACCCTTCCCCAACTAGACTGCCCCCTACTGGACCACTCCAACCTTACCCTTCCCCAACTAGACTGCCCCCTGCTGGACCACTCCAACCTTACCCTTCCCCAACTACAGCGCCCCCCACCGGACAACTCCAACCTTACCCTTCCCCAACTGCAGCGCCCCCTGCCGGACCACTCCAACCTTACCCTTCCCCAACTAGACCGCCCCCCACTGGACAACTCCAACCTTACCCTTCCCCAACCACCGCGCCCCCCACTGGACAACTCCAACTCTACCCTTCCCCAACTAGACTGCCCCCTACCGGACCACTCCAACCTTACCCTTCCCCAACTAGACTGCCCCCTGCTGGACCACTCCAACTCTTACCCTTTCCCAACCACAGCGCCCCCCACTGGACAACTCCAACTCTACCCTTCCCCAGCCACAGCGCCCCCCCACTGGACAACTCCAACTCTACCCTTCCCCAGCCACAGCGCCCCCCACTGGACAACTCCAACCTTACCCTTCCCCAACCACCGCGCCCCCCACTGGACAACTCCAACTCTACCCTTCCCCAACTAGACTGCCCCCTGCTGGACCACTCCAACCTTACCCTTCCCCAACTACAGCGCCCCCCACCGGACAACTCCAACCTTACCCTTCCCCAACTGCAGCGCCCCCTGCCGGACCACTCCAACCTTACCCTTCCCCAACTAGACCGCCCCCCACTGGACAACTCCAACCTTACCCTTCCCCAACCACCGCGCCCCCCACTGGACAACTCCAACTCTACCCTTCCCCAACTAGACTGCCCCCTACCGGACCACTCCAACCTTACCCTTCCCCAACTAGACTGCCCCCTGCTGGACCACTCCAACTCTTACCCTTTCCCAACCACAGCGCCCCCCACTGGACAACTCCAACTCTACCCTTCCCCAGCCACAGCGCCCCCCACTGGACAACTCCAACTCTACCCTTCCCCAGCCACAGCGCCCCCCACTGGACAACTCCAACCTTACCCTTCCCCAACCACCGCGCCCCCCACTGGACAACTCCAACTCTACCCTTCCCCAACTAGACTGCCCCCTACTGGACCACCCCAACCTTACCCTTCCCCAACCACAGCGCCCCCCACTGGACCACTCCAACCTTACCCTTCCCCAACCACCGCGCCCCCCACTGGACAACTCCAACTCTACCCTTCCCCAACTACAGCGCCCCCTGCTGGACCACTCCAACCTTACCCTTCCCCAACTAGACTGCCCCCTGCCGGACCACTCCAACCTTACCCTTCCCAAGCCACAGCGCCCCCTGCTGGACAACATCAATACCAATCCAACCCCGACTCTCGATCACCCCCTGCTAGAAGAATTATCCCGGTTGCTAATATAGATTAAAAGACAAACCTCCTCGCACCCGGCCTCCAGTGCAAAGGCGTCCACGACCCCGACCACCCCCACACCAGGCTGCTAAGGAACGGCGAACACACCCACCATGTCGGACGAGCAACGGACCAGAGCGCTGGGCTGGTTGTGCCTCAACGCTGAACCGGGGAAAATATTGAAAGGCCAAGACCGGAAGAAATGGGAGAACCGATGTGATGTCTACATTAAAACCTGGCAGAAAGAGGGCGTGATCCGAATGGGACCCCTCGACCACACCGGCCGGGCCGCCATACACGCGTACATTGGCAGCCAGTATGAGCGGGCAAAGGTCCGTCGCGACAACGCAGGAGCCAAGACGGGACGAACGGATGCACTCGAAACCCAAGACCGGAAAAGACAAAAGAGAATCTTAGTATTAAAAGCATTGGCCTCTTGCCTCCCGCCCCACACCCTAAAACCAGCCCCCTCCTCCAGGAATCCCTTCCTAACGGACCAAGTAACCCCTACCCAACCGAGCCTGACAGCTTCACCTTATCCCTCCCTACCGAAGGCCGATGAGCAGGCCCGCCCACCTCCGTACAACCACTCCCTCCCCTATGCCCCAACCGACTTCCAGGTCCCCGGGTCCCCCCATCTCATGTGCCCAGTTATCGAAATAACCCACGCCACATCTCAGTCCCCGGTCACGGTGACCTGGCAAAGACCCCCCCCCCGGAACCGGAACGGGCCAAAGAAGGGGTCCACTTCACAAGGACAAACCACCCACAAAGCAAGGAAAGCCCGAAGCTGACAACAGCTCCCTCCCCATGCCCGATGATACCGGGAAGGGCCGGGCCATTGGGGCAAGAACCATCCAGCACCGAGAACTGGACACCCCCCTCCTCCAGCTACAGCCAAGCCCAGGCCCCCGAAACCAGGCCACCAACACCAGGGGAAGCCCAACCGGAAGCAGAAAGGATGCGTACGCGGATCGGCGTACCTGGCGCCAACACATTGGACTTGGCCTCCTTCCTGATCAACCTATCGTCTAAAGAAGAAGAAACGGAAGTGACAGTAGCAACAACAGAAATGAGAAGACACTCCGGGATTCCCCAGGGGAGACACGGAAGACACGAGGAAAGAGACGAAAGAGGTGAAGAAGACGCAGACACCGTGGAGTGGGACCCAGTGGGAACGAGATGGAAAGAAGAAGCGCTGGAAAGAATGTCCCTTGGCATCGAGACAGAAGTCCATCTCCCGTCTCGACAGCTGCGGGAAAGGAGCGAAGGCAGAGATCAGAGGTGGGGAAGAGGCGCAATCCACAGGACAATTGGCCCGGGCAGATCACAAGCCCGAAGTACCGCAACCCCGATCGCGACCCTGGCCATCACCAGCACTCCACAAGCCGGCCCCCCGACACAACGGAGCCAAGCCCTCGACCGCCGGACGAACCGCGACCTGGATGAGGGCCCAGGACTGATGTTCCCGCTAATGGACACCCCTGCAGGACGAGCGATGTACGTTCCCTGGACCCACCGCGACCTCAAGGGACTAGTGGAAGACCTTCCCCCGATCAAACAGGGGGCGGGCAAGTGGATCAGAAACCTCGAGCGACTGACCACAACTGACCGGCTCACCATGGGGGACATCCGAGCGGTCCTCATGAGAGGAGAAGGACCCCGGGCAGTCAACGACGTGGAAACCGCAGCCAGAACCACCAGAGAGCCGGACGACTCCCCTTTCGACCCCTTCCGCCCCATATGGTGGGAGGCCTATACCCCCCTCAGAACTCAGCAGCATGCATGACCGGCCTGAAAAGAAAACCCAGTGAATCAGCGGGCGAATACCTCACGAGAGCCACTGAACGATGGAAAGACGGATTCGGAACCCGACCAGGAGCCTCCGCCGCCACCGAGGCCATGTTCCGGATCGCGGTTGAGACGGGTCTCTGCACCAAGACCCGCGAAGGCCTCAAAACAGTGATTGGACTCGGAAGAATGAACACCATGGACTGGGAGGAGGCCATTACACACCACGTGAACCTGGAGCAAGATCGGGAGGACGAGGACGTCAAAGAAGACCGCGACCTGAAGAAACGACTCTTGCGCATGGACGTGAAGAAAGCAACCCAGGAACACAACCGGGACAAGAAGGAGTCCAACAAAGACCACGCCTCCGAGATCATGCCCCTCGAAGTGGCCACGCCTCCGGCCCCGCTGCCTGCCCCCAACCCCTTGGTACAGCCCAGCGGACCCCCTCCGACCCAGATGCAAGCCCCTCCCGCTCAAGCATGGGGGCCCCAGTCCCCGCCGTACCCGTACCCGTACCCGTACCCATCGTATCCATACCCCACACACCCACCCTCGAACCCAGCAACACAGACGGGACCCGGGATGTACCAGAACCAACAGTCCAAACAAAGAGGCGGATTCAAATGGAGAGGAAGAGGCCGGACCCCAAACACAAACCCCCGGTCCTACCCCTGCTTCATTTGTGGGCTCATGGGACACTGGGCGAAAGAGTGCCCCCAAACGGGACAGCCAGCGATGCAACACGACCAACAGGATCATCAGCAGCAACCCGGCCCGACCCGCGGTAACCCTGGAAATGGACCGACACATGCCTCAAACCCCGGAACCCCGATGTACCCTCTCTGGGAGGACCCGGGATACAACGGCCAATATTGACGGGACCCGAGAGCCTCGAGAGGGACCCAGGTGGTGAACCTGGGAACGGGAGCCCCAATGGTGGACGGACTCGTAAACCAAACACCAATTCGTTTCATGGTCGACACCGGAGCCACAGTATCCACCATCGGGGACCTGAACCATGAAATCCCGCCCCTCTCCACTCGAACCCTGACTACCATGGGGTTCTCGGGAATAGAAAAGACCAACCCCTTCACCACCCCCTTGCCGCTCACCATCCTGGGACAAACCTTCTACCACTCCCTCCTATATGCCCCCAAGTGTCCCACCAACCTCATGGGTAGAGACATCCTGAGCAAAATCAACTGCCTCATCAGCTGTTCCCCCGAAGGGACTACAATGACGACAGAAGCCGACCAACCGCTCCAGATGATGCTGGTGCATGAACCCCCGCCCCGAAGCCCCCCGTCAGACGTATATTGGATCCGGAACATGACTACCCCGGACGGATTCAAGACCCTAGAAGAAACATACCGAGAGTGGGCCCCCTGGATCCATCAACAGGGGGACTTCTACTCACCGCACGACCCCCTCCACACGACCCTCAATGTCCTTCGAGACCCAGACGAAAGCTACGACGAACAATGGAGACGCACCATGGAGGGAACCGGCCAGAAGTGCCTCTACGAAACAATGTTCATCGGACCTGAGGGGGTGGCGGCCCTCACCCTTCTCACCCCGGATCAAGAATATTGGTACCGCCTCAAACCCGAGTCCCGACCACACGTGACCCTGGCAGTAGCCAAGCACCACACGGCTATGAAGCTGGGGCCCATGGTCTGCCGAGCGACTCAAGTACGAGAGTGGGCCCCCACCGACAACCCACACATTCACCTAGCCCCTGACAAAGGCTTGATCCGGGTCTCCTTCCCCCAAACGGCCTCCTGGGGGGTGGCAGAACGAGTGGAGTGCGACCGACCGCTCGCCCCTGAGGAGGTCGACACCCCCAGCCCCCTGGAAGCCGAAGACCCCGACGTAAAGATCATGCTAGACGGCCTCCCTCAGAATCTCTGGGCCACCGGCGCCTACGACATGGGGTTTACCCCCCAACACAACATCCAAATACCTCTCAAACCCGATCAAACCCCGATTCATCAGCCCCAATACAAGGTCAGACCCGAGGCAGAAGCAGGGATCACTGCCACCATACAGGGACTCAAAGAGGTAGGAGTGCTCCGGCCCTCTCAGTCCCTTTGGAACACCCCGATTCTCCCAGTGAAGAAGGCGGACGGACTCACGTGGAGGATGGCCCATGATCTCCGCCTAATAAACGACGCCACGGAAGGACCCCCCGAGAGGGTGCCAAACCCGCAGGTGGCGCTCCACGTGGTTAACCCCGACCACCTCTGGTTCTCTGCAATAGACCTGGCCAACGCCTTCTTCTGCATCCCCCTGAACAAAGACTCACAAGACATCTTCTCTTTTACCTGGAGGGGAGAAAAACTCACCTACACCCGAATGCCACAGGGGTACCGATCGACCCCCACCATATTCAACGACTGTGTGCGGAAGGACCTCAAGGACACTGTACTTCCCGACGGAGTGGTTATGGTTCAATATGTAGACGACATCCTGCTCGCTGCGCCTACCAGACAAACCTGTGTGGATGCTACCAAGACCCTGCTCGAAACCCTAGGGAAAGCAGGGTACAAGGTCAAGCGGCCCAAACTACAGGCTGTCCGGCCCAGGGTGAAATTCCTGGGGAGGCTGATCGGAGAAGATACCAGAGACATGACCCAGGATACCCGAGAAACCATCCTGAATTACCCAAAACCCGCCACGGTTCGGCAAATGTTGGCCTTCCTGGGCCTGTGCAACTACAGCCGCCAGTACCTCCCGGAATTCACAGAGCGAACGTCCGAACTCCGCCAGATGGTCACCACAGCAGGGGCCCGAAACCTACGGGCCCCGCTGGAGTGGGACTCAGGAAAAGACACCGCCTTCCATCAGCTGAAACAGGCCCTCCACTCAGCCGCCGCCCTCCAAGCCCCCGACTATACGGCCCCCTTCCATCTGGACGTCACACAGAGGAACGGAAATGTAGCGGCCACCCTCTGGCAGGCAAAGCCCGGCACCCGAAGGATCCTCCACTATCACAGCTCGGCCCTACCCACTCCGGGCCTAGGACTCCCTCACTGTGCCAGACATCTCATGGCCATCGCCATCGCCCTACGGAAGACACAGTTCCTCACCATGAACAACCCCACGGTAGTGCACACCACCCACGGAGTCAAGGCTGCAGTGGAGAGCTCACTCTTCACCCTGTCGGCTGCCATTACCCAGATCCGGTTGACCGAGGCCCTGACAGATCCCTCGGTGAGCTACTCAACAAAAGGAGTAAATATGACCGGAGAGTATCCCGCAGACACAGACGGCACCCCCCACAACTGCGCGCCTCGCATCCTGTCGGAACTCCGAGCACGACCAGACCTCCAAGGGACCCTCCCTCGCCCTGCAGCCTCTGACTTTGAGGACGAGCTCCCCTACACACTCCCAACCTACGCCTCCGAAGAGACACTCCCAGCCCCCGCCGACGACTGTGTCCCCGCCGAGCCGGACATCTACCCGTGAGTGCGAGTGGCCTCTGCAGATGCACGGCCCCGGCGTCCTGTTTCCATCACCGTCGGCTGACACCCCACCGCAACACCCCTTCCCTCTTCCCCCCCCCGCCTGTGACGTGCTAGTAACCTCTCCAGGTGGGCTGCCCCATTCCCGTCCCCGCCAACGGCATCACCCCGCTCCCACCTGAAGCACCCACGACGCCCGGACCAGGGATCTGCGTTCCGGTACCAGGGGCTGCGGCCCGCTCCCTTACGGCTTGAGGGCACCCCTGGCTGTATTCGCTTCTGTACGCTTCACTGTTTTTAGCCGCTCCCATATCTATGCCCGCGTCTACGCAACCGACGCCGGGAACGTAAATGTTGTTGTTTATATCGCTGTCCCACTAGATGGAGCTCGGGGATTCACACGGGCGAGATTCCAGGGGCCTTGATTGCCCGTTTATCAGATGAGGTCCTGAGCGCAGTTGAATAAAAGGGTCTAATGCTCAGGTGGCGCCTTGCGACCTCCTGCCCATGATGACGCTCAGGACTATTCCATGGTTTCAGTTGTTCCCGTGCCCCGGGCCTACCCTGGATGCCCCATGCGTGTGATTGCTTGTTGTAACACGACCAGTCAACTCCTCCTCACATCCTTAGTGTGTGGTCCTCTGGGGATGGGTTCAGGGGGATTGCCATTCGTTATCTGCCTCATATCTTCGCTATTATTTAGGGACACGTTTCGTGGTTACATTTCTTTCCTGTGATCGTTAGTGTATTTGTGTGATTGTTGCATTTATATTGTTATTGTTTAATAATGTTATGATGGTAGTCCCGCGCTGGAGTCCTATCCCTCGTACCCCTAATGAGTAAAAGTCGTCTTGCGACGACTTGAGGGGGATATGTTGGGGCAAAATAACCTGCTGAGCACATCACATGTACATTATAAATATAGCTAACTCCTACCCTAGCTTAATGAGCACATCACATGGCAGTCACCTTATAATATAGTCAACTTTTAACACATAACACATACATGAGAATATAGTCAGGTCAGGGCCAGAGCCAGGGCCCCATATCTCCTCCCGGCAGATGGTAGACACTCAGACAATGCACCAGTCATCCTCAAGGACGGGAGGACCACAACAGGTGATGCTCTGAAGCTCTCCCCCGTAAGGAGGAACACAAGAAGATATACATGCATACACTAGTGCCTGGGAACCAAGGTCAAGTAAAAACACACAGAACCACACACATCTCAAACGCACACACCTCATCACGAGGAGATACAGCATAAGACTGTATCACTCTGAGACTCTTCACCTTCTTCCGAAGCAGACCTTCCACGGAGGCGAAGCTCCGGACGAACCATCAGCGCTGATTAGGGACTTAGACATATTCGATTTCTCACGCTTATGACTCTGTATAACCGTTGCCACTTTACTTAATAAATCCAAGGTCCTCGTGCCGATAGACTTTATTACCTCTCCGTCTCATTTCATCTGGTCCAGTAACTAGACAGACCGTTTTTCCCAACAGTAGCCTATATGCAAACATTAAATCACAGGACCTACTGTACTCACAAATAAATAGCCTAGGCAATGCACTGCAATTCATAGATACAAATAAGTTTGAAATTCATCCAGCTAGGAATGAGAAATGTGATTCGGAGATCGCATAGACTACTTGCTAAATCATTTAGAATTAGCAGCATTGTTCTTTTTAACTAGCGCTTGCCATTTGACATACCAGTAGCAGGCTATCCCTGCATGTCAGCCTGCCACACACATAAAGATTTTATAAATCTCAACCGATTTTTTATCTGTGAGAGACCCCACACATGAAGATAAAAAATCTGTGATTTAACAGTTTTGATCGTATTGTGTGTGGTGTCCTGCGATATTCCAAACACAGCACACCACACACATTAGGATTTGTCCCGATTGTCGGCTTCCCCCCCACACAAGACGATTTGACACCACAACGTTCTCCGCCGACAATCGTAAATATTGAACATGTTTAATACTTACGATTATCGGCGCCGACTGATTTCGGAGCCGATTGTCGGCCGAATTTCACTCTTAACACATCACACACTACAAGAGAATCTTATAAAATAATCTTAAGAGTTTAAGATAATCGGGCGATGTCTGTCCGTGGTCGGAAGGGGGAAAATCGGGGCAAAATCAGCCCGATTATCTTTATGTGTGTGGCAGGCATAAGGTTAATTTTTCCTGCTTAATGAAAATGCAAGCCCATATCTAATGATATTAGCCTATTGGTTTAATTTCGTTTCTCTTACCTCGCCATTCACCTGTCTACTACGATAATTATGTCTGATGATGACCGTTAGAATGATTTGACGTTGTGTTGTCTGATCTGGGGGGAGGAGGAGCTGCTGCGCAAGTTTCGTGCGCGATATGCCTACTTCTCAAACTTGCTCCAGATGTCTAGGCCAGCCTATCCCTACTCCATTATTTAGAATTGTGTTTTAAAACAACATAGATTTGCAATGGAAAAGTTGTAAATGAGTAGGACAACATTGCTCGTGATGGACTAGGCAGACTGCCAAAATCGGCTGGAGTTGATCTGCTGCGCAGAACTCCAGACCCGGCCGCTTATGTGCCGGGGCTCCGCCCCGGACAGCCCCGGCCCAATTTAACCTCTGCCTGCAATCCATACATGGACAATGTTTAGATACAACTGAAGATGACTTTGTTGTCCATAAATGTTCGATTGTTTATGAAAAGAGCGAATCGGACATTCTCCTTGATTTAAAAGGTTTTAATTGAACATTTACTGTCTTAACAATGGATGTTTGTGTTTAATCGTACAGCTGATGGATCTTTAAATTAGATTCCCTACTCATGGGAGTCATGCTACAGTGGATCGATAGCCTGTGTAACCACAGTGTCTCTGATAAACCATTAAGAACCACCATCCACCTGATAGAAAGATGTGGTGGGATTACCACTTTCCTCCTCTTTGAAGAATAGGGAGATCATTGCCTTCAGGTTTATGGAAAGGCTCCTCCACACTTTCTATCACTAATTTATTCAAAATAATATGACAAGATAACTTACTGCTAAAATATTTTTTTTATTTTTAAATACAAAAAGGGAAACATGTATAATTAAAGGAAATACATTTTGTGATGAGTTCATGTGTTTTGTCAGAAATATCTGTGTTCTGGTCTGAGGGACGCGTGTTTAGTGTTCAGCAGGTTTTTGTACAGGGAGTCTGTGTTTCCTGTCACTGTGGGCTGCAGAGCACAGTAGTACAGAGCAGAGTCTGTCACTGCAGCATTTGCGATATGTAGCTCCACAAGTTTCTGTTGTTTGATATGTGTGATGTTCATTCCTGGTATTGGATTAGTTATGATTCCAGAGTATTCCATGATAAGGAACTGTGGTGGTGAGCCAGGGTACTGGCGGTACCATAAGAGACTACTGACTGCAGAGCTCTTGTAGCTGCATGAGAGCACCACACCAGCATCCTCAACAGCACGGTGGACATCCTTCTGTTGGCTGATACTGTCTTCAACACTTGGACCTGAAATTAAAAAGGGGATTCAGTCACTACAACGAGAATCAAATCTACAATACATTCATGTTTCAGAAAAATATGATTTTATTGGACTAATTAGGAGTCATTTGTTGTTTTGACAAAAATCTTACCACATAAAATGCACCATATCACGAGTGCAAAGAGCATGATGTGGCGAGGCAGTGGAGAGCAGAGCGAGTTCCAGTAGAACGGGAGACAGAAACATAAACACATTTTACTCAACTGTCCTATTGTGGCTGGCTCCTCCCATCATCTCATCTCTCCGAGGCTCTCCAATACACAGCTGGCCTGTTTAAATTCACAACCAATTGAGGGCATCACAGCAAAAGCTGAGTTTCGCTAGATAGGTGGACTCATTTTGATTTTCCTTTACTTTTCGTATATAGAGCCATAACTAAAGGATATCAGCTCACTAGATAGGGGTCTTGCTATGTTTATTGTTGAGATTTAATTTATTTAAAGGAGAACCAAACCCCAACGCCACTTGTAGATTGTTTTCCATTGTAGTGACTCCCTCTGTAGGTGAACACATGCTATTACATTTGCAACTTGGTTTCCTGGTCCCCTTTGGATTAATAACTTTGTGACAAGCCTGTTGAGGAAATAGTTAAACCATTACTTGATAATACTGGCCTCTAGTAAATTATACCAGTAACAATATTCCCAGTAAACATATTCATCACTTGTATCATAGAAGCAGCAGAGTGTTACAGTTCCTCCCTTCGAGAGATTCCACATAATGGACGTGTTAAATAAAATGTCATATGTGTGTAACATGAGCTTTTCCCAACAGCAGGTTTAAAGCAACAGGAGAAACTGTATGTTCAGCTCAAGTAAGGACTTATTATCTTCATGGTACAAGCTGTTGAAGACACAAACAGCGAACATATTGATGAAATAGTTCAACACCTACTTGATATTACTGTCCTGCAAAACAATTTTAAGATGTTCAGAGTATGGACAAATGATCTAGAGGGATCAGTTAATGTTTTTAGTGAGTAATGTATGTGTACTGGTCTCAGGCGACGAGGGAAGTGTGTTTTATGCTCAGCAGGTTTTTCTGCAGAGCACAGTAGTAGAGAGCAGCATGGACCTGGGGAAGTCATTGATTTTTGTAACTGTTGTACCTTCTAAACTTTCCTCTTCCTTCTTGACAGGAGAGAGTTCCTCCCTATAAAGACCTGTAAAAGAGAAGCTTAATCTGTGAACGTGTTGCCATGGAGATAAATATTTTTTAAATCTTCACTATGAATTTCAGGTGGGCCGGAGTACCTGTTCATTTAAAAAACTAGAAGAAGAAAGAGGACTGACATCCTTTTAAACACCTTGGGAACCCTGATGCTCAAATTGATACTGAAGTATCTATGTTGTAACATACTGTTTATTCGCTAGACTCCTGGTGAATTCACCTGTCCAGATGCCCCTCCCCTGAACCACAGTTGAAGGCAATGACAAATACTCAAGTTCTTTGTCATGTTTTTGTACAGGGAGTCTGTGTTTCCTGTCACTGTGGGCTGCACAGCACAGTAGTACAGAGCAGAGTCTGTCACAGCAGCAGCGGAGATCTCCAGAGCAAATCCTTGTCTTATGCTGTCCTTTTTCAAAGTAAATCCAGATAGCTCCATGTATTCTTTGATAAGGAACTGTGGAGGTGAGCTGGGGTACTGGCGATACCAGAAGAAGTAGTCTGCTGAGGTGTAGTTGCATGAGAGACTCACATTGTCTCCTTGTAGAGCCTGCACTCTGTCCTTAATTGAGTGGATTGTTTGCTGATAACTGTCACCTGCATATGTTAAGAATGAAAGGTCACTGACTACAAAAGTGTTAAAGTTCCTGGAAATAGCAATATTACTTAATTCATATGAACTGCTAAACATGTTTTGAGGTACATGTCCTAAAAAGGATAGTGCTTCTAAAGCAGAACTCACCAGGAAACCGAGTGAATAAAACCACTAACATGAAGAGCTGCATAGCTAATACTGGAACAAGCAGATGCTGTAGAGCAGCAACAATCAAGAGTCTAAAAGCTGTTGTGTTGACAGATTGTTTCTGATGTGCTGCCTGTCAAGCTCCACCTCCTGCTAGAGTGGCACCAAGGACTGAATGAGACAGGAGAAGACCTTCTACTTTACTGGCTCTGTGGAGACCATGAGGACTCAGGAAGAGGAGCAGCAGGTGCTCTGGGTTCTAGGGTCAAATGTCCATGAGAACCACTGTGGTGACACCACCTAAACATGTAAATATGTCAACTGATTTGATGAATGTTAGATTGCTGTTAGTTTTGACCAGAGCGCTTGGGACATGCTTTTAGATTGAAAAAGCATTTTATTTAACTTTGGCTCCCTCAGTGACTGTTATAACCTACTGTGTTTTTGTTCAGCGGTACAGCTGATGGATATTTCACTCAGATGCCCTTTTTATGGGACTAGTGCTACAGTGTATCATTCACAAGTAAAACATGAAAACAAAAAACGTATGGTGAGTTCAGTTGATGTTCTGGATGTTGTGGACTGAAAACAACGGTCTCGACTATTCTGTTCAGAACTCTCTGACCTTGCTCCTTTAATGAGTATGAACAGAGGAGCCTGGCTAGGCTGAAGTCTGTACCAGTGAAGATGCACATTTTCAGATCCTGTATCATAGGTGCATTTGAGTGTTACAGATGATCCCTCTTTCCACTGAGTTTCTGTTTATCAGCACAAATGGAGTCCCCAGCTATCAGACCTGGAAAAAGTCCACATAAAGAATGTGTTAGATTGACATGGACAATTAAGAACACACCAGGAAAAAACATCTCAAACAAATAACCAATGAGTCAGAAGACACAAATATAATAAACAATTTGAACCGCAAATTTCCAAATATTGAGAATGAACTGCAGAACGATTTTAAGATGTTTGGTGTTGTTTGGAAAATATCCCCGAGAGGTACTAATGTGTTTAATCAGTAGGTTTTTCTACAGGGTGTCTGTGTTTCCTGTTACTGTGGGCTTCAGAGCACAGTAGTGCAGAGCAGGGTCAGACAGCTGCAGGTTCTGGATCCTCAGAAGAACTGATTTGATTTGGATTTGGGCATCCAATCGGTCTTTGTGCAGCATTATCTGCTTCTTCAATTGTAGAGCGTCGCAGCATGATCCTGGGGAAGTCACTGATTTGTTGTTTGTACCAGAACAAACTGGGACTTGTGTCAGTGGTCTCAAATGTTGTGACGAATGTTAGACTTCTACTTTACTGGCTCTGTGGAGATCATGAGGACTCAGGAACAGGAGCAGCAGGAGCTCTGGCTTTCAAAAGTCAACGAGAATCACTTGTCACACCATCTCTACATGTACCTATATACCATGTTTAGATAAAAATTATGATTGTGTGCTCAAAATATGAATGTTTTATGTTTAATGAATTTAGAACATTTTTTATTGCTGTAATTGATCAACCAAACATGTAAGAAATAGAAATAGTAGTAGAAATAGGAAAACACCTATTTGATAATACTGACCTCTAGGGGTGGATTTTAGACCTCACCTTCAGAATCAATGAGTTATTAATTTAATAATACGAATATTCAACACAAATAAAATAAAATATTTTAACGTGAATATTTTAAACAAGAAAATTTAAATGACAAATTTTAAGATATCGGGATTATGGTGAAAATGGATGATTAATTAGGAGTTCACAGTTGTGATGAGTTATCGTGTTAAGTCAGTCATGTCTGTGTGCTGGTTTCAGGGGGAGAGGGAAATGTGTTTTGTGCTCAGCAGGTTTTTGTTCAGGGAGTCTGTGTTTCCTGTCACTGTGGGCCTCAGAGCACAGTAGTACAGAGCAGAGTCAGACAGCTGCAGGTTCTGGATCCTCAGAGGAACTGATGTGTTTTGGATTTGGGCATCAAATCTGTCTTTGTGGAACTCTGCAGCATTATCTCCTTCTCCAATTGTAAAGCGTCGTAGCATGAATCTGGGGAAGTCATTGATTTGTTGTTTGTACCAGAACAAACTGGGACTAGTGGCAGTGGTTTCAAATGTACAGCCAAGACTAAATGGGAGTCCTTCAGTGGCAATGACATATTCTCCAGTCTGATTCACGTTGTCTTTTCCATTACAATCTGGGGAAGAACAGAAGATGGAGATCAATGATGAGAGGAGAGTCAATTAGGAGCGTCTTTAAGGAGTCACCAAGCAAGAGAGTGAGAACCCGGATTATCCCACATAATGACCAATGATAGATTAACATGGACCATAAAGAACACAACAGAATAAAATGTCTAAAACATCCATTAACCAATAATCATAAAGGTATTGATGAGATTTAGTTATGTACAGGTATGTAGTTTGAAACATGAGGTTTTTATCTTACCAGATAGAAGTGCAGCAATAATAATCAAAAGCCAGGTTTCCATCTCAAGAGCAGGTGTACAGAAACAGGAGAGGCAATCTGGTGTTCAGCTCAAGTATGAGACTTATTCTCTTCATGGAATGAAAACACATTCTGGCTAAAACTGACCTCTAGTGGTGGATAAGAGATCTCACCTTCATATATTTACTTTAGGAAGAAGAAAATGAACTCCGCAAATGAACCACCGCTCAATTAACATCAAAATATTCCAAATAACATGGCTAGAGAAAGAACTTCAGAATATGTAAATATTTTTTAATTGGTCTGCCTACTGGTCTCAGGGGGAGAGAGTGTGTTTTGTGCGTGGCTGTTTTTTCATACAGGGAGTCAGTGTTTCCTATCACTGTGGGCCTCAGAGCACAGTAGTACAGAGCAGAGTCTGTCACTGCAACAGAGGAGATCTCCAGATGCAACATGTTTCTTTCTCCTTCCTTCTTAAAAATAAATCGAAATGCCTTCTGGTATTCTTTGATAAGGAACTGTGGAGGTGAGCTGGGGTGCTGGCGATACCAGAATAAATAGTTTGATGAGGTGTAGTTGCAGGAGAGAGTCACGTTGTCTCCTTGTAGAGCCTGGACTCTGTCCTGGATTGAGTGGATGGTTTGCTGACTACTTTTACCTGCAGATTTTAAGAATCAAAAAGTCAGTTACTTCCACAGTGTTAATGATCCTGGAAAT
The DNA here is from genome assembly GCF_949987615.1 of Pollachius pollachius. Taxonomy (NCBI): domain Eukaryota; kingdom Metazoa; phylum Chordata; class Actinopteri; order Gadiformes; family Gadidae; genus Pollachius; species Pollachius pollachius. Next base: position 14,407,135 of record NC_136947.1, on the reverse strand, counting down.
AATATTAGTAATATAGATAATATAGAGTTAATTCATATGAATTGCTAAACCTGTGTAACCCTTGTCCCATGTAGTTAAATAATAAATCTAGAGTGGTTAATACAATAAGACTGGGCCTGGGCTCGTTGTAGGAAACTACAACTTTGATTCATATGTTACTATTAGATAATTTTAATAAATGACCACCACAACTGTATTTTAAATGCAAAAGTATTCATTCACATATTTATTCACAAAAATGAAATACTAGTTGAATGTATTTTAGGAAAAGAAACAAATAAAATCAGATGCACGGGATTCTCCAATTTACAACAATGCAAACTCAATGTACCACACACAATCAAATTAACAACACACTTTAAATGAGGTTAACCCGTTGCAGGCCTGTTACTTGAAGCTTGTGTGCGGTGGGGCCTAAAAACTGTACTGGCCGCTTCACTCAGCGTTGAGCTCAAAATAAAAGCACGTGCATGTGTTGGTCAGTACTCACGAAATCCAGGGTGTAATTAGTACGGGCAGAAAGGGATTGGGGGATGATATTCTCACAAAGATAATGGCAATGGCAGTGGCAATCCAAACACACACGCGGGCAATGGCGGTGGCGAAGTCACAAACAGAAAAACACAGAAACAGCAAGGCCATCTGCTGGAAACCCCTCTCTCTCCAACGTCCAGCTCCTTTAAGCAAATTATCCAATGAGCCACAATATCAAACACTATTTCATATCGAATTAGCATTAACTTTGCGTTAACTTAAGTTACATTACTAAAACTACGATATGTGGGCACATTAGCACAGAATGCTACCGCTAACTAGCACGTCGCTAACCGCGTTACACATCCAGTACTCTTCGTTACTATAACAGTTAGTTATAGCACAATGGAGGCATACACATCGTATTCACCTTTTGCAGGTCACAAAGAAGTTTAAATCAGGACCACGAGTAGTCGACCTCACGATAAAACTTAAATGCTTCCCACACTACGATGCCTCCTCTTAGCTCTCAGGTCAGGTCAGGTTTCTTTCTCTACATGTGCTCACTACTCCCCACACTAAACTGCTGCACTAGTCCCGCCCGTTACACGGTGAGACTTTATTCGGATTGGCTTGTGAGGTTTTAATACAACCAAAGACAAAACAGAAATTAAATGATTTATGTGTGACAGGCAAACAGGTTAAGTTAAACATTAACAGAGCTTCTTCCTCTTTTATATCCTGAATTCACAAATATTTTAGACTTGATAACTTAAAGACCTTTATATTAATTTATCTTTTAACTGTAAATAGTTTTATTAAACGTATTATATTTATGCTTTTAACCCGCACACATTTGAACCCATTTTATTATTATGAACTCTATTTATTTATGAACATTTAACACAGCATTTTATTATACTGTTTATTTTTTATGCTCTGTAACTTATGGTTTTTGTACAGGGCTACACCCTCCCTCTTCTGAACGTGTAGATGTCCTCATCACACCTTTTGTCTCTCTTTAACTTTGAAGATTTTTGTACAGAGCTACACCCTCCCTCTTCTGAACGTGTAGATGTCCTCATCACACCTTTTGTCTCTCTTCAACTTGGAAGGGTGTTTTTTGTTCTCCTCCTCCATGTACCTTTTGGATGTTTTGGACTTTTTCCTTGATTCGTTGTCTTGGTTTGGAGGGTTTAACTTGAGTTGGATGACCATGCCATGGTGCATGATGGTAACTGGTTCACAAGATGGATGACCAGGTTTCTCATAAGTGAATCTCATAGATGGCTTTGGTTTTCTCAGGGATTTCCGGATTGTAGAAGACCTTTCACTTTCACTTCTAGCGCTTTTAGCAGCTTTATCACGTCTGGCTCTGTTTAACAGAGGTGAGCTTGCTCCCTCTTCTGAATCTTGCAAATCTTCCGCAGATTCAGTATATGTCTCTTGGACATAAGAGTGTGACAGAGGAGGTGCAGCACCTTTAGGCGGTTCCTCATACTCTGTTTCTGTAAGTTGTTGATTTTCTGCAGCTTCACAGTTTTCCTCTTCAAATTTGTCATCCTCTTCAGAGTTTTCACTTTCTTCAGAACTCTGACTCTGTTCATCCTCCACAGGTTGATTTATCATGTCTAATTGTTTCCTGACCTCATCCACATCAAAATCTGGAGGATTGTGGACAGTTTCAAACTCTGAGCCTGAGGACTCTGTGTCACTTTCTTCAGACTTGGTTGATAGATGTTTCCCGGTAAGTTGAGCTCTTCTTACAGGTCTCCGAGCAGAGTTTGTATCATCTGATTGGTTAGACAACCTAACCATGTACCCGATGGGCAACAGGTGGTCTCGATGAAGAGTTTTTACCACACCTGTACCATGCTCTGGTTTGACCTTGTAAACAGGCAGATTATGCAACTTCTCCACAACAACATATGGTGTTGATTTCCATCGATCTTGGAGTTTATGCTTGCCTTTTAGACCCAAATTCTGAATGAGAATTCTGTCACCTTTCTCCAAAGGTGAATCTCTCACACGGTGGTCATAGCGAGCTTTGTTTTTCAGATGACTCTTTGTAGCAGCGTCAGATGCCAGTTGGTAGGCTTTTTGTAACTCTTTCCTCATCCTGGCGACGTACTGTTGGTAAGAGGTTTCACTTTCACCATTTGGCGAGATCCCAAAGCAGATGTCAATGGGTAACCTTGCCTCCCTTCCAAACATGAGATGATAAGGGGAGTATCCTGTGGAATCATTCTTGGTGCAATTGTATGCATGTACCAGGTGGGTGATATGTTGACTCCAACTTTGTTTCTTTACAGTGTCCAGGGTACCAAGCATTGCTAAAAGTGTTCTATTGAACCTTTCTGGTTGTGCGTCCCCTTGTGGGTAATAGGGGGATGTTCTTGACTTCCGAACCCCAAGCATGGACAAGAGTTCTTTGATCAGGCGACTTTCAAAATCTCGTCCTTGATCCGAGTGTATCCGTGCAGGTAGGCCGTAGTGCACAAAATACTTCTCCCACAATACTCTTGCAATGGTGAGAGCCTTTTGATCTTTTGTAGCAAATGCTTGTGCGTAACGTGTATAATGGTCTGTCACTACTAACACATTAGCAACACCTCTAGAGTCAGGCTCTATCTGCAAAAAGTCAATACAGACTAAATCTAAAGGGCCATTACTTGTTATTTGATTCAAAGGCGAGGCATGCTGAGGGAGTGTCTTCCTGGAGATACATCTACCACAGGTTCGAATGTACTGCTCGACCTCAGCTGTCATTCGCGGCCAATAAAATCTGTCTTTGATCAGTTCGGTAGTGCGTTCCATTCCCATGTGTCCGGACTCATCATGTAGAGACCTTAACACCATTGGGCGGTATCTGGCTGGTAAGACAAGTTGTTTGATCTGTTTTCCGCATGTTTTTTCTTTTACTCTGTAGAGTAATCCATCCTTTAATTCCAACTTTCGGCTTTCGCGTAAGAGCAACACAGTCTCAGGTGAATCATTTTTTGAGCGTGTCAGCCCTTTATTCTTTTCCAGTGCCTTCTTTAATGGCCCAATTGTTGGGTCCATGTCTTGTGATGCCTGGATATCTTTCAGACTTAGCTGATCCAGCACGTTCATGCTAAGGTTCACTGGGAACACATAAGCTTCTGGTACAGCTGCAGCAGGAGCTCCCAACTGGTCCACCAATCTGTCGGGCACATCAGCCTCTCCACTGATGCAGGCTCGCTTGCAGAGGGCTTTGATGCCAGCAGGTGGGACACTAGTCCACTCTTTAGCCTCCTCTGGAGAGTATTGTCGAGACAACAAGTCAGCATCGATATTTTGCCTCCCAGGTCGATATTGGATGGTGAACTCGTAGGTGGCAAGGGCAGCGAGCCAACGATGTCCGACTGCACTGAGTTTGGCAGAGGTCAACACATATGTTAATGGGTTGTTGTCAGTTCTTACAGTAAACTTAGCTCCATACAAGTAATCGTGAAACTTGTCCACGACAGCCCATTTTAATGCCAGAAATTCCAATTGATGGACTGGATAGTTTTGCTCTGAGTCTTTAAGCTTCCGACTGGCGAAAGCTACTGGTCTGAGGCCCTCAGGATATTCCTGGTTCAAGACAGCGCCTAGGCCATTCTTACTGGCGTCCACATGTAAGATGTACGTCTTAGTGGGGTCAGCGAATGCTAACACTGGGGCATTGATCAAACAGTCACGGATACGCTCAAAAGCGGCCTGGCAGGCCTGAGTCCACCGTTCTCCGAAAAGCTCTGATGGCTTGAAATAGACTTTGCTTGGGTCAACACTCTTTTTGAAATTGGGGTCTTTCCAAGTGGGGGCATAACCCTTGGTGAGCTCAGAAAGAGGACGGACAATGGCAGAGTAATTTGCAATGAACCTTCGATAGTAACTGCAAAATCCGAGGAAGGACTTCAGAGGTTTCAGGTGAGTGGGCTCTTTCCAATGCTTGACTACTTCCACTTTGTCTGGATCAGTAGCTATTCCATTAGCAGAAACGATGTGACCCACATACTTAACCTCAGGCAGGCAGAATTGACATTTGTCAATAGAAACCTTCAATCCGACCTCCTCTAGTCGATCCAGTACCTTTAAAAGACGTTGCTCATGCTCTTCAAGTGTCTTGCCGAAAATGATGATATCATCCAAGTACACGAGAGCTTCCAGAAGATGCATATCACCAACAGCTTTTTCCATTAAGCGCTGAAACGTTGCCGGCGCTCCTGTGATTCCTTGTGGCATGCGCTCAAATTGATAGAAACCAAGAGGGCAAATGAACGCTGTCTTCTCTTTGTCCTCCGGAGCCATCTCTATCTGGTAATAGCCACTGCGCAGATCTAGGACTGAGAACCATTGGCTGCCGGATAGAGAATCCAAGGCATCGTCAATGCGTGGCATTGTGTACTGGTCTGGTGTGGTGCGGTTGTTGAGTGTTCTGTAGTCGATACAGATTCTTATACTCCCATTCTTTTTGCGAACTACAACGATCGGTGAGGCGTATGGGCTACGGGACTCTGTGATAATTCCAGCTGCCAGCAGTTGTTGGATGTGCCGCCGCACATCGTCTATGTCTGCAGGGGCTAGTCTCCTTGACCTTTCCCTGAAGGGTCTGGGGTCATGCAGGCGTATGTGGTGTTCAACACCCTTTGCACGACCAACCTCCCACTCATGCAGTGAGAAAACATTCCGCCTCTCAGCTAACTTCTGCTAAAGCTGAGTCTTTCACTCTTTGGGAATGGGAGAGTCTCCGAAATTAAAGAGACTTGGGTCTATGGTTTCAGCTGTGAGGTCGGAAGGCCTGACTGGGGTAACTGTGTCCACAGCATACATCTCAGCAACAACGGTCCCAACTGGGATTGAAGTTGTCTTTTTGGACTCATTCTGAATGAGGACAGTGAAACTGTTGTTGTCTATGTCGGCGTCTGAGAGCACACCAGGCTGTACCAGCAAACCGGTGGGGAGCAACTGGTCAGTGGGTGCATCAATCAGTACAAGATCTTTGGACGTGGCACTCTGTCTTTCCACTTTGCACGTTGCATAGTACTTTGCACCTGGAGCAATGGAGAGTGAACCGGGTCCTTTCCACTTTATCTGTTCCAAGACTTCATTTTTTGTTGACTGCTCTTGTGCTTTAACAGGGGCATAAACAGACTGAATTCTCATTGAGTACACAGTGTTCTCATCACCTTTTGTCTTCGCCAGTTCCCATAGGCGGCGGAACAGAGATGTGTTGGTTCCAACCAGCACAGGGGTTTGTTGTTGGTTTCTTGGCTCAGGACAAATCAAGGCGAGCACTTCTACTCGTCCCGTCACACCAGTGATCTCTTCTGAAAACTCCATCTCAACAACAACATATCCTTTGTAAGGATACTCAGTGTCAGCAAGGCCCCAGAGTCCAAGGCCAGAGAGGGGTTTTATCGGGACATCAAGTAAGTGTTTGTTATACCAGCTTTCAAAGATGATAGTCACATTAGACCCACTATCGATGAGAGCATCGCAGACTACATCATTAACTTTGATGGTGTGAATAAATGATGGACCTACAAGACCTTCAGGTAAGTTAGGTAAGTCAGGTAAGTTGTTCTCTGGGACTTCAACCTTATTGGTTCTAGCTACACAGTTTTCTTCAGCTGCAGGCTGCGGGTTCTCTTTGTGGGAAAGAGGGGAAACACGCGCCAAGCGTATGAGCTTTGTAATGACTTTCTGAAGATTCTCAGGGGCAGTACATCTGGTGGCTATGTGGCCATTTTCCCCACACCGATAACAGAAAAACTCATTGTCTTGCCGGGGAGAGGAGACTCTGGAATGAGCGGGCTTGTAACCCGTAGCTGCTTTGTATCGGCGTGGCTGGGGTGTTTGTTCTGATTTCCCTGCCATTACACTCATTTTACTTTCTAGTGCTTTCACTTGTTTCCTTAGTGATTGCAGTTCACTCTGTGACTCATTTCTCTGTTTTTGTTTCTCTGTAAGACCGTTAAAGGACTCATCAGATGGTGGCTGAGGTTGTGGGTTGCTTCTCTGCTCTAACTGCGCACTTAATTCTTGAATCCGAGCTTGCAGTTCACTCCTAGAGACTGATTCAGGTTCTTTCTCCTTTTCAGCTTGGACGGTGCGTACACGCTGAGGACGCAGGTGTGACACTTGGCTTTGTCTGGCTGACTGGCGACCTTCCTCTTCCATCACTTCTCTTAACAGGTTCAAGAATGTAGGGGGATTACTACTCCGCTCCCTAATTTTCAACTGTAGCAACATGAGTTCAGAGGTGGACCCTCTAAGAAGCTGCTCTAAACGAGTGCTGTTGGCAGCGCTAACAGGTAAGCCACCTCCTTGTACTACTTTGACAAGAGATCTCTCTACTCTTCGTAGGAACTCAGACAGACGCTCACCAGGCTGTTGGTGGAGGGCTCTGAACGACAGATATAGTTCTTCTGAGGACTCTACTGTACCAAAAATGCTCTCTATAGCCTCTATGTACTCACGTGGGCTAGCATCAGGTTGAGTCAGGCGCACAGCTTGAATGATCTCAAAGGCGGGCCCTTTGAGACTTTCCAGTATCCGACGTCGTTTCTCTTTGTCTGAGCACTCACCTTCCTCTACTAAGAGTGTTGCTTGCTCCAACCAGTTGTCTAAGGTCTCTTCTCCAGTGGGAGTGGGACTGATCCCGGAAAATGTCCACAGACGTCTGTATGGGTGACTGTCAGGTTGTTTGTTTGTTCTGCTCATAACATCACCGACTGCACGGATGATGTCTTCAGGGTTGCTGTTACTTTCTTTGGTGGGGGAACATAGACCTTGGATGTCCTCCAAGGTTCTCCCTTCACTCTGCAAAAAGGTAAGTAGCTTCTCTTCAAAGTTATCAACCTGAGGCTCTGTATAGCAGACAGTTTTCCAACTACTTCCTCCACTTATAGGCATTATCTCAGGTGGGATTTTAGAGGGGTCGATCTCTTCACGACACTCACATAACACCATCAGCGATTGCTGTTGATGGTGAAACATTTTGCCCCTAACTCTAACTCTTCCCCAAGCTTTGATGGTCCCTGCTGTTTCTTCAATGTCTTCTCTTGAAACACCTTCAGGCACTCCATGTAACAGGAAAGCATGCTTTAAATCTACTGATTCTCCTTTGCACCAGTTAATTAGCTCACGTTGTGATGGACTGTTTGCTAGGACTGCCATTGTTGTACTTTACTTTAATTACTTCTAGTTACTGTTAGCACTTTACTTTAAATAAATGCTCTTAAAGTTGTGGGGTCATGTTACTTTTGCTTGTCTAATTTATTTTAGTTTAATAAATCCCAGCGGGGCCTCCATTTTATGTAACCCTTGTCCCATGTAGTTAAATAATAAATCTAGAGTGGTTAATACAATAAGACTGGGCCTGGGCTCGTTGTAGGAAACTACAACTTTGATTCATATGTTACTATTAGATAATTTTAATAAATGACCACCACAACTGTATTTTAAATGCAAAAGTATTCATTCACATATTTATTCACAAAAATGAAATACTAGTTGAATGTATTTTAGGAAAAGAAACAAATAAAATCAGATGCACGGGATTCTCCAATTTACAACAATGCAAACTCAATGTACCACACACAATCAAATTAACAACACACTTTAAATGAGGTTAACCCGTTGCAGGCCTGTTACTTGAAGCTTGTGTGCGGTGGGGCCTAAAAACTGTACTGGCCGCTTCACTCAGCGTTGAGCTCAAAATAAAAGCACGTGCATGTGTTGGTCAGTACTCACGAAATCCAGGGTGTAATTAGTAGGGGCAGAAAGGGATTGGGGGATGATATTCTCACAAAGATAATGGCAATGGCGGTGGCAATCCAAACACACACGCGGGCAATGGCGGTGGCGAAGTCACAAACAGAAAAACACAGAAACAGCAAGGCCATCTGCTGGAAACCCCTCTCTCTCCAACGTCCAGCTCCTTTAAGCAAATTATCCAATGAGCCACAATATCAAACACTATTTCATATCGAATTAGCATTAACTTTGCGTTAACTTAAGTTACATTACTAAAACTACGATATGTGGGCACATTAGCACAGAATGCTACCGCTAACTAGCACGTCGCTAACCGCGTTACACATCCAGTACTCTTCGTTATATAACAGTTAGATATAGCACAATGGAGGCATACACATCGTATTCACCTTTTGAAGGTCACAAAGAAGTTTAAATCAGGACCACGAGTAGTCGACCTCACGATAAAACTTAAATGCTTCCCACACTACGATGCCTCCTCTTAGCTCTCAGGTCAGGTCAGGTTTCTTTCTCTACATGTGCTCACTACTCCCCACACTAACCTGCTGCACTAGTCCCGCCCGTTACACGGTGAGACTTTATTCGGATTGGCTTGTGAGGTTTTAATACAACCAAAGACAAAACAGAAATTAAATGATTTATGTGTGACAGGCAAACAGGTTAAGTTAAACATTAACACAGCTTCTTCCTCTTTTATATCCTGAATTCACAAATATTTTAGACTTGATAACTTAAAGACCTTTATATTAATTTATCTTTTAACTGTAAATAGTTTTATTAAACGTATTATATTTATGCTTTTAATCCGCACACATTTGAACCCATTTTATTATTATGAACTCTATTTATTTATGAACATTTAACACAGCCAGGGGCGCCGAAAAGGGGGGGTAAAGGAGACGGATTCTAGGGGCCCATGATGGAGGGGGGGCCCAGAGAGGCACCTAATGATGATGAAATTATAATACAGAAAAAATAATGACACTAAGTTATTAACTAACATATAATCACACATGTTTTATTTTCCATGTCCTGGTAACAATTCCTTTATCTGTTTTGGAAGCATCAACCCCTGCAGGGCCCCCCCTTCCCCCCCTCTATTTACGTAAAATGGTTCAGTCCGACTGGATCAGCTGCGGTAGCGCACCGGCGGCCACAGCGGGCAAAGCGGAGGAGACAGCAGTATGCCTCAAAAATCAGGCAGCCAAAAAAGAAAGGAAAATAAATTAAGAGAGGAGAAGGAGTTGAAGGGTCGACAATATGTCACCCAGTATTTCCAAAAAAAAGGTGGGTTTGTTGTGGTGGAAAGTTATGGATATTAACTTTGTCCCTGTCTGTGGTCTATAAGCTAGCTCACTTTTCTCACCATGTTAGCTCAAGAAAACTCTGGATTTTTACATTTTACTGCTATATTAGTTAAATAATCAATCCAGTCAAACATTTATCAAGCTGTTCTTATTCAATAATAGTTGATCTCCCCTCTGTGAAAATGATGCCTCGTTCTGAACAGAGTCAAGTGCACCAGAAGCTGCAGCAGCTGTCTGTCAGCCCCCAACTCCCCCTGCCCCTGAATCAGCCCCAGTGCCCCCACATGAGGAAGGAGGTGAGCAGCTGTGTGTGTTGAAATAATAATAATAATAATACATAATATAATACAAAATATAATACATTTTACTACAGTCTCAAAACAATACAAAGATGAAGGTAATTCATTAAGAAAATGAATTAAATAAAAGGCATTTTGAACAATTTTAATGGTTTAAAAAGCATAAACCCTTTTAAAAAATGAAATAGAAGACGTGCAGTAAGAACAGAGGAGAACATCTGTGGTGTGTGCAGCAGACTGGGGTGACTGCTCTCAGTCCAATCAGAGAAGTTTACATGTTGGTGACTATGCTATTACAAATAGTTATATTATTGGAAATCCTATATAATTAATGTATGTCATGTACACTCTACAGAGCCAGGTCCAGGACCCTCTTCTGGTTTGTCAGGGAGGGATGTGGAGGAAGTGGAGGAAGAGATGGAAGAGGGTACAGATGACAGTGAGAGTGCAGAAACACAGGCGACAGAGAGTGAGGGCGAAGAAGTTGAAAGGAATTCAGAGGAGGATGGACTGAATACAGAAAGAGCCAGAAAGACAACAGAGAGGCAGGAAGAACAACAAGCTGATGTTCAGGTCTTTGAAAGGGAAGAAGATCATTTGACTGATGACCCTGGTTTCTGGCCAGCAGCTTTAACTGATCAGGATAGGGAGAAGATAGTAAGGAAATTGGCCATGAGAGAGAAAGAAGTAGAAATGCCATGTGATTCAAAGGGGAAGCCATTCCCTGACTACCTGAATTATACAAAGGCAGCAAATAAAAGAGAAAAGGTAAACAGAGACTGGCTGACTTTTAGTCAAAGTAATAATTCACTTTATTGCATACCATGTGTGCTTTTCTCCCATGTACAGAAAAAGCCTTCCACTAGTGCACTGACCAGTCAAAATGGGTATAAAATGTGTGATGTGGAGTGGCGTCGAATGTACAATAAATTCCCAGTCCATGAGAGGAGTGAGGCACATAGAGATTGCTACTTAAGATGGAAAAATCTGCAAGGATCTGTAATGAAAGATAGAGGTGTGGATACTCTGTTAAATAAGGAGTTGCAAACAGAAATAGAGAAAAATAGAGCCATCTTGGAGAGACTCTTAGACGTAACCCTACACTTGGCCTCAAGAAACCTGCCTTTCAGGGGCAAAACCAAAGACCTAGATGACATTCATAATGGCAATTTCCTAGGCACACTGGAGCTCTTGTCACATTATGATCCTCTGCTGAAAGAGCACTTTAAAAAATCAGGGACAACAAACAAAAACAAAAAGAAGGAAAAGGAACCAGGCTAACACATTATCTTAGCTCTGACAGTCAGAATGAGTTTATCAACTTATGTGGACGACGAGTTCTGAAAAGAATTCTGCAGGAACGGGAGGATGCCATATATTATGCTGTCATCTGTGATGCCACACCAGACATTTCCCATACTGAGCAAAATGTGGTGCTCCTAAGGTATGTTAAATATGACAAAGAAAAAGATGAGTGGGAAATTACGGAGAGGTTCCTTGAATTCAGGGATTTTCACAAAAAGACGGGGAGTGAGATCGCAGAGATGATTCATGCAGTTCTTCGTGACCATGGGATAGACATCGGTGATTGCAGAGGGCAGGGCTATGACAACGGGGCTAACATGTCAGGGAAAATAAAGGGAGTCCAAGCTCAAATACTGAAGAAAAACAAGCTGGCTACTTATTCACCATGTGCCTCCCACACATTAAATCTTGTTGGTGTGCATGCTGCACAGTCAAGCCCAGAGGTATCCACATTTTTCGGCTGCATAAATCGCCTGTACACATTTGTAAGTGGCAGCCCAGAGCGTTGGGCCATCTATAAAGAGCAAACAGGTTGCTCATTGCATCGCCTATCTGATACCCGCTGCAGTGCAAGGATTGAGGCTGTTAAACCTGTGGCAAAGCACCTACCTTCTGTCCTCAAATCCCTTGATAGCATAGTTATGACATGCAGTCTCACCAGTGAAGCAAGATCAGAAGCTAATGGTTTGAGGAAATACTTCATGTCATTTGATGCTGTTGTTCTTCTCACTGTCTGGCTGAAGGTACTGCAAAGTATTGACAACAGGAATGTTATTCTCCAGTCAGGAAAAATATCACTTGACATAGAAGCAGCCAATATCAGAGACTTGACAGAAGAGATGCAGTCTCTAAGAGATGCATGGGACACTCTCCTAGCTGAGGCAAAGTTGATAGCTGGGGAAATGAATGTTATACCTCAGTTAAGCAAGGAGTCCAGCCGCCAGAAGAAAAGGCGGAGATTCCATGATGAAACCGCTGAAGAGGAGACAACTCAGGAGAGTTCAGAAACAGTGTTTCGGAACACTGTGTTTTATACAGCCATGGACCGTATCATCAGTGACTTGGATACTAGGTTCCGGGGCATTGCACATATTGTCAACGAGTTTTCTGCTGTTCTGAAAGTTGGGCAGATTAGTGAGGGCAAAATCTCTTCTGTGTGCCAACCACTGATCACAAAGTATTCTAGTGATCTTACTCCTGATTTTGAAAATCAAGTAAGACACCTAAACAGTGTATATGCAGCCAACTTCCCCCCTAACCTTTCCCATCTTGAACTCCTGAATGCAATTTGTAAGCTGCAGCTGCAAAGCATCTTTGGAGAAGTGTGCATCGCCTTGCGCATATTTTGCACCCTGCCAGTTACTGTTGCTGGTGGTGAGAGAGCGTTCAGTAAACTAAAAATGATAAAAAACTATTTGAGGTCCACAATGTCTCAGGAAAGACTTTGCAGTCTTGCCATGCTGTCAATTGAGAGTCAGTTGGCTAGAAAGCTGGACTTCAAAGACCTGATAAGTGATTTTGCACATGAGAAGGCTCGGCGTTGGGCTTTGGGTGAGAAGAGTTGAGCAAGGACCAGTGATTGAAAGGTTGCAAAAGGAAGCTTGACTCAGTCGGCAACGTTATATTATATATTTGCCATTCTTTCATATATTAAGTTCTACTTAAATGATGAGAAATCATATATGGCCATTTTGTATTCTGATAGCGTTTTTGTTTTTGCTGAGATTTTTTTCTCTCCACTGATTATAATTGCTATTTTTTCATGGAAGAGTTTATTTCCAATTTAAGAATCAGTGGTGCAGCAAATAAATTACTCAAAATGAATTCCATTGTATTCAGAGTGCTCAGTTCTTCCACTACTGTACATGTCAACTGTCATGCTGTTCTTCTTTCACAAATATGGTAATGATAGTCAAAAATACCATTAAAATGCATAATTGTATGTAAAATAGCATCAAAAATTTTTGCCGCTGTGTTGGGGGCCCTGTAAAGATTCTTTTCATGGGGCCCAAAACCCCTAGCGGCGCCCCTGAACACAGCATTTTATTATACTGTTTATTTTTTATGCTCTGTAACTTATGGTTTTTGTACAGGGCTACACCTGTATTGAGGTCAATGGCCTAAACAGGACAGTGATTTTATTTAACTCACCAGCAAACCCAGTGAATAAAACCAATGACATAAAGATCTGCATAGCTGGTACTGGAGCCCAATCAGATGTTGTAGAGCAGCTACAACAAGAGTCTAATTTCTGTTGTGTTGACAGATTGTTTCTGATGTGCTGCCTGTCAAGCTCCACCTCCTGCTAGAGTGGCACCAAGGACGGAATGAGACAGGAGAAGACCTTCTACTTTACTGTCTCTGTGGAGACCATGAGGACTCAGGAAGAGGAGCCGCAGGAGCTCTTCTTAGTTCTGTCAAGAATTACTCCTGAGGTGTTTATCGTGGAAAGGTTTTTACTTCGAACTCGTTGCGGTACATACATCCAGTGTATCTGGTGGCATTCCTATCACTGCTGTCTTAACGTATATGCCACAGTATATGCGCAGGCATATACTGTGGCATATACATACATTTCAAGTACCGTACATGACATCTCCCCCTTTAAAGTGGGTTATTTATGAACACAAATCGCTTTACGTTTTATGTAAATCAGACAAACAAATAAACTTTCTTGTTATGAACATAAATCAGCATCGCCAACATTAATGCCATTTCAGTACAACTTTGTCTTTTTTTTTTTACATCTCACTTTTCCCCCTTTTTTTTGTGTGTGTACCCCCCCAAAGGCCATATGTTCAATCTACAGGTCAAGCCTGTTGGTCGGTTTGCACACCCATCCAGATCTGGTCACAGTCTGACCGGGCATAGGGCTTGCAGGTGTAGCCACACTCTGACTGCTGGGGACAGTCTCTAACGTGTCAGAGTGGGTGTCTGTCCCTGTGTTCTCGCTGGTTGCTGATGATGAAGACTGGGGAACCGGTTCAGGTTGAAGGTGGCGACGGTTTCGCCGAAGCTCAGGTCCCTGCTGCGTCTTGATGATGTAAGATCTTGGAGTAATGCTTTCACTTGAGATCACCGCTGGCGGTGACCATGATTTCTCATGGTCCAACTTGGACCTAACCGCATCACCTGGCTGCAGGACAGGTAAGAGTCGGGCTCCGTGGCGGCGATTGTAGTAATAGGCCTGTCTAGCCTTCTCTTGCTCATCCCTCTCCTTCACCGCTGCTCTGCTGGGCCACTTAGGTTGAAGATTCTTCTCCAATGTAGGGAGTGTTGTTCTAATCTTCCTTCCCATTAACAGCTCTGCAGGGCTGTAGCCGGTGGAGGAGCACGGGGTGGACCTGTAAATCATCAGGGCCATCACTGGATCTGCTTGTTTGAGGATCTTCTTGGCCGTTTGGACGGCTCTTTCTGCATGCCCATTTCCCTGAGGATGATGGGGGCTGGACGTGCAGTGTCTGAAGTCAAGCTGTTTCGCAAACTCCTGAAACTCAGAGCTAGAAAACTGCGGCCCATTATCAGACACCACCTCGTCTGGAACACCAAACCTGGCGAAGATGGCCTTCAACTTCAGTATTACCTGTGTACTGGTTGTGGAGGGCATGTGCAGTATTTCTATAAATCTGGAGTAATAGTCCGAAATAATCAGGTAGTTTTGGTGATTGTACTCACATAGATCCATCGCAATTCTCTTCCACGGACGATCTGGAAGTGGTGTAGCGATGAGAGGTTCTTTTTGTTGTGTTCTCTTCAGTTCATGGCACACCTGGCATGATGTAACAAGGCTGCTTATCTCTGTAGAGAGCCCGGGCCACCACACTGATGAGCACGCCCTCTCCCTACATTTAGCCAGGCCTTGGTGGCCTTCGTGGATTTTCTGGAGAATCTCTTTTCTCATCGGCTGTGGCACGACGATCCTGCATCCTCTGAGGACAAGGCCATTGTGCTCTGACAGCTCTGCTTTGACCTGAACGTATTCTCTTATACTCACAGGCACTTTGCTGATGTGTTCTGGCCATCCAGCGTGTATGAACTTGATGACTGACTGCAGATTGGCATCCGATGCAGTTGCCATTTTGATCATATCCATTTTGCTTTGGCTAGCCGGGATTCCCCCCACTACACCAGCAACATAGCATGCCACATCGCTCTGAGTGTCCATCTCAGCACACGTGCTGGACAGCGGACTACGCGACAGGGGGTCGGCGACTACCAGAGTTTTCCCAGGAGCGTACTCTGCCACGGGGTTGAATCTCATTAGCCTCATGAGAAGACGCTGACACCGCAATGGTACGTTGTCCAGGCTACGGCTGTTGATGAGCAGCACTAGTGGCTTGTGGTCCGTTACTAGTTTAAACTGCTCCAGCCCGGTGAGATACCTGTAGAACTTCTCACACGCCAGCCAGACATTCCTTTTCGATCTGGGCGTAGCGTGTTTCCGCTTCTGTGAGGCGTCTGGAGCAATATGCGATGGGTTTCCATTGCTGCCCATGGAGCTGAAGGAGCACCCCCCCCCAGTCCATAGCTGCTGGCGTCAGCAGACACAGACGTAGGCTTGCCCACGTCATAGTAAGCAAGAGCTGGCGCCGTCGTCAGTAGCTCTTTGGTTTGGTCGAAAGCAGCTTGTTGTGCGTGACCCCAAGTCCACATGTTCTTGCTTTTCAGGAGCTCATACAGCGGCTGTCCCACCATGGACAGGTTGGGGATGTATCTTCCCAGATAATTCACGGGTGAATTATCACTGTGAGCGGGTGTCTCTTTCCTTTGTAGGCTACAGTGCTCTGGAACTGCCCTATGCACTGTAGCTCCCCACCTGGGCTATCCAATAGGATGTCTGCAGGCCCCAGTGGTGTTTTAGGTCTGAGTGAGTGATAGGTTTCCTCTCTGATGATGTTCACATCGGCCCCTGTGTCGATTTTGAATTCAACCGGAGTGGAGCCTACTAGCAGATTGACGGCCCATTGCTCTGATGACCCATCAGCGGCTTTGCTCACTGCCTCTAGGAAATACGACTGTTGCTGCTCAGTAACCTCACTCACTGCCTTCTTATTATTCCTGCACACTCTGCTCCAATGCCCAACTTTGTTGCATGTGTTGCATGTGGTTTCACGCGCAGGGCAATTTTCATCCCTGCTATGACGCACTTTCCCGCATTTTCCACATTCGCCATTTCCATTGTTTCCCCCTCTTTGCTTACCGCCATATTTCACGTTCTTGTTGAACTTCTTGAACTTGTGACTAACTCCGTGCACTGCTCCTGTTGCCTCTCCTTGCATGCTAATTTGTGATGCGACCTCCTCAGACTGTCTGACGGTTTGTACGGTTACGGCCAGTGTCAGGTCCTTCATTAGCTGAAGTTTTCGCGAGACGTCTTTGTCAAGTATTCCAACAACGATTCGGTCGCGAATATTCTCCTCCCTACTCGCACCGAAATCACAATGGTCTGAGAGTTCATACAAAGCCCTGATAAAAGTCTCTGCTTTTTCTCCCGGTCTTTGCAGACGTTGGTGGAAACATGCCCGCTCATGAATCACGTTTCTTCGCGGTACAAAGTACTCGGCAAACGTGAACGAACGAAACACATTCTCTGACTCGCTGCCCATTGCATAAATGAGGCTGCTCACCTGTACCGCGCCATCTTCCTTGTCAAGTTTGGTAGCAGTTCTGAACCTCACAAAACGCTGCTTCCAATCAGGCCACTCGGCAGGCTTGTCGAATTAAAAGTTCGTCGGGGGATTAAATTTAGCCATGACTCTCCTAGTCTTGCGCTTCTGACACCATGTCAAGAATTGCTCCTGAGGCGTTTATCATGGAAAGGTTTTTACTTCGAACTCATTGCGGTACATACATCCAGTGTATCTGGTGGCATTCCTATCACTGCTGTCTTAACGTATATGCCACAGTATATGCGCAGGCACATTTCAATTACCGTACATGACAAGTTCATAGTGCGAAACCTTCACTGCCTGCAAACGTAGCAGGCGGAGACCACTGCTGCAGATTCAAGTTTTTATTAACTGATCATAATCTAAAGTGGTTAAATTGGTTAAACAAATAGTTTGTAATCATAAGCAAAAGTAAAGAACCATGGATTAATTATTTTGAGACATGATTATTGAACGTCCATGTTGCAGCGTAAGATGGACTTTGCATCTTTTCTGTGCTCAATCCCTACACTGCATACTCTCCAGTCCTCAGAGAATCCCCAAAACTCCAGGTTATTGGATGAACAAATCTCACACCTTCTGGCAAAAAAAATCATTAGAACCATGAAAAAATGGGGGCATTGCTTAACAGAGTCTGACGTTGGAAATCTGGCACAAAATCGGGTTAATGTCCTGTAGTTTGAAGTCTGCATTAGCAGGTTAACAGAAACTGGAGATTCACTTGTTCAGCTCAACCATGAGACTTCATGCTCTCTTCATGCTACCAGCTGTTAAAGACACAATTTTACACTATTTTAACGGCCTAAAACGCAGGTGAGAAGCGCCAAGCGCAAGTAGCTTTGTGGGCGGTTCTATGGCGATGTCGCTATTTTACTGGCGCAAAAATGACTCTTGCGCCCGGCACAAATCTAAAAAGGGTTGGTCTGAAGTAGCCTAATTACCCATAGGTGTTGTTTGGGTGTAACTCGCAGTAAACCAATGAGAGTGCCAGCTCCCATCCCCTTTAAGAGCCATGAGCGCATTTGAATCTAACGAGTTGATATTTTGACAGCGCGTCTGCAGTCTCCGATGAGACAGATGCACATGAATTTCAAACTTCAAATGGCTCAGTTTATGACCAAATAATATGGCCTAATTCACACATGGAATAAGGTTTTCTTCCACAACTTGAGAAATACTGAGTCCTCAAATAAATTTTGGCAAAGAAAACTTAACACACAAATGATATGAGGTAACTGTGGTTCTATTTAATTATATACGCAATACATTATAAACATTGTTTCTCATCAGTATTGTATGCATTATCGTTATAATATGCATGTGTCCCCCCGTTAATATGCATTGCCATGGACTGTATTATGCGTTACGTGTTTAGTTTGCGTGTGTTTAAACAGATGGAAGCACACACGCGCACCCGCATTCATTAATTATTTTACACATACACACATGCGCGCCTGGATTCATTTATTCTTTTTAACACTCACTCGCGGTAAAACAATGTTTTCTCACGATCAAATACTCATCAATCCTAATAGTCATGGGCATGTACACGATGTCTGTGTCAAGAAAATATGTGTTTGTTGTACGGTGTTTGCAGATGCATTGATTTAAAAGTACAACTTATTACTGCTGTATCAGCTGTTCTTCCCAAATAATTTACCAAGAATGTGTGGCTAGGTAGATGAGAGAAGCAAAGTGTATGCGCGAGGTGCACAAGCAACATTATGCATGCGCCCTTAAAATAGCATCTGAACAACGCGCCACTGACTTTAAACCAGGTATTTCCTGGTTTGTGGCGCAAGTGGTTTCTGAAACTGCAAAATAGCACCAGGGAACGTTTGCGCCAAAACACGCCTCCTCCTTTCGCCGAACCGCCCCTTGGGGCGCAAGATCATTCCCTAATTTACCAACGCATGGCGCAGGAGGGAAAAGAACGCTCTGCGCCAGTTGCAAACTAGCAACGACACATGCGCCAGTGAGAAAGTCAATTGCGCCGGATGCAAGATAGGGCCAAATAGCACACATTTTGATTAAATAGTTCAGTACTTACTTAATAATACTAAACTCTAGTGGTGGTTAAGAAATATCACCTTCATAATCACCACAACAAGAGTAACATTGAACGTATTGGTTATTAAATTAATGAGCAATGAAAAGTAACATACACAAGAAGTATCACTTAAAGAAGAGTTTGAAGGAGCTTGATTGTTTGGAACACATGGTTGTTAAGGTCAACTGGAGCTATTGTCTGCCAAACACAATTATATATCACAGAGAGTGATATCTAAATATGAATACTTAAAATGTCAGGGGAAAAACAGACAGACATTAAAGCATTGAATGGGAATAACAATCATAATGTACCAATATAGAAATGAATTGTATTAAATTGTGTTTAGTATATGCTTCCATATTTGTGAGTCATGTCTGTGTACTGTTCTCAGGGAAGATAGTGTGGTAGAAAATAACCAAGTTCTATCACTTCAACTAACTAAGAGAGCAAAAGAAATCGAGGGGTCCGGAGCAAGTATGACAAAAAGACGCTAAAAATCATTATCGTTAAAAAGGCAACAACAAAGCCAAGTAGTTTGCAAAACACTGCCGGTTAACAGATCCCGGCCTCTTTTTTATCCTCACGTACAAAGCTGTTTCTTGTTTGAGGTGTCCGCCCACGGCCACCCATGGCCGATCAGTCATAAATTCCTTTAAGCGAGTGGCCGGCCACCCTAATCTAAAACACCAGGCCGAGGTCAGCACGCATTGACCCCATAACCTCTGGTGTCGTGTTGGCTTCTAACTTACGCTCTGACCCCAGACTCCCTAGCGCCGTGCCAAGTCTTTGATAAGAATCCAGAGGCGTTTTTACATGCTTTCTACCATTAGTTACATAATAATAATAATCATGGTTTACCATAGAATATAATCATTTATTTCATCCATATATCCCCCCTTTTGTGATTGTTAAGATCCCAACAAAGATAAAGCAGTCGTTCTTCCCTTTTCACTTAAACTATCACTAAGACTACGTGTGAGGTCTTTGGACCAGATCAGCACTACATTTGATTATCAGTAAAAAACCTTTAAGCATGTTCAGGGCTTTCAACCTGCACAATTCTCAGGGATTTTAACCTGTTTTTTAAGGTAAAAAAGATTTATCAAATGTACTATGTTATATTAACATTTTGATCCCTGCAACTCGTTCATATGGAACCTTAAATCCTTCTAAATCATAACAACACAATGTTCCACATTCAGTATGCAATTATATCAAATGTGTAACTAGAATTCCCACATAGTAATCATAACATAGTATTTTCAGCATGCGTTGAAAATTAGCATTTCAAAAATATGTGACATAATAATATACTCAAAAAACGACATTTCAAAAATAGGCAACATAGTAATACAAATTAAAATTGTAAGATTGTCTGCAAGCTTAAGGTTGAATGGCTCTGGTGATTTTCGTGCATTGGTGTGCTGGATACATGTGGGGGGTTTTGGGCATTGTCGTAGTTGCTGCTCCTGTTCTCAGTTATCAGGCCCTGGGGCCGATGAGTTCCAATGTCCATTTGTTCACTCCGTCTGCAAAGGGTGTACCTCACATGGAGAGGTCACCAGTGTGACCTAAGACCTCCTCCTGGTGTTCAACTTTCACATTCCACTCTCCTCTCTGGTTTCATTCTGATCTATCTCCCCATAGAGCTTCCTCTCCCAATCATCCGACTCATCTATGCCAGTCATCATGAGGGCCATCTCCTTAGAAAGCCTGGATGATATCACAGATCTGACTATGGGAATACAACCACAGAAAATCAATCCTACCACTGTTAGTACTATCAAAAGCACTATACCTGTGTTGTCCTCACTGCGGTGTAGCAACTGCAGCAATACAACTAGTTAAACTCTTCCTTATAAATGAAGACATGAGTCGTAGTAAGCTTTAGTTGCTCTTTACTGTGGCTCTTTTTATCATTGTACAAGGTCAGAGTGAAAACTGTAACAAGACAAATACGAAAATTACCATTAAGCTCTTTAACGGGTGCTTTCCACATGTAAATAAATGTAAATAAAACGTTTTTAACCACAAATATATCACATGCATTTTTCATGTAAATAGTACTTTCTAACATTAACTTATAAATGTATTTATGAAATTATCAACTTACGACGTTGCCTCTGTGACGTTTACAGTGATACAATCATGCGGTTGAACACAGAAATGTAGCTATGCAAGTTCGGTTAGCCTCCTCAGACTATTAAACCAAATCGAACCTATGACCCGGGAACATTAGGGTGAAAACTGCCCTTCAAAATAAGAGCTCTTTCAAAACCAAAGTCCATTCAGATTTATGCATGAAAGGCAACACAATACCTATTTTGGCTAGTACCATTCCCCACATACCAAACCTTGTTTCTAGCCATTCAAACATTCCCTGGTCATGGCCTGCATTATCCTTTAACTCCTTTCTTAAACGTTTTAGGTTATCCATCGCGAGTGTGAATGATCCATCTGGAGCAGTATTTGGGATGAAGGTACAACACATTTCACCTATTAGAGCACAAACTCCTCCCTTTTCTGCTAAGAGCCAATCTAAGGTTTGTCTGTTCTGCCAGGCCACAGCGCTTGTGGCTATCAGCTCTTCGCGTAAAGCGGATAAAGCATCATCCGTGTAGTGCAAAAAATGCAAAAAATGTAATTGATCCATTCCGCATTTTTAGCAATTCCGATTGCTGGCAGTAGTGTCTCAAATCCTGCTGCTATTTCGCTTCGTGCCTTGAATTTATCGGGTATGCCTCTGGGTTGTCCTATTTTATAAATTTGTATGTTCTCGTCTGGTTCGTATGCTCTTTTCCGCCTGTTTATGTTATTATTTTCTAAGTTACCGACAACATCATTTATTGATGGTAATATTGCAACCTCTGTAACCACTTGCACTTTTGCGCATCTACCTCTCCACATCTCGGCAAGTATGGGACGAAAAATGTTATTGCCGCAGAGCCAAAACTGATCTGCCACCACTCTGTCCTGGCTTACGAATGCTCTAGCTCTCCACAACATTTCCATGTAGTTCTCTCTACACTTCTGCTGAGAGCCTGGTCAAAGCTGAACATTTTTAATCGCAGGTGGTTGATATGACAGATGTTTCCCGTCGATATCGAATAGTGTGACATTCCAAATTATGTTACATTGTTCCTCTGGTATACTACCTACATCGCTGGCATCCTTGTTTCCTTCGTCGATTTGATAACATTCTAATCCCTCTTCAATATGAACATTTGTTGGTTTTGGCCGTGTTACTTCGCCTATTTCCTTTGATAGATTTATGTCAAATTCTCTGCATCTTTTCATAATTACGTTCCATGGCTCTCCGTCATATTTATCTTCAAGATATTTGTTATGGTAACTCGATCCTAAAAACAGAAAACATTTCATCAAACATATAACGTACTTATTCTGATATGGGATACCTTCTGTTCGTGTTCTATTTAAATTGACCTCTTGGTCATATTTTTGCTGTCTCCGTTCTGTTAAGCAAAATTCAAAATCGTATTTAGTATTTACTACGTATACTGCATCCTGACGATTTTTACTACAAAAATAACAGTTATGTGCCTCTATTTGTTTTCCAGTAAATTCCACCCATTTATACCACCTATTTTCTTTTGCTTGTCTGAACAACTGGTCTGTTGTTCTTACCCTAATGCGTCGATAGAGGTCACGTTTATATTGTTTTAGGGTTCTAGCTGTTGAGTGGCGACCAATACTTTCAACATCCTTATTACCCTTAGGAATGGTTGTCTGCTCTACAAGAGTCTCTTCAAGAGACATTGGTGTCGATGTTACGATCCCATTTATCATAATTTCAGAATTTACTATTGATATTGCGGTTGCCAGTGTTTCTATATTTCTGTATTATATTCTATATTCTCTTTAGGTATTATTGTTGGGGTCACCTCTACTTCTGTTAGAATTGTTGTTAGTTTTATCTTACTCTGAGCAGCAGCTGCTGTACCATTTGTTGCTAGTTTGTTTATTGGCTCACTCATGATTGTTGTTTCTTCTCTAATGGGAGTTACATTAGTGGTTGGCAGTATTGTTGTTTCCTCTCTAATAGAAGTTACATTAGTGACTGAAGGTTGTGCTAAATCCCTGATATCAGAAGTTTCATTAATTTTACTTACATCTAGAGTCGAATTTAATCTATAAGTGGTTACCAATGAATCTTTCCCATTATCTCTAACTGGAGGTTGATCTACTTTATCGGTGGCTGTGGTAGTGTTTACTTTGTCATTATCTGAAGATTTTAGTGAATTGCTTTGTTCTATTTCAACGACCTTACCCGGTTGATTTTTGATTATACAAGGGGCTTCTGTTTCTAGTGTAAAATTGAATGTTCTTTCTGACACTACTTTAAGAAGCAAATATACTTTCATATGTAATTCATACTCGCTGTTGTAGTGGTGTTGCGTTGGTGACTTTGTATGGTCCTTCTCTCCTGGGCTCGTTCCACCTCCTCCTGAACACCCTTAGGTACACTTGGTCACCTGGCTTCACCCCTCTTGGTGGTAACTCCTCCAACTATAGAACTTTGTGTTTCTTTCGCTGGAATTACAAACTTATGTACAGCAGTTAGTTGTCGAAACATAGCGTCTTAATTCAGTTTCCAACTGTTCTAGTGGAGGTCCTTTATGGGGCCCTCAAATGACAGGTGATGGCATGGGTCGACCCGTAAGCATTTCATGCGGGGTTAGATGAGTCGTTCTGTTAGTTTGCATGCAATAACTCATTAGTGTCAGTGGTAGTGCATCAATCCAATTCAATTTAGTACTTGCATAAATTTTGTTAATTTTTGAGTGTCCCATTCACTCCTTCCACCATACCTTGTAATTGAGGATGGTAGGCGAAACCTAATCTTTTTTTGACATGCAAATGCTGAATCACTTGTTGTAGTGTTTTCTGAATAAATGCTGCCCCATTGTCTGAGCTTATTTCTGACGGAATTCCAAACCTTGGCATGACTTCTCTAGTCAGAAACTTGATTACTGTAGCCGCACTTTGTTCTTTTGATGGGACTGCTTCTGCCCATCTGCTGTACCTGTCGATGATAACTAATATGTACAAAATGTCAACGTAGTCCATGAACAACTGTCAAAATGGTCCTTCAGGTGTGGGAATGTGTCTCAATGGAGTAGTGATTGTTTTTCTTACATTGTTTTTTTGCACATACTTCACGCTCATTTAGCTGGATATCAAACATTGCTTGCAAGTATGGTGAAGAAAAACCTTGTTTTCTAATTCTCCTCAATACCTCCCCCCTTGCGCAATGGTCGAAACCATGCGCATTAAATGATAAGCAAACCTAATAACGCCGTTGGTGCAACCAACGTTGAAACGCCTAACCTTATTCATCCGTAAACTAAAACCAATCCATTGGGAAGGGAAATCGAAGTATATATATATCCAAAACCAAAGGTCGATGTTGGTGGGTTTACCATCAGCCGCCTTGAACACACGCTGTTCCCAAAGTCATGCACTAAACTGAAAACATTTACATGTGTTAGTAGGCCTTTATATCACAAGGGTTAAAATAAAATAAAACGCGACATGCCGCGCTCAAAGACCACCATTTCTGCTGCCAGAGCTGACATATCTGACTCCTGTTCCTCCTCCACCTTTCACCACCCGGCCCCTCCTATGATGGTTGCAGCTTGTCACTTCATGATCAAGTAAGCCAGTGCTCACAGTGACCCTGCCGAGTAATCGTGACCAGCCTTCTATACTGGCTTATTACAGGATGCCGTGCCTGAGATACAATCAATCCCCACCCATAAGGTAGTATAGATTGCAAAGTGGAGGAATGGAGACAGAGTCTTCAGTCCCATTTGCCCATGCAGCCAAGTGTGCGTAATGGATACACATCAGGGCGACTACAACAACAACAACTACAACTTTACCCTGTGTGTGCGAGGGGGCGTATGATGGGGTGAATCTAAAGGTAATTTATCAGAGTTAAAAATATCATATCATCAATTGCTAACATTTTATAAAAGTATTGGAGCAGCAGTAGTGGCATTTGAAAGGTAAACCCACTACTTCTGAATGTAAATTGAGAACCTAGCATGTAGGATCCCTTCCCAGCAGATGTAGCGTTAATCCACCTATTGTCCTTAACTAAGGAGATGTGAAAGAAAACAAAAATCACAATATTAAAACTTGCATTTTCAATATTGGGCGACTCACTTACTCATTATCACAATTCCCTTCATAATTCTACCCGATTTTCCTACACTAACTATTTAAGTTGGACGAACTAATCTTCTTTTATTCTACCTATTGCTTTCATTTAGTGTTTTCCACATTTTGATTCACTACTATGTGCCCAACACGTCTCTCTGTGTTGTCCTTATCTAGTTTATTCAATCATTATAACAATACATTATCTCCATTTTCTAATTAACCTTATTGTTTTATCTAAAGTATGCTTTTAGTACTCCTATTTTTCACTGTGGTTAACATGAATTAGAAATTTGGATAACATTTTATTGTACTTATTTAGTCTAATTTTAAGTATTGCCGATTATTATTTCTAGATTGTACGATCACTTTTAATAAAATGTCTGTTATCCTCGTAATCTCTTAGGAAATATTTTATTTGTGTTGTCATTTTGGTACTTGGACCTCGTCAGGTCTTTACTGTGCATTTCCACCGCGCTCCCGCAGAGTCCTCTATGGGGTGGGTGTTATCAGCTCCTCTTTTGATGAGTGCAGCTGTATTTACCCTAGCGCCACTAAACCCCTGGGCTTCTGTGGACGAGCGGTGTGCAGACAACTTTTAATGTTTTGTTCATGTTATGGAGTCTAGATAATTATTCCTAAATCCTGTGATCACCATGTAACTTTAATACTCCAATACAGGGCTCTCCCCTGTCTTATTACCTCTGGGTCAGTCCACATCCGCCCTTTCTGCGTTCTTTACATTCCTCTCCCTTCTTCAAACACTTTCTCCCTCTGATCCAACCCGTGTTTCACCAGTGCTCTGTGTACCAAGATGTATCGATCTATATCACATGGTGCTTCGACACGATGGAGAGTCTCCAAGGTTGCCGCGACACACAGAACCACAGAGTTACCGATCCCAGCGGTGGTTCTATGATTTTTCTAAAACAGGGGCCATTGGGGGGCCACAGGTTACATTCAGGGACCAGGTACAAAGTACATCCAAGCAGACAAATTATCTATTCAGTACAATGCAAATTCATTCTCTCTCTCTCTCTCTCTCTCTCTCTCCCTGTCGCCTCTCTGTCCAGCCCCCACCGGCAGTTTTTTCCTCTTACTTGCGTTCCTGCTCTCTCTCTCTCTCTCCCTCTCTCTCTCTCTCTCTCTCTCTCTCTCTCACTCACATATACACCTTGACATTGATGACCGATTGTCATCCTTGGGGCTGTAACGCATGACAACCTCATCAGAATCTAATGACCTGACCCGTCAGGATTCACTTTTTTAGGACACACTACAAACCACACACACACACACACACACACACACACACACACACACACACATACATATGCATACACCAAGTACACACATACACACCAAATATAGCACAGCAAATTCAGAACAAAAGCAAAGGTAACGTTGTTTTCCGCTTCTGTTAGCTTTGTAATTTCTTATTATTTATGAAATTGAATTTAAATGAATTATTACCTCCATGTCCCAACACATCACTATATCAAAAGTCCCTCCCATGGGCCATATAGTGTCTGATTCTTCTGTCCTCTTCTCCCACTTCTCAGAGATCTTTTTTATCTCATCTTTGAGCAATAGATGGTCTCTACTCGAAATCTCCGCTGCCGTCGGTACTATATTCATCTTTTTGGTGTTAAAACACTATTATTAATACAATTTATTTGAGTTATTCTACTCGTTAGTTTAATTGTTCCATTTTATCTCTGTGGCTTCAAATGTGCCCTCCTCACCGACGCTGCTCTCTCTACGATTGGAATGTGGGTCCCTGTTGGGCTATTTTTAGTCCTGCTCTGCTCCTTAGCCCCAAACCTCTGCTTTTCTGTGATCACGGTCTGAGTCAGCGCGGCAATGTTTAAATCAACGAAGGTTTACACATTTACTTTAAACAAATTAACTATTCTCTGTCTGTCTAATTTATTTATGATAGAATAAACAAAAAGAAAACGGGCCATACAAGTCTCCGAGGTAACTTAATCCTATCGCGGCTTGAAGACAGAAAGAAAACGATTTATGCAACTTTTTATAGCGTATCGTAAAACTACCGAATTTGTTGTACAAGATGCTGAGTGGAACTAGTCACTAACTCGTCTTTTATTACAAATAAAAGGTTGACCAAGCGTTGAAGCTGGCCTTTTGCTTAAAACATGAACGGTCGAATATATAATCAATCAACCAGAATTTCAAACAAGAAACCTATTGTCTCACAGCGCCAAGATCAGAATTACAAATTTGCCCTCTCACTTGTTCCAAGTTCTGCAGCTCAATTGGCCCACGATTAGCACATTAAACTCATTCAAATGGCACTTTAAACAACAAGCTTATTTTTTCCAAAATAATGGTTGAACACATAACTACTCAACCAGATCAAGAACAAACAAGAAACTTCTCAAAATACCAAGATCAGGATTAAAAAATCACCTCAAACGGTACCCCAACCAAGAGACTTATCTATTCAAAAATGCGAGAAGCCTGTTTTCTCAAAATGCCAAGATCGGAATTAGAAATTCACCATCAATTGGTGCAGGATCTGCAGCTCAACTGGTCCAAAATGAGAATTGAAAAGTCACTAGTCGGCATCCCAAGGAAGCTCTCCTCAAATAAAATGAATTCATCCACAGTAATGAATTCTTATTGACAACCCAACTCCAGCTGGGATATTGTCAGAAATCCAACAGGTCTGTCCTCATAAACCTGCGGGCCTGCTTGCACTGTCCTATTGGAACTTTCCCTCTAATTCGTTCCTGTAGAAGACAGCCACAGGAATACAGTAGGCCTACTTATTGTTATACCAATAACAACTCGTATCAATTTAGAACCACAAAGCGCGTTAGCTAGTCCAAACCACAGAGCATTTATGGTTATGTGCGCGCGCACGTCAATCTCTCCCGGGGCTCCCCTATTTCTCTCTCTCTTGATCTATAATTTTGGTTTGTTAAATTGAAGAGACACTTTACCTGCTGCTCAGCGTTCAAACGGGGCAAGAACAGATCAAACAACTTTTTCTGAATATTGGCAAGTCAGCTTACCTTTGATTTTATGAGCTCTGGTTGTGTGATCCGCCCGCGCCCCGTCCTTCGGCCCGGAGCTGGTGTGTCTCTGTTCTTCAATCCTGTTCGTGACGCCAATATGTGGTAGAAAATAACCGAGTTCTATCACTTCAACTAACTAAGAGAGCAAAAGAAATTGAGGGGACCGGAGCAAGTATGACAAAAAGACTTTATCGTTAAAAAGGCAACAACAAAGCCGAGTAGTTTGCAAAGCACTGCCGGTTAACAGATCCCGGCCTCTTTTTTATCATCACGTACAAAACTGTTTCTTGTTTGAGGTGTCCGCCCACGGCCACCCATGGCCGATCAGTCATAAATTCCTTTAAGCGAGTGGCCGGCAAACCTAATCTAAAACACCAGGCTGAGGTCAACACGTCTTGACCCCATAGCCTCTGGCGTCGTCGCGAGTTCTAACTTACGGTTGACCCCAGACTCCCTGGCACCGTGTCAAGCCTTGGATTGGAATCCAGAGAATCCGTTTTAAATGCCTTCTACTATTAGATATATAGGCCTAATAATAATCATGGTTTAACATAGAATATAATCAGTAATTTCTTCTATACTATGTCTGTACCAGTAAAGGTGAACATGGTCAGAGCTTGTTTCATAAGGGTCCTGCCGATACCAGTCCAGTTTGGTTGCTGAAGAGTAGCTGCAAGAGAGAGTTGCGTTGTTTCCTTGTAGAGGCTGAACTCTGTCCTGGATTGAGAAGATTGTTTGCTGATAACTGTCAATTGCATACGTTAAGAATGAAAGGTCAGTGACTACTACAGTGTTAAAGATCCTGGAAAAAGCAATATGAATTAATTCATATGAACTGCTAAACATATATTGAGGTCCATGTCTGAATAGGACAATGCT
This sequence comes from Pollachius pollachius, assembly GCF_949987615.1. Lineage (NCBI taxonomy): Eukaryota > Metazoa > Chordata > Actinopteri > Gadiformes > Gadidae > Pollachius > Pollachius pollachius. The sequence continues at coordinate 14,378,137 of NC_136947.1, read as the reverse complement.
TCTAAAGCAGAACTCACCAGTAAACCCAGTGAATAAAACCACTAACATGAAGAGCTGCATAGCTAATACTGGGTCAAGCAGATGTTGTAAAGCAGCAACAACCAAGAGTCTAAAAGCTGTTGTGTTGACAGATTGTTTCTGATGTACTGCCGGCTAAGCTCCACTTCCTGCTAGAGTGGCACCAAGGACTGAATGAGACAGGAGAAGACCTTCTACTTTACTGGCTCTGTGGAGACCATGAGGACTCGGGAGGAGTCCTCAATGAGCGGCAGGAGCTCTGGCTTTCAAAAGTCAAGGAGAATCACTGTGGTGACACCATCTCTACATGTACATATATACAATATTTAGATAAAAAATATAATTGTGTGCTCAAAATATGAATGCTACATGTTTAATGAGTTTAGACATTTTTTATTGCTGTAATTCCTTACCCGAAGGGGTGGGTCCATTCTCGTTCTCATTAAACTCCAAAAATATATTTTTATTACAATTTAACGTTAACTCCCTCATTGAATATCTTAACTTAGTGTGTTTGTGTTTAATTGTACAACTGATGGTTATTTTAGTTAGATTCCCTACTCATGGGAGTCATGCTACAATGGATCATTGGCAGGTGCAACCACAGTGTCTCTGATAAATCATGAAGATCCACCATCCATCTGATAGAAAGGTGTGGTGGGATTACCACTTCCCTCCTCTTTGAAGAATAGGTACAGTTTTGGGAACCACATGAACTAGTTCAAAGTTCAGTTCACAAATTTTAAAATGAACTAGTTCAGTTAAACGTTCATAATTCAAAATTTTGAACTAAGTTCACAGTTCCAAAAAATGAACTAGTTCATAGTTCTTTTTTTCAGTATGTTGCTGTGAGCTATTAGTTTTTTCCGGTATTTTGAACATTGAGCCCCCTTTGTGGTTTGTCTAGGATGAAGTAGAGTGGTTGAATCAAGTATCGTAGCGAAATAAAGTTTATATCGTGTTGTATTGCACATTAAGCGCATTTTGTAAATCCCATTGATTTCTGTTGGAAGACTCATTGCTTGTTGGCCGGAAACAGAAAGGGGGGGTGTTCACGTTTGGTTGTAGTCTTTTCGCACGGTTCTAGCCCTACTGTTGAGACAGAGAACCGAGCGAAAAGACTACAACCAAACGTAAACAGCCCCCCTTACCGTTTCTGGCCAACAAGCAATGATTTTATGAGGTATTCTAGTCCGCTGAGCTATGAGCCAGAGAGCTAACGTTATGGATTGTACATATTTATAATTCGAAATTCGTCTCAGCCTTTATACCACAGATACTCTAGGGTCTGTAGCACATAACCGCGTTGTCTGATTACAGTTTAATTCATTTTTCACAATTTAACAGCTCTCGTTTTGAAGAGTAATCACCGCACCATTCGTTTCAATAGGAATCGCGACGGTCTATACTATGGCGACACATTAGTGCTATAAAGCACTAATGTGATAAAACATGCATTCGGGCGTATTATATTATTTCACACGCGTAGATATTAACTGCGAGTGCGCAAATTATCTCTGTGCGCGCGCACTCAGAGCTCTGCTCCCCGAGCGAGGAAAACAGCTCCTCGAGAGCATTACCTCGTTGCAAGCGAGAGGGGGGAATAACTTCGGTCGCACAAAACAGCCTCTCGCGAATGATGTTCTGCTCTCTCGCTCAAATTTAATTTTGGCACTATGGCGGAGGGAACCAAGGCAGGACGGGCTCTCCTGTGATTTCTGAAGAGCGATATTTGATTGACAGCCCTCCTTATTCATTCTGAAGATTGTCGGTGCCAATAGTTAACTACTTTAACGGCACCGACAATCCAAAACCCGAGTGGAATCTAGATGGAAAAAGTCTAGTTCAAAACGGGAGCAGCTTTTACTTATTTGCCACCTACAACGTTTGCTAGGTAGGCCTACTCGATCATTCAAAAAAAACATGTTATTTCCCATAGACATTTGACTGATGGAACCGGAGCCTCGGAGGCGGGACTTCTTCAGAGGTCCATAGAGTGGCGAATTCACGCCCTTTCCGGTAGAGCCCATGGGACCTATAACATTAAAAAATATGAATGGGTTTCAATTGGGAGAAAGTAATTATCTTCTGGTCCCAGTCTTTATTTGGCCCGGATTACACATATGTTGTTTGTGGATTTAAATTATAATTATTCATGTCAAGAGTTTGACCGTTTATTGTGCAATTGTACAGTTAAAGGCTGTAGCGAAAACACAATGAGAAAGACTATATCTCATATGTGCCGTCACGCTCCCTGCGACTGGCGTGGACAAGACCGACTATCTCCCCATCGGCATAACTGAAACTCTACATATGCCCAAACTTATAATGGTTTTCACCTCTTTCGATGCTTTTATCCTCCCCTTGGAAAAAAGCGGTGAAGTGGAGCAGAGAGATCGCCATGTCTGTACCGGAGTTCCAAGTGTGGGTGGTGACGTATATCATTCGCGTCGAGAGCAGCGAAGAGCTGTAGTTCACAAAGCGGCCTCACACAAACCCTTACATTATCAAACTTCTTCGCAAAATGCCTTGTTTCCCTCCCCCATAGTGCCAAAATTAAATTCGAGCGAGAGAGCAGAATTTCCTTCGCGAGAGGCTGTTAGGCGCGAGAGACTATTTTGTGCGACCGAAGTTATTCCCCCTTCTCGCTTGCAAGAGGTAATGCTCTCGAGGAGCGGTTTTCCTCGCTCGGGGAGCGGCGCTCTGAGTGCGCTCACGCGCAGAGATAATTTGCGCGCTCGCAGTTAATATCTACATGTGTGATATAATATAATATGCCCGAATGCATGTTAGTCACATTAGTGCTTTATGGCTCTAATGTGTCGCCATACTATACTTTCAACATAAGTGTACATATTTATAATTTGAAATTTGTCCCAGCCTTTATACGACAGATACTATAGGGTCTATAGCATATAACCGCGTTTTCTGATTACAGTTTAATGTAACAGTAAGCTGACAACACCGCAACTGCAAATTAACCACACAGAGATTACCATGGCAACCGGTCAAACAACAGGGCGTTCTGGCACAACACTGAATAGGGAGATCATTGCCTTCAGGTTTATGTAAAGGCTCCTCCACACTTTATATCACTGTGTTCTCAAGAGAACAGTAGTAGAGAGCAGTGTCGGCCAGGGTTAACTGTGTGTTCTGATGTTCTGGATGTCGTGGACTGATAACGCGTGTCAGGAATATGTTCATCACTCTGTGTCCTTGCTCCTTTCCTGAGTATAAACTGAGGAGCCTGGTTTGAAAGATGTTGTGGTAGAAAATAACCGAATTCTATCACTTCAACTAACTAAGCGAGCATGAGGAATCGAGGAGTCCGGACAGAGTATGACAGAAGACTTTATTGTTGAACAAGCAACAACAAGGCTGAGTAGTTTGCAAAGCACTCCCGATCATAAAATCCCGGCCTTTTTATTCTCACACACCAAGCTATTCCCCATATGGTATCCCCAACCACAGCATGCATTGTTCTCCTTTTATGGTAAGGCCGATCAGCCATACATTACTCTAATTATGTGATCAACATCCGCAGCTAATCTAATCTAAACATTTGGTCAACATCCGCAGCTAATCTAATCTAAACATTAGGTTGACGTCAGTACGCCTTGACCCCAGACTCTCTGGCACCGTGTCAAGTCTTTCCTATGAATTCAGTGATTTAGCTGCTTTCAACTATTAATGTATCTATATGATATATAGGCCTGATAATGCTCATAGTTAACATAAAATGTAATGGTTAATTTCTCCCATATATCCCCCATATTTGGACAGACAAAGTCCCAACAAAAAGAAAGCAGTAAGACTTCCCTGTTTAGTTAAACTATCACACGTTCCCTTCCTTATTAAATGATCTATAAGTGTGTGCCAGGCCTTTAGACCAGATTAGCACTACATTTGGTTATCAGAAAAAAACTTTAAGCTTGATCAGGGCTTTCAACCTGCAAAATTCTCAGGGATTTCAACCTGTTTTTAGGTAAAAAAAGATTACCAAATGTACTACATTATTCTAGCATTTTGATCCCTGCAATTCGTTCATATGAAATCATAAAACCTGTCAAATCATAACAACACAATGTTCCACATTCAGCATGCAATTATATCAAATGTATTCCCACATAGTAATCATAACATAATATTTTCAGCATGCATTGAAAATTGGCATTTCAGAAACATGTGACATAATAATATACTCAAAAAATTGATATTTCAGAAATATGCGTTATAATAATATACTCAAAAAATAGCAACTTTTTCTTCAAACATACATAGATTAAATGATTCCTGTGATCCTCATGTATTGGTGTAATGTATGCATGTAGGGGGGTTAGGACATTGGTGTCGTTGGTCCTGTTCGCAGTCATCAGGCCCTGGGGCCCATGAGTCCAATGTTCATCCCTTTCTTGTCAAGGGCGCGGCTCACATGGAGAGGTCACCAGTACGACCTAAGACCTCCTCCTGGTGTCCGACTATCACAGTCCGCTCTCCTCTCCAGCTTCATTCTGATCTATCTCCCCATAGAGCTTCCGCTCCCAATCTTTCGAATCATCTATACTAGTTACCATGAGGGCCATTTCCTTGGAGAGACTTGATGCTATCACAGATCTGACTATGGGAAGGCCCCCAACCTCTGTTCCTCTCTGATCACAGTTTAAATCCAGGAAGGTTTACACATTTACTTCAGACAAATTAATTATTCTCTGTCTGCCTAATTTATTTATGACAGAATAAACTAAAAGAAAACGGGCCGTACAAGTCTCCGAGGTAACTTAATCCTACCGCGGCTTGAATTCAGAAAGAAAACGATTTATGCAACTTTTTATAGCTTATAGTAAAAACGGTCCAATTCGTTGTACAAGATGCTGAGTGGAACTAGTTAGTAACTCGTCTTTAATTACAAAAAAAAAGGTTGACCGAGCGTTTGAAGCTGGCCTTTTTCTTAAAACAAGAACAGTCAAACATATAAATACTATAAATACAAATACCAGAACTTTAAACAAGAAACTTATTTTCACAAAGCGCCAAGATCTGAATTAAAAATTCACCACCTCAATTGGTCCAAGATCAGAATAATAATTGAATTCACCACCTCAATTGGTCCAAGATCAGAATATAAAATTCACCACCTCAATTGGTCCAAGATCAGAATACCAAAATAAAATTCACCACCTCAATTGGTCCAAGATCGGAATATAAAATTCATTCAAACGGCACTTCAAACAAGAAACTAATTTTCTCAAAATAATGGTTGAACACATAATTACTCGACCAGAACATTAAAACAAGAAACTTCTCGAAATGCCAAGATCAGGATTAAAAATCACCTCAATCGGTACCTCAAACAATAAACTTATTTACTAATAATAACAAGAAACATGTTTTCTCTAAATGCCGAGATCAGAATAAAAAATTTGGTACTTCCAACAAGAAACTGTAAATTTTCTCAAAAAAAAAACCACCACTGAATTCATTAAAAACTCTGAATTCCCAACTGACAAACCTCAATTTAGGACTTTGTCAGAAAAGCCCTACAAAACTACCCCACTCCAGAGTCACCATTCTGGGGGTAGATCTAGGGGCCTGCTCGTCCTGTCCTATAGGAACTTTCCCACTAATTCATTCTTCTACAAGACAGTCACAGGACTTAACAGTAGGCCTACAACCCGTATCAATTGAGAACAACAAAGCGTTTTAGTTAGTTAAAACCACAGAGCATTTATGGTCAGTGTTCACACATCAATCCTTCCCAGGGCTCCTTTCTTTCTCTCCCCCTTTTTCTATAACAATGGTTCGTTAATTTGAAGAGACATTTTACCTGCTGCTCAGCGTTCAGACTGGGCAGGAACAGAGCAAACAACTTTTACTATATATGGTAAGCACGTAGCTTACCTTATGATGAGCTCTGTTGTATGACCCGTTCGCACCCCGTCCTGCAGCACAGCAGCTGATTGATTGATTGAAAACTTTATTGAACAACAATTAACAGAAATGTTCAAAAGGATTAAAAAACACAATAAAGCCCAAAGGCTTGTTTCCATTGTGGTCCTTTAGATTGGAAGGGAGAAATAACACACAGACTCAAACATGGAGAACAAACACACAGCCTATGGACTACAACGTTGAGGAAAAAAGGGAAATAAAATAAATAAAAACAAGGGAGAAGTTCCCAGACAGACAAGCAGACACACAGACAGTACAATATTCCTAGTACTTCAGGGATCTTTTGATTTTGTTTATGAGTTACATAACAATTTTTTTATTGAAGAATTAAAATGAAAGTAGGAGGAGCTCAACAATTTAAGGTTTAAAGGTAGGCCATTCCACAAGACAGCTGCCGAGTATAGGAAAGAGTACTTTCCCATACAGCTCTTAAAACGGCAGAGCCTGAAATCAGTGGAACTCCCCCTGGTGGAGTAATTGTGTGTGTCACTAATTTTAGAAAAGTAATGTCGTAGGTACTTGGGTGCCAGGTTATTCCTTATCTTGCAGACTAAACAAAGTTTGAGTTGGGAAACTCTCTCCTCCACTCTGCGCCACCTAAGACTGGAGAAGTGGTCAGGAAGAAGATGTGTTCTGGGATGGAGTTTGAGGACCATTCTGATCAGTTTATCTTGACAGATCTGTAGCTTGTCTTTGAGGCCTTTAGTAGTGCCAGTGTACAAAGATGTACAGGCATAGTCAAAATGGCATTGAACAAGAGCATCGGCTAGAGTTTTCAAGGTGTTACTATCCAAGAGGCTGGAAATTCTAGCCAGGAACTTAGTCCTTTGGCTCACCTTTGAGATAACTCTTTGGGCCATAAACGCCCCTGATAATTTGTTGTCTAATATACAGCCTAAGTAAGTGACCACTTCCTTGGCCGTAATTTCAACATCACCTACTACTACCCTAAACCCCAAAGACTTTCTTTGTTTGTCTCTGGACCCAAAAAGAATTGACTCTGTTTTGCCAAGGTGGAGAGACAGCTTGTTATCTGTCAACCAAGCACTGAAGTTAAGGAGTTCAACGCTAAGCAGCCTTTCCACCTCTGATTTGTCTTTATGAGAGACTAGAATAGCAGAGTCGTCTGCAAATATAAACAGATTGCAATCTATGGCTGACGGCATATCATTCACATATAACAAAAAGTCGAGAGGACCTAAAATACTCCCCTTGGGAACTCCACATGTTAATTTAAGTGGTGAGGACAAGGTCCCTTCCACATCCACCACCTGTTCTCTGCTAGCTGGGCTGTCTCTGTTCTTCAATCCTGTATGTGACGCCAAATATGTAGTAGACAATAACTGAATTCTATCACTTCAACTAACTAAGAGAGCATGAGGAATCGAGGAGTCCGGACCAATTATGACATAAGACTTTATTGTTGAACAAGCAACAACAAGGCTGAGTAGTTGGCAAAGCACTCCCGATCATAAGATCCCGGCCTTTTTATTCTCACACACCAAGCTATTCCCCATATGGTATCACCGCCCACAGCATGCATTGTTCTCCTTTTATGGTAAGGCCAATCAGCCATACATTACTCTAATTATGTGGTCAACATCCGCAGCTAATCTAATCTAACCATTTGGTCAACATCCGCAGCTAATCTAATTTAAACATTAGGTTGACGTCAGTACGCCTTGACCCCAGACTCTCTGGCGCCATGTCAAGTCATTCCTATGAATTCAGAGGTGATTTAGCTGCTTTCCACTATTAATGTATCTATATGATATATAGGCCTGATAATACTCATAGTTAACATAAAAAGTAATGGTTTATTTCTCCCATAATGTCTGTACCAGTAAAGGTAAACATCATTATAGCTGTTCATCACTCCATGATCTTGCTTCTTTATAGAGTATAAACTGAGGAGCCTGGTTCAAATGATGTCCATACCAGTCAAGGCAAACATTATTATAGCTTGTTTCATAGGTGCATCTGAGTGTTACAGATTCCCCCTCTTTTCCACTGGCTTTCTGTTCATCAGGAGAGATGGAGTCCCCAGCTATCAGTCCTGGTAAAAGTCCACATAATGGATGTCTTAGATTAACATGGACAATAAAAAACAGAATAAGATGTTAAAAACATTGAACAATTAATTATGATAAATAATTGTCTGATAATTCAGTCATATATACAGTGTGTAACCTGAGCTTTTCCTCTAATCAGATAGAAGTGCAGCATTAATAATCCACAGACAGGTTTCCATCTCAATACCAGGTCTACAGCAACAGGAGAAACTATATGTTGTTCAGCTCAAGTATGAGACTTATTCTCTTCATGGTACAAGCTTTTAAAGACAAAATGACCAAACATGTCGATTACATATTTCGACACATTCTGGCTAATACTGACCTCTAGTGGTAGATAAGAGATCTCACCTACATATTCACTTAAGGAAGAAGAAAATAAACTCCATAAATGAACCGCCACACTATTAACACCAAATAATCCAATCCAAATAACATGGCTAGAGCATGAACTGCAGAATATGTAAATATTTTTTAATTGGTCTCTGTACTGATCTCAGGGGAAGAGTGAGGTGTGCTTTCTGCTTAGCAGGTTTTTGTACAGGGAGTCTGCATTTCCTTGTCACTGTGGGCCTCAGAGCACAGTAGTACAGAGCAGAGTCGGTCACTGCAACAGAGGAGATCTTCAGATCCACTCCAGTCTTCTCTTCAGTCAGTTCAGTGGAAAACCTTTTGTCTGAAACAAGAGACTCAGCTGTCCTGGTCAAACCAGACCCTGAGATGTACAGCAGGAACTGTGGAGGTTCTCCAGGATACTGACGGTACCAGAATAAATAATCGCTCCCTGTAGCATTTTTAGAGAGCCTGTAGGACAGAGTAACACTTGTACCTTCTAAACTGTTCTCTTTGTGATTGACAGTAGTGAGATCCACACTGTAAACACCTGTAAAGATAAGGTTAATCTGTAAACATGTTGCCATGGAGACACAAGTCCCATTAAATCTTTAGAATTTCTGGTAGGACATGACTCACCTGTTAATTTACAAACTACAAGTAGAAAGAGGACTGACATAATTTCAAACACCATGGGAACCCTGGAGCTCAACATGCTACCTCTGTTTCACTGTCTCTTCACTAGACTCCTGGTGAATTCACCTCTCCAGATGCCCCTCCCCTGAACAACAGTTGAAGACAGTGAAAAATGTGCTTCAAGTTCCTTCTAAGGTTTTTGTACAGTGATTCTGTGTTTCCTGTCACTGTGGGCCTCACGGCACAGTAGTACAGAGCAGAGTCTGTCAGTGCAACATAGGATATCTCCAGATCAAACAATAGCCTATCGTTGTCCTTTTTCAAAGTAAATCCAGATTTCTCCATGTATTCTTTGATAAGGAACTGTGGAGGTGAGCTGGGGTACTGGCGATACCAGAAGAAGTTGTCTGCTGAGGTGTAGTTGCATGAGAGAGTCACATTGTCTCCTTGTAGAGCCTGGACTCTGTCCTGGATTGAATGGATTGTTTGTTGATAACTGTCACCTGCATATGTTAAGAATGAAAGGTCAGTAACTACCAGTGTTAAAGTTCCTGGAAATAGCAATATGACTTAATTCATATGAACTGCTAAACATGTTTTGAGGTACATGTTCTTAAAAGGACAGTGCTTCTAAAGTAGAACTCACCAGGAAACAGAGTAAATAAAACCACTAACATGACAAGCTGCATAGTTGATGCTGGATATACCATTCAGATGTTGTAGATCAGCAACAATCAAGAGCCTAAAAGCTGTTGTGTTGATAGATTGTTTCTGATTCTGATGTGCTGCCTGTCAAGCTCCACCTCCTGCTAGAGTGGCACCAAGGACTGAATGAGACAGGAGAAGACCTTCTACTTTACTGGCTCTGTGGAGACCATGAGGACTCAGGCAGAGGAGCCGCAGGTGCTCTGGGTTCTAGGATCAAAGGTCCATGAGAACCACTGTGGTGACACCACCTAAACATGTAAAAATGTCAAATGAAGATAATTTTGTGTTATTATAAATGTGATTATATTATGTCAACTGATTTGATGAATTTTTAATTGCTGTTAGGTTTGACCAGAGTTTGGTTGGTACATTCTTCTAGATTGAAAAATGTTTTTACTTAAAGGGGACATATTATGAAAACAGCACTTTTCCTGGGATTTGGGGTATTGTTTTGGGTCTCTGGTGCTCCCACACGCAAACAAACTGTGGTTTTTTGAGTGAGATATGCATTTCTGAAAGTTCCCCGCCTACAGTTACCAAATGAGCGAGTCAGTTTCGGCGACCCCTTCTACGTAGGAAGGGGGCACATTTGAATATTACCTCTTACTTCCCCACCCCCCTCAATCAGAGCATTGCTAAGATTTTGTGGACAAGCGGACGAGTAGCTCCGGCAGGGGGGGCTTGGCGGCGGCCCTGCAGCTCAGCTCCGGGAGTACAATCCTTTTCTCCGTCGGAGCTGCCGGACTGCGGCCGAAGCTTCGGCGGCAGTCCGGCAGCTCAGCTCCCGGAGTACAATCCCTTTTTCCTCCATGCCTCGGTTCAATATAGACTTCAGAGTCAAGGCTAAAGTTCCTTTCCCCCAATTTGTCTCAACCATGGCAGAGATATCCCCCACTACGAGTATTTACTTGTTGTGGAAGTACCAGAGACGTCAGACGCAGTCTTTATGATTCATAATATCATTCGAGGCGCACATAGCTTTTGGCCGTGATATTAGATATAATACTATATAAATACCTATATATTATATATTATTATTATATTATATTATTTTATATAAATATAGAGCTCCAGGAGTCTGCAAACGGCAACAATCCCTTCTCCTCCATGCTGTGGTTAACTCTGACAGCTCATTGGTCAATGGGCAGCAGCGCATTTGCATTAAAGCTACAGACACCAGAAACAGCGCATTCTGAAGGGACTGAAACAGAGGGGAATAGCGGCAGGCAAGATTTTTTTTCCTAAAACCTATTTCCAGCAGACAGCTTCAAAAACATGTTTTCTGGAACTCATATACTATGTTTACTTGTTGGGAAAGTACCTTAATATGTCTCCTTTAGCGTTGACTCCCTCAGTGACTGTTTTAATGTAGTGTTTTTGGTCAGTGGTACAGCTGATGGCTATTTCATTCAGATGCCCTATTTATGGGAGTAGTTCCACAGTGTTTCATTCACAAGTAAAACCAAAAACCAAAAACGGTATGTTGAGTAAAGTTGATGTTCTGGATGTTGTGGACTGAAAACAACGGTCTCGACTATTCTGTTCAGAACTCGCTGACCTTGATCCTTAATAATATATTAATATATTATTATATTAATATATTAATATAATATATATAATATAATAGATGTATTAATAGATTACCATGGACCATAAAGATCACAACAGAATAAGACGTCAAAAACATCCAATAACCAATAATAATTAAGTGATGATTCAGTCATGCATGGAGTGTGGACCATGAGCTTTTCCTCTTACCAGATAGAAGTGCAGCAATGACAATACACTGCCAGGTTTCCATCTCAATAGCAGGTCTACAGTAACAGGACAAATTATCTGGTACCAGCTGTTATAGAATCAATGACCAAACATTTTAATGAAATTGTTAAAGACCTACTTGATAACACTTACCTCTAGGGGTGGATAAGAGAACTCACCCTCTGAATCAAAGTTAGAAGAGTAACAGTGGAAATATAGATGGTTATTAATTGAATGAGCCATAATGATAAAAGCTCCACAAATGTAAACCAAAATGCTCAAAATAATATGGCTACATATTGCACTGCAGTTATGTCTAAATATTTGGTAATTTGATATAGTTACCTGTATAATTAATAAGGAAATAAATATTGTGATGGGTTTACAAGTTTAGTCAGAAATGTCTGTGCACTGGACTGGGAAGAGGAAAGTGTGTTTAGTGTTCAGCAGGTTTTTGTACAGGGAGTCTGTGATTCCTGTCACTGTGGGCCTCAGAGCACAGTAGTACAGAGCAGAGTCAGACAGCTGCAGGTTCTGGATCCTCAGAGGAACTGATGCGTTTTGGATTTTGGCATCAAATCTGTCATCGTGGAACTCTTCAGCTTCCTTTTCTCCAAATGTAGAGCGTTGTAGCATAAACCTGGGGAAGTCGTTGATTTGTTGTTTGTACCAGAACAAATTTGGATTAGTGTCAGTGGTCTCAAATGTGCAGTCAAGACTAGCTGTGAGTCCTTCAGTGGCAATGAAATCTCCTCTGGTCTGGGTCACTCTTTCTTCTCCTTTACACTCTGGGGAAGAACAGAATATGTGGATCAATGAATTAATCAATTGAGATCAATGATGAGAGGAGGGCCAAAAATAGTCTTTAAAGAGTTACCCAGCCAGAGAGTGAAAATCAGGATGATGGTCAGCCAGTGTTCCATGTTTACAGCAGGAGGGGAAGAGAGAGGAAGATCATTTATGCTCTGATGCAGGAGGACATTGACAGCAGTGGCCCCTCCTCTTCATCATTCATGCAACAGTATCTCAACCACAATGTTCATTAAAAAAAGAAAAATCACTGGCACGTTTCTATGGATCAAAAAGTTATAATTCAGTCAGATTTCCTGCTCATTTGAGTCCTGCTACTGTGGATCATTAGCAGGTGCAACCACAGTCTGATAAACCATGAACATCCACCATCCATCTATTAGAAAGGTGTGGTCGGATTACCACTTCCCTCCTCTTTGAAGAATAGGGATATCATTGCCTTCAGGTTTATGTAAAGGCTCCTCTACACTTTCTATCACTGTGTTCTCAAGACATTTTATGAAAAAAAAGAAAAAAAAAGATGAACACACAAAAAACATCAGAATAAAATATCTAAAACATCCAATCATCATGATTCAGTCATATGGGTAGTGTGACACATGAGGTTTTCATCCTACCAGATAGAAGTGCGGCCATAATAATACACTGCTATGTTTCCATCTCAACAGCAGGTCTACAGCAACAGAAGAAACGATCTGGTGTTCAGCTCAAGTATTAGACTTATTATCTCCAGGGTACCAGCTGATAAAAACACACAATGACCAAACATGTTTAATAAATAGTTCAACAACTACTTGATAATACTGACATCTACTGGTTGATATGAAAACTCACCTTCACCTTCAATGAGATATGCATTCGACACAAATAAAATAAACAATTTGAATGTGAATATTTCAAACAAGATAATGTAAAGACAAAAAATGCAGACACATTTTAAGGTATCTTGATTGTGGTGAAAATGTATAATTAATTAGGAGTCATTGTTATGATGAGCTGATGTGTTTTGTGCGTACTGTTTGCGTACTGTTCTCAGGGGAAGAGGAAAGTGTGTTTTGTGCTTAACAAGTTTTTGTACAGGGAATCTGTTTCTGTCACTGTGGGCTGCAGAGCACAGTAGTACAGAGCAGTCTGTCACTGCAGCAGAGGAGATCTTCAGATTCAAACCAGTCTTCTCTTCAATCAGTTCAGTAGAAAACCTTTTGTCTGAACCAAGAGACTCAGCTGTCTTGTTGATACCAAGCCCTGAGATGGACAGCAGGAACTGTTGAGGTTCTCCAGGATGCTGACGGTACCAGAAGAAATAATCGTTCCCTGTGGCATTTGTAGAGAGCATGTAGGACAGAGTAACAGTTTTGCCTTCTAAACTGTTCTCTTTCTGCTTGACAGGAGTGAGGTCCACACTGTTAACACCTGTAAAGATAAGGTTAATCTGTAAACATGTTGCCATGGAGACACAAGTTCCCTTTAATTTTTAGAATATCTGGTCGGCCATGACGTAGCTGTTAATTTACAAACTACAAAAAGAAAGAGGACTGCCATCATTTCAAACACCATGGGAGCCCTGATGCTCAACATGCTACCTCTATATCACTGTTGCAACATAATGTTTCTTCACTAGACTCCTGGTGAATTTACCTCTCCAGATGCCCCTCCCCTGAAGCACAGTTGAAAGCAATGACAAATGATCTTCAAGTTCCTTGTAAGGTTTTGGTACTGGGAGACTGTGTTTCCTGTTAGTGTCGGCTGCAGAGCACAGTAGTACAGATCAGAGTCTGTCACAGTAGCAGCAGAGATCTCGAGAGCAAACACTTGTCTTTCACTGGCCTTTTTCAAGGTAGATCCAGATACCTCCATGTATTCTTTGATAAGGAACTGTGGAGGTGAGCTGGGGTACTGGCGATACCAGAAGAAGTTTGTTGCGGAGTATTTACAGGAGAGAGTCACGTTTTCTCCTTGTAGAGCCTGTACTCTTTCCTGGATTGAGCGGATTGTTTGCTGATGACTTTCACCTGCAGATATTAGGAATGTAAAAGTCATTAACGACCATAATGTTGAAGATCACTAACACTATGAATGAATTCATATGAACTGCTAAACCTGTATTGCGGCCAGTAGCGGGCCGTGCATTTCACACCTAGGCCTTCAGTGGTGTCCTACATGAACTAATCCACCTCTTAATGCCACATTATGACTCCACTGCTATAGAAACCATCAATATGACACAGAAATGCAGTATAACAGTGTTATGTTCTACTAATGTTATGTTCTAATAACATGGTCACACTGTGATACATGGGTTTGCTGTATGTTGCTAAATAGTGGTTACGGTTCCTTTAAGAGACTGTGGGATTATTGTGGGATGCGACGTTACGTGTAATGCGCGCGCATTGTAAAACAAGGAAGTGTTGATCGACACATGAGACTGAAGTAAAGAAATGCAGTGTACGTTCTGAAGCAACACGTGTGCGTGTCAGTCTTTCACACACAACAAACAGGGCGTTGCATCACAGACAGGTATCTCATGTAGCAAGAAAGAATGCCATTACTTAAGCAAGAAACCCAATTAGGAAAATTCAACAAGTCTATTTTCACTGTAGCCACAGCTGCCATACATACATCATCTCCAGCAGAAACGTCAATATTAACCTAATTAACTGACAAAAATATTAAAACGTTTAAATAAAATGCATTACTCACCAAAAGTACTGATTGTTTGTACGCAAAGTCCATCCTCCTTTCTTTCCTCAAGAAGAGTTTGATTACACTGTTGTAGTTTATCTGTGCGTTTCAGTTCCAACAATAAGACCCTTCCTTTCGCCATGGAGGCTAATGCTGAAAGTCGAGTCTGTCCAGTCGTGTTTCTGGAGTAAGTTTTAATTCGCTACAGGGAATCGCTTTATTTATTTATTATTCGCTTTATTTTAGTTTGTGCCGGTAGCTATCGATGCTTTGCTGGCTCTCTGACAGTCTAGTACCTCTCTGACCATCAAATCAAAGGACGTGAAAATGCCGACGTCACTGGACGCCTGCTAGATGGCCTCGGTCAGAGTGGCGACACTTCCATTGGACTCCGTTGTAGCGCCTACTTCCGGGGTATGGAGCCTCGAATAGTTCCAAACAACCATTTTACGGCGTAGGAGATCATTCATTTCCATTGCTGGCCGCCGAGTAACTTCTGAGGTACATTGATTAAATAGCTACCTCTTTTGAATTATCAACTGTCTATATTGTATCAGAGGCCCTTTATGATGCATATACTGATATTTATTTGTATATGCACAGCGTAATTATATATATATTTGTCTTGGTAGACGACCGTTTGCCTGCTAGTTTGTTAGCTCAACTTCGCCATCTGTGAAGGTATCTCCAGGGGTAAATTGATTAAATAGCTACCTCTTTTGAAATTTCAGCTGTCTATATTGTATCAGGACCTTTATGAGGAATATACTGATATTTATTTGTATATGCACAGCGTAATTATATATATTTTTATCTTGGTAGACGACCGATTGCCTGCTGGTTTGTTAGCTCGACTTCGCCGTGTGATGGTATCTACACCAACAATTACAAAGTTCAGTAGTGAATCTAACTTTTAGTTAGTTAGTTATTATATTATATTATATTATTATTATTATTATTATTATTATTATTATTATATTATTATATTATAGGATAATTTAGGTTGATTTAAGGAAGGGTTTTATGATGCGATAGCTAGTAGAAATAACAGTGTGTTTGTTTAATTATATCGTGGAAAGGGTGATGTTCAGCACATGAAGCCCTACAGATGCCGCCGCTTCAACAATGCTGATTATGATGGGCAGTCAATTTAACCTCTATGGCTTTTTCGTTTTAACTTCTTGTTGACTGAATTGTTTCTCTTTCTTAGTGCCAAATTGATTCTTTCTTAGTGCCAAATTGATTATTTTTTGTTTTGTAAGAGCCCTCTGCTCTCCTTCTCATTATTTTTTCCTTTTTAGTTGCCTTATTAGGTGAAAAACTCATTATTCCACCAAAACAAATCAAGTCATTGTGAGATTTTACATGTTTTATACACAGAAATTAGTGTGACTGCTGATGCTGTTGGTGGATGCTGTTGGTGGCTGCTGGTGGTGGCGGCTGACGACGTTTGCTGATGGTGGTGGCTGGTGCTGGCGTTGGCTGCTGGTAGATGCTGCTTGTTGTGACTGCTGGAATAAGAGGAGGCTGGGGGCTGCGGACGGTGGGCCAGGAATGGAGAGGCCAAATACATCCATGGCAATCAGTAAGCCGGTTGGCAGTGGCCTAGATGTTATGACCTCAGGTGAGGAAGTCTGCTTTGTTGAAATTGCCTTCTTAGTCTGACTCTTGCTTCCAAGGTACCCCTTATTATGCTTGTTTACCTTCCTCTCAGCCCTGATGCAGTTTGACTGAATCCTTAACCTCAGCCTGATATATGTTGACAAGATTTTTTTTTTCAGCTCATGGCATGAGGGAAGGTTGCTGTCCAGACCCATGGCCTCTCTTTCCAGCTGTGCCACTACATTGGAGGACTGCATGAGGGAATCACTCGTCTGAGAACAGAACAGCTGCTCCACGTTCTGCAGGAGAGTGAACACCTCATCGGATGGACGGTATAATGCTACCCTTTTAAATTCTTTTAATTCAAGTAATGCAGCTCTCTCACTTGCGGTGTTGGTGACTTTTTCCACCAGTGCACACTTGCATTCCTCACAGAGTGAGAAGCCGATAACCCTCTTCACTATGTATCCTGCCAGGTGGTAGAGGACACAGGACTCGGTCTTTGTCATGTCAGGTGGTGATGGGTCTACCAGCTGCTCCACTCTCACAACCTCAGAAGCACTGCAGCTGCTGTTCTGGGTGTCCAGGAAGTCCGCCAAGTGGTCTGATGCGTCATCCAGGTAACTGCCAGTATGTGCTGTGGAGAGGAACTGCCCTACAGTGACAGCCCGTAGTGCATAGTGGAACTCCACAGGTGTCGGGACAGAGTTCCTCTGACGTATGCAAGAAAACGTATTTTCTAGGCAGTCCTGTGTGAACCGGCTTGTGAGAACAAATTTGTGCCCTTGTCTCAACAGATCTTGCTGGACCTCCAGAATTGTTGTTGTGGCCATCACCAGTCCAGTCTGGACTGGTTTCCAGCTGCCCTGGGGACCGATCTTCAGGCCCCGAAAAAGATGGATCGAGTCGCGGAGGAAGCTGATGGCCTTTTCATACTCTTCCATCTTGAAATGACTGAGGGCACAAACAACATTGCGGGATGACATGAGGTCAAACCAGTGGTCCATCTTCTCCAAAAACCATGACGTTGTAAGGTAGGACTGTGGTCTGCGCTCCTCCTCCACCATGTACCTCAGGGCTGCACTTGTTGACTTGCTGAATACGTGCATTGCTGAACTCACCTTCATCTTTTCAAAATGGCTAGGCTCCAGGACACCTCTGGACAGATTGGGTGCCAGCTTAAGTGCCATGCCCTCCTGGAAGGACACCAGATCCTTTAAGGGGGCAACAGAGACTTCACTCGATGCCAGCTGCTCCTTTTCCACCACATCCTGTGGTATGGTGATGATGTGACCACGGACAATGGCACTCTTCAAGTTCATGACGAGATGAGGAACGTCAGGCATGAAATGGAGGCGCTGGCTTGGCTCAACAGGATGCTGGATCCATGGCTTGTCATAGGTCACCCCAAAGGACTTCCACATTGCTCTATTGGGGCTCCCCATGTCTGTGGTGATGTTCAGTACATGAAGCCCTACAGATGCCGCTGCTTCAACAATGTTGATTATGATGGGCCGGTAAACTGCTCCATTGGTGGAATTGCCACTATAGTGGTAAGCCACAACTTGTTTCCACCGTGTTGTAACTCCAGCCAGCATAAACACCAGTGCATGTGTCGCTTGTCCTTTGTGCTCAGGCAGTGTGACATTGCCAAATAGCCTCCCCGTTCCCAAATGGAGCTCCACGCCTGGAGTAATGGACATCTCATCTAAGGTGAGCACACACTCTCTCTCCATTTCCGTCATACCACCTGCCTTCAGCCTCAGCATCTCAAACACTTCGCCCAAAACTCCTGGCTCCAGTTTTACGTGCTGCATCCTCCTTTGCAGCGTCCGGATGTTGGGCAGCGGAATATGCATTCGCTGGAGGGTTTTGTAACCAGTGGTGCCAGCAGTAAATTTAACCTGTATGGCTTTTTTAATTGTCTCCTTTCCCCACCGTATTTGTCTATTTTCCTGTCCAAGGGCTCTAATTTGGTCGGAATTAAACACTTGTTTTAAATTCTTGTTGACTGAATTGTTTCTCTTTCTTAGTGCCAAATTGATTCTTTTTCGTTTTACAAGAGCCCTCTCTGCTCTCCTCAATAATTTTTCCTTTTCTAGTTGCCTTATTAGGTCCTCCACAGTCGCCCCATCAGTCCCTGGCAGTCTGGTCCCTGGAGCAGCAGTCCCTGGAGCAGCTGGCCCTGGCAAAGTTATTACTTCACTGTTGACCCCTGACTGACTGGCCCTCGGCACACACATCCCTGGATCACCTGCCCCTGGATCACCTGCCACTGAATCACCTGCCACTGGCAATGTGGCCTCTTGATTTCTCTCTCTGTCTCCTGTCATGTCCCTTTCAATGCTCTTGAAATCCACCTCAATTTCTCCCTCAATCTCTGTAAAAATTACAAGGTAATGTTGCTGTTATATGTATTTTGCCTTTGCATTTGCAACTACTGTCATCTCCAATGTAAGAAAATGAATTGAAGCGAAACATTTCTGTAATGTGAATTAAATTATCTGCCACAATCAGAAACCAATAAAATGTATAAATGGATCTACCGGCGAATAGTGTCTTATCTACATTGTGTGCAAATCCTCAGAGAATCCCTGCCTTCTGGTTGTTTTTTAAACTGAATGTACAAATATGAATTAGGTAATCTCATTCGGTGTGTAGTCTATCCTTGAATTACATGAAATGGGGAATATTGTTAGCTGCATGGATCATACCGAAGTTTAATTTGGCGCAATATGTGTGGTCCGTTGCACTTGTATCCAGAGGCACCCTCACAGAAGGGGGTTTCCTCCTTCGGTTTAGGGCGATGGATGAAAATTGTTGGGACTGCATCGGGCCTCAACTTCAACATCCCAACTACTTTTGTGGCTTTCAATTGGTCATTTTCAAAGTGTACCTGTAGGTAGGCTTGTAAGTTTCATCAGTTTCCATTGCACTTCAAATATCATTGGAAATTTGGAAAGTCATAATTCTCTACACTTACAATTAGTATGCCCTTTGAAATGCTAGCAAGTGATCTGAACATTAGTTACGTTACATAGTTTGTGACTGTTGCTGACTGTCAGTAAGTTTTGACGGCTGACCATTGCCATCCATTTTTTCCTGCGCTCTTGGTCCTTGGGGAAGCCGTACATGTGGTAACCCTTCTCGGACCGATTGGAGCATCCAAATGCTGCACAGCCAACCATGGTATGACCATTTATCTATAAAATGTTAGTTGTAACCAATGAATCATGACACCATTGAAGATCACAGAGCGGGTAACAACTGTTCCTCAACCACTTATGCCCCGACTTATGAGAATAGGTTAGAGTTCATGACCAAACGAGGATCCTCCCTCCTAAACCCATTTTGAATTTGCTCAGGGCTATTATAAGTAATGTAATGGCATAAAGTATAGTATATTTGCAACGTTATATGTTAATGGTTTGCCCTAAGTATATAGTGTTCCCTGCTGTGTCCATTGTTGAATCTGTTCACACAATCGCAATCACTTGTTCTTGTTGTCACACTAATTGTTTAATAAAAAAAATACAATTTCATTCATCCAAGCGTAATGAGTTGTTATTCTTTAATATATTTGATACTTTGTTTGGCTTATATCTTTAAATGATCATGGTAGAACATCTTGAATACTTTGATTAAAAAACAGATGTAAGGTAAAAGTTAAGGTTAGGCCAGTATGCTAACACGAACGTGAAGCTTTCCCCCCAAAACTTAAAAACGTATCTAATAGCTTTCAGTTGTCCCCCTACCACTCTAAAACGGACATTTATAAATATGCAATAATGCAATAATGCAGTAAAAAAATAATAACAGTCAGACAAATACTTGTATGTGTTTTTTCATTCATATTTACCATTCAATATTGAAATCTCTGCTGTCGTCCCATAGAATAACATTGAAAGCGCGGCGTGTTTGGAACTATTGAGGCTTACATGAACCACGTGACAACCACGTGACCACCCTGTCGGCGAGATCATAGCGTGTCGCAACTCTCTCTCTATAGCTCTGGCCTCGGTGTTGCCAACTCGAAATCTGATTGGTTAAAGCAACAGTCATTGCCACTTACTTTAAGCTACAGACGCCAGCACTATGATTCTGAAGGCGTCAAGGCAAATGTTTTTGGCCCTGGCAACACATGATGGCTGAAATATGATTGGATAAAAGCTCTAACATAGTGTACACTAGTGGAAGCAGCGCAACCAAGAGAAAAGCTATTAAATGAATGAATAGACTATTGGAAATAATTTAATACATATTCATGGAAAAAAATATATTAAAACATAAGTCAGTGATTCTGATGGTGTTTAGGCCAGCAGAGAAGGCCTTGCTGGCCCTGACAGCCCACCACTGATTGCGGTCCATGTCTTAACAAGACAGGTGTTCTAAAGCAGAACTCACCAGTAAACCCAACAAATAAAACCACTAACATGACGAGCTGCATTGCTGATAGTGGAGACCAATCCCATGTTGTATAGCATCAACAATCAAGAGTCTAAAAGCTGTTGTGGTTATAGATTGTTTCTGATGTGCTGCCTGTTAAGCTCCACCTCCTGCTAGAGTTGCGCCAAGGACTGAATCAAAGTCAATTAATGGTTATTAATTGAATGAGCCATTATGATAAAAGCTCCACAAATGTACCACAATTTTCAAACCAAAATATTCAAAATAATACGGCTACAGATTGCACTGCTGTTATGTCTAAATATTTGGTAATTGGAAAATAGTTACCTGTATAATAAATTCGAAAATAAATATTGTGATGGGTGTACAAGTTTAGTCAGAAATGTCTTTGCACTGAACTCAGGGGAAGAGGGAAGTGTGTTTTGTGCTCAGCAGGTTTTTGTAAAGGGAGTCTGTGTTTCCTGTCTCTGTGGGCCTCAGAGCACAGTAGTACAGAGCAGAGTCAGACAGCTGCAGGTTCTGGATCGTCAGAGGAACTGATTTATTTTGGATTTGGGCATCAAATCTGTTTTTGAGGAACTCTGCAGCATTATCTCCTTCTCCAATTGTAAAGCGTCGTAGCATGAACCTGGGGAAGTCGTTGATTTGTTGTTTGTACCAGAACAAATACACATTAGGGTCAGTGGTCTTAAATGTACAGCGAAGACTAACTGTGAGTCCTTCAGTAGCCATGACATCCTCTGAGTTCTGTATCACTATGTCTTCTCCTTTACACTCTGGGGAAGAACAGATGATGTGGATTAACAAGAGTCAACAAGAGTCTTTAAGGAGTTACCCAGCCAGTGAGTGAGAACTAGGATGAGTCCACATAATAGACAGGATAGATTAACATGGGCCATAAAAAATACAACATAATAAAATGTCTAAAACATCCAATAACCAATAATAATAATAATTTATAATTCAGTTGTATATGTACTGTGAAGCATAAGGCTTTCACCTCACCAGATAGAAGTGCAGCAATAATAATCCACAGCCAGGTTTCCATCCCAACAGCAGGTCTACAGCAACAGGAGAAACGATCTGGTGTTCAGCTCAAGTGTCACATTTATTATTTTCATGGTATCAGCTGTTAAAGGCACAATGACAAAACATGTTGATGAAATAGTTAAACACCTACTTGATAATACTGACTCCTAGTGGTGGATAAGAGATCACCTTCAGTATAGATTCGTTATTAGTTAATGATTTATAAACCCAAATATGGTAATCTTTAATATTCCAAATATTATGGAAAGATAATGAACTGCAGAATGTTTTAAAAATGTTTTGATTGTGTTGAAAATGCTCCAGAGTGTAACGGATGTGTTGTCTTAATTCAGTCATGTCTCGGTACAGGTCTCAGGTGAAGAGGGAAGTATGTTTTATGCTTTTTGTACAGGGAGTCTGTGATTCCTGTCACTGTGGGCTGCAGAGCTCAGTAGTACAGAGCAGAGTCATGCTGCTCGAGATTCTGAACTGATGTAGCCTTGTCCTACCAGACTCTCGTACATTTCATTTGCACAGAGAGTCTGGCCTCTCTCCATTGACAAACGTTATCTCACTTGAAGGCGGGTGTCTGTTGGAGTTTAAAGCTATTGGATCTGCCCAGGGCCACTCTGGATCTGCCATAACCAATCCCTAACGTTTGACTACAACTCAAACTAGAACACGATCTCAAAGTCATTGTTCTCAGCCACTCCCTCTGTTCGCTGATTGGACCCGCAAAATGTGGCCGGAGAAAACCCGCGAATATACCGCAAACCCAGACGTAGCATTGAAGGGAAATGAAAATCAAGCGGAAGTACGTCGGCGGGCGGAGCCAGGCTAGAACTGATGTTTTGCAATGCATGGACCCTGAGATATACAGCCGGAACTGGGGAGGTTCTCCAGGATACTGATGGTACCAGAAGAAATCATCGCTGCCAGTAGCAGCTCTAGAGAGCCTGTAGGACAGAGTACCAGTTGTATCTTCTAAACCAGGGGTTCTCAAAGTTTTGACAGCTGAGGGCCAATTAGGATCTGCCAAATCAATGTAAATGTCGTAATCTGATGAGAGAATAACATGAATGCACTTAACCTCTTTAGATTGTCAGACAAGATACTTGTGGTCATGGATCCAATGGGAAAGGAAGGTCTTCATGGTCGTAAACTCCTACAAAACTGGAGGCAACAGTGCTTGTGATAAAGTTCCAACTTTAAAAACATACAGATTGGTCTGATTTGATGAAGACCTATGCGATTTCACACCAGAAATTTTGAATATCTTTCATGTTAAGAGAATTGGCCTGCTACACGCTCCCTGTGTTTTTTTCTTCCTTTTTTTTAAAAACAAAAATTAGGAATATCTTGAGGATTACAGACTGTGGAGACAAGGGAGCAACATGGACGGTGCAAACAATGCAGCACAACAAGCAGCAAGATTCCAGCAGCTGTGGGATTTTAGTGTTCAGGGAAAACATGTTTGTACTAATTGTACAGCCATTTATAAGTAACTTACTTATTAACTTACTGTTGCAATCTAAAATGCAATTTTGCAGTTTGCAGAGGATTTTCTCCGGTACGGAGACATCAGTGATGTCCAGACATCTCCACGGGCTGTTCATCAGGCACGGTTACATGTTGCTACTGCACTGCTTCAGTGTGAAATCAGTGTGAATGTCACTGGCATCAAACACTGCACCAGATCAGTGCCATCAAAATAGTTTTGTAGTCAAAATCCATACAAATTCCCTCACCTTAGTCACATAAGGTGATCAGTCTGTGTGGGTAATGTACTATAAAGCAAGGTTACTTTTTACATTGTTAAACATATTTATTACACTTTTATTTTAATTGTTATTTGTTCAGTGCTACAGAAAACATGCTTTCAGTGTCTATATAGCATAAACAATAGGGAGGTATTTGTGACACATATATATATTTAAGGATACTATGTGTGAATACTTTTCCAAAATGTTTTTTTTTTTATTCACAAATTATACATTTGTAGTGTACCATGATTTATTTACTCACAGAATGATTGGAGTTTTAAAAGCTTATGAAAACCATTGTTTCTAGGGAATGCAGAGGACTTCTGTGTGGTGTGCTCCTTTGCCGAACAAAATGCAGATGAGAGCATGATTGAAAAGGTAAAGTATACCGTAAAATATGTGCTTTGTATTATTAATTGACTCAAAAATGTGTGTGCATAATACCATACAATGTATCTCATTGTAAATTGTAATGCTCTTTTAACTGTTTTATTTGGTAGGTGCTGTGTGGATTGTGCAGTCGGTGGGCACCTTTTGAGTGTGCCCAATATGCCCATGAAAATAAGGCTGTATATATTTGCAAAAAATGCCTTAAAATAAAATAAAGATTTGAGATGTTTTGAATAATTATTATCTATTGTATATCTAAAACACACACACAGAATCCCATTCACAAATATATACAAGTTTTAACAATACTGTCACGACTCAGAGCGGGAATCAATTGCAGATCAAAAAGGACTTATTTCCAAACAGTCCAGCAGGTAAATCCGATTCCAGTAACAGGCAGGGTTTCATAAACAGGCAGGCAGGCAGACAGAAACAGACGGACAGGTACGGGCAAGAGATCCAAAACCGATAGGCAGAAGACTTAGTCCAAAACAGGCAGGGTTCAAAACCAGGAAGAACAGTAAACTATAAAAAGCTTCACGCTAGTCTCACTCACGTGGCAGTCAGGTAGCAAACAGTACATACCGTGACGATCTGACAAACTGAACAGAAAGGGCAGTGTTTAAATACTCCAATCAATACCCAATGAGAGACAGGTGAGCAGAGAAACAACAGGTAGGGGGAGACAAAAACAACAGTCCATGCGAGGATCCTGACAGTACCCCCTCCTCTACCAACGCCTCCTGGCGTTGACCGTGGAAGGAGCAGGGTGCTGACGGTGAAAGTCTTTGATGAGCGAGGGGTCAACAATGTTCCGGGCAGGGACCCAGCTCCTCTCCTCGGGGCCGTAGCCCTCCCAGTCCACCAGGTACTGGTGGCCCCGACCCCGACGGCGGACAATGAACAGGCGGCGAACCATGTACACCTCAGACCCATCAACGAGTCTGGGGGGTGGGGGGGGTTTGGGGTCGGGGTTGGGACCCAGATGCCTACCCCGGAAGGGCTTGACACGGGACACATGGAAGGTGGGGTGGATGCGGCGGAGGGCAGGAGGGAGGTTCAAGCGAACCGCAGAGGGATTGACCACCTTGGAGATGGTGTAGGGGCCAATGAAGCGTGGGTTCAATTTTGGGGAAGTCACCTTCAGGGGAAGGTCACGTGTGGAAAGCCACACCTGCTGCCCCTGGGCGTAGTGGGGAGCCCTGCTGCGGTGACGGTCTGCCTGACTCTTCGTTCTGGTCTGTGTGCGAAGAATGGCGGCCCGGGTCCGCCTCCACGTTCTGCGACAGCGTCTGATAAATGTCTGTGCTGAGGGAACCCCAACCTCCTCCTCCTGGGCCGGGAACAATGGAGGCTGGTAGCCGAGGCAGCACTGGAACGGTGACAGACCAGTTGCAGCAGATGGCAAGGAGTTCATGGAGAACTCCACCCATGGCAGCTGAAGGCTCAAGGCTGTAGGGTCCTGTGACGTCAGGCACCGCAATGCTGTCTCCATCTGCTGGTTGGCTCGCTCTGTCTGGCCATTTGACTGGGGATGAAAACCTGAGGACAGACTGACCTTAGCACCAAGAAGGTTGCAAAAAGCACGCCAAAAATTAGAGGTGAACTGGGGACCTCTGTCTGAGACCACATCCACTGGGAGCCCGTGTAGCCTGAAGACATGCTGCACAAGTAAGTCTGATGTCTCTTTGGCAGAGGGTAACTTGGGTAAGGGAACCAAGTGCACAGATTTGGAAAAGCGGTCAACAATAGTGAGGATTGTTGTGTTACCGTGAGAAGGTGGCAAACCAGTGACAAAGTCCAGGGCAATGTGGGACCAGGGTCTCCTGGGTACTGGTAGGGGTTGCAGTAAGCCGGCAGGTGGTTGGAGTGATGGTTTATTCCGGGCACATACAGAGCAGGCCTCCACAAACTCACGCACACTCCCCTCCATAGCAGGCCACCAGAAGCGTCGCTTGATTAGCGCAGTGGTGCGTCTGACACCCGGGTGGCAGGCCAGCTTGGATGAGTGACCCCATTGCAGGACCTGGGGGCGGACGGATTGTGGTACAAAAAGACGGTTAGGAGGGCAAGCCCTGGTGCCGGACTCACCAGACAGGGCTGTGCGGACAATGGTACGGACGTTAGAAGAGGGATGAAGAGGAGTGACGCTCACCAGTAATCCCCCTTCTACGGACGAGCGTTGCCTTTTTGCTGGGCATTGAGCGGAGTAGTGGCCCGGTTTACCACAATACATGCATGAATTGGTGTCCCTTCTTCTCTGTCTCTCAGCTGGGGACAGATGGGTACGGTCCACTTGCATGGGCTCTGGTACACTGGGGTCAGCTGGCACTGGCAGGGATGGGAGAGGGGCCCCCGAGGAGGATGACCTCGGAGGAGGACGGAACTCTCGCTCCCCGGCGCGTTGCTTCAGGCGTTTGTCCACTCGGATGGCAAGCTCAACGAGGTCGTCAAAGGTGGAAGGTAGTTCGCGGGTGGCGATCTCATCCTTGATGGCTTCAGAGAGTCCATAGAGGAAGGCATCGTACTGTGCATCTGGATTCCAGCCACTGGTGGTGGCGAGGGTGCGGAAGTCTATAGCATAGTCGGAAGCAGAGCTCTTGCCTTGACGGATCTGCAACATCACTCTGGCAGCCTGTCTCCCATGCACCGAGCGATCAAAGACCTTCTTCATCTCACCTATGAATGCCTGATAGCTGAGGCAGACTGGGGAGTTGGAGTCCCAAACCGCAGTTCCCCACTCTCTTGCACGACCCGTCAAGAGGGTTATGATATATGCGACCCGGGACTGATCCGACGGAAAGGTGCCGGGTTGCAGCTGGAACGTCAGCGAACATTCAGCGAACGATCTGCATGTTCCTGGTTCCCCGGCATAAAGTGCAGGAGCTGGCAGTTGGGGTTCTCGGAGCGGGTTACCAGATGGACCGGGTGGGTCGGGCGGTGTTGGCAGTTGAGGCTGGGGTGGCAGCACCAGGGCCAGTTGGACCTGCGGCAGCTGGGCAGCCAGGTCTCCGATGTGGGTGGTGATGGCCTCCAAAGACCTCTCAAGTGTCTCAAACTGGGCTTGATGTCAACCGAGAAGCACTCCTTGCCTCTCCAGCGCAGTCTTCACCTGAATCAGATCTGCTGATTCCATCTTGGTCAGATCGTACTGTCACGACTCAGAGCGGGAATCAATTGCAGATCAAAAAGGATTTATTTCCAAACAGTCCAGCAGGTAAATCCGATTCCAGGTACAGGCAGGGTTTCATAAACAGGCAGGCAGGCAGACAGAAACAGACGGACAGGTACAGGCAAGAGATCCAAAACCGATAGGCAGAAGAATTAGTCCAAAACAGGCAGGGTTCAAAACCAGGAAGAACAGTAAGCTATAAAAAGCTTCACGCTAGTCTCACTCACATGGCAGTCAGGTAGCAAACAGTACATACCGTGACGATCTGACAAACTGAACAGAAAGGGCAGTGTTTAAATACTCCACCAATCAATACCCAATGAGAGACAGGTGAGCAGAAAAACAACAGGTAGGGGGAGACAAAAACAACAGTCCATGCGAGGATCCTGACAAATACTTTGCTACACTTTTCTTGTTGAAGTTATTTATTTAGTTTAATTGATTATTGATGGGTTTTTTGTGTTCATATTTTTTACATTACGTACATTGCACATACTGTACCGCTGAAATCTTCAATATACGTTATAAAACAGCATCAACAGCGTACATGGGGTGGGTAGTGGTGTAAAATAATGTGATTCTGCACTGGGAGCATTATTTGATAGAGGCGATTGGTCTATCAACATACGGTACTCCTGAAATCTTCAATAAAGACGTTATAAACAAGCATCAAAATATGCTCCCCATATTCTTACAGTGTACATAGGGTAGGTAGTGGTGTAAAATAACGTGATTCTGCAGTGGGAGCATTATTTGATAGAGGCGATTAGTCTATCCACATAAAGCACTTGTTACGACACGTCCTGCTACACGGTTCAACACCTCCATCTAGTGGCCGCTTGGCGCCATTGGTACTCACCCTCTCAACACACCTGTCTGCAATCGCCGTTCCCTACTTAAGCCAGGGATCTCCAATCAGCCGGCGCCAGTTCGTTGTTTACTACACCTCAGTCAGTATCGGTCCTACCAGCGTTTAATCAAGTCCGGTCCGTTTTCCCAGTCTTCCAGTAACCCTCTTTCCTCTTCCATAGTTCTCTGTCCGTCACCCTGTTTACCCATTGCCGATTCCTCGCCTGCCTGACTACCCGCCTACCGCCGAGCCCCTGACTGCCTGCCTGTTGCCGAATCCTCGCCTGCCTGACAACCGCTTTCCTAGCCCCGGCTTGTCGTTACCCCTTGTCCCAATAAACCCCATTTCCTTTCCATCCCGTCTCTGCCTCCCTGTGTCAAGTCTTTGGGTCCTCTCGTCCTGTCCCCATCACAGTACGAACTGGCCAATCATGGAACCAGCTGACACAGAGGCTTGTCGCCAGATGATCTCCCGCCAAGGGACTCTCCTGGGCCAACATGACCAAGTCCTGCAGGAGATCACCTTCACTCTCCGTGAGTTGACCCAAACTGTCCACTCCCAGCTCCCCGTCACCCCGGAACCACCATTCCCAGTCCGTGATTCATCGGATTCCCCCTGGGAGCCGTTCATTTCAGCCCCCGAGCGCTACGAAGAGGACCTGGGATCCTGTCGGTCATTCCTGCTACAGTGCTCTCTGGTGTTCGAGATGCAGCCCCAGACCTACCCCAATGAGAAATCTCGGATCGCTTACCTGATCGGCTCATTGCGGGGGGAGGCTCTCGCATGGGCAGCGGCCGTGTGGAAACGCGGTTCCGCGGTCTGCTCCGACTACTCCGCCTTCACCGAGGAGATGCGGAAGGTCTTCGATCACCCGGTCCGGGGCAGAGAGGCCTCCCAACGTCTCCTGCATCTTCGCCAAGGATCCCGCAGCGTTGCCTCCTTCGCGGTCGAGTTCTGCACCCTTGTGGCTGAGAGCGGCTGGAACAAGGAGGCTCTGCAGGGGTTTTTTCTGAACGTGCTTAGCAGTGACATTAAGGACCAGTTGACCTCCCGGGAGGAGGCCTCGGATCTGGATCACCTGATCACTCTCGCTATATGGGTGGACAATCGCTTACGCGAACGCCGCAGAGAGAGGGGTCAATACTCGTTCCCCACTTCCTCTTTCGAGCCATCTGCAGTTCCTCGGCCCCCTCCTTTGTTTCCGTGCCACCCCACAACGAGCGGACACGCTCTCCCGAGCCCATGCAGATCGGACGCACACATCTATCCCCCGAGGAGAGGGAACGCCGTATGCGCTCCGGAGCCTGCCTCTACTGTGGGCTATCAGGCCATCTCCGGTCAGGATGTCCCTCTCTCTCGGGAAAAGAACGGGCTTGCCAGTAACCCGAGGGATCCTGGCGAGCCGCTCCCGTAATCCCTCGGCCTCCCATCCCCACCTGGAGGCGGTTCTCCTGTGGCAGGATCAAATCCACCCGCTCTCTATCCTCCTAAACTCCGGAGCAGATGAGAGCTTTTTTGATCGGGAGTTGGTTCGCCGAATGAGGATCGAGACCCAGGCGCTAGACGGGAGGACACTCACACGGGTGGAGCGCCGTACCGTTCCGGTCAACCTGCTTGTTTCGGGGAATTACCTCGAGTATCTCCCTTCTTGTGATTACCAGCCCCTTCTCCCCAGTCGTTCTAGGTTACCCCTGGCTTCAGTTACACAACCCCCAGATCGATTGGAGAGCAGGACGAGTCATGTCGTGGAGTACACACTGTCTGTCCCAGTGCTTGCGGTCCGCCCAGTCTCCTCGGGCGCCAGAGCTCGAGTCTGCTGCCGCACCTCCTAACCTGTCCTCAGTCCCGGAGGAGTACCACAACCTTGGGGCAGTGTTCAGCAAAATCCACGCCTTGTCCTTG
The DNA here is from genome assembly GCF_949987615.1 of Pollachius pollachius. Lineage (NCBI taxonomy): Eukaryota > Metazoa > Chordata > Actinopteri > Gadiformes > Gadidae > Pollachius > Pollachius pollachius. The sequence goes on along the minus strand of NC_136947.1, from coordinate 14,348,056 downwards.
CCTACTCACCGTCCTTATGACTGTGCCATTGACCTCCTTCCCTGAGCCCCCCTCCCTGGCAGCCGCCTGTTCAATCTCTCTCGTCCTGAATGGGAGTCAATGGAGGAGTACATCGGGGAATCCCTCGCTGCTGGAATAATCCGCCCATCCTCCTCACCTGTAGGAGCGGGATTTTTCTTTGACGGCAAGAAGGATGGCTCGCTTCATCCCTGTATCGACTACCGCGGCCTGAACGACATCACCGTGAAGAACAAGTATCCCTTGCCCCTCATCAGTTCCGCCTCCGTCCCCCTCCACGGTGCCTCCGTCTTCTCCAAGTTGGAGCTGCGCAACGCGTATCACTTGGTGCGTATCCGGGAGGGAGAAGGTGGAAGACCGCGTTCAACACCCCACTAGGCCTCTTCGAGTATCTAGTCATGCTCTTCGGTCTCACCAACGCCCCCGCTGTCTTCCAGTCCCTGGTAAATGATGTCCTCTGGGACATGTTGAACCACACTGTCTTTGTCTATATTGACGATATCCTTATTTTTTCGAAGTCCGTGGAGGAGCACAGGGTTCACGTCCGGTTCTGCAGAGGTTGCTGGAGAACAGACTATACGTCAAGGCAGAGAAGTGCGAGTTTCACGCCTCCTCCATCCCATTCCTGGGTTATATTATTAGCCAGGGCCAGGTAGAGATGGACCCCTCCAAGGTCTCTGCGGTGGCTGAGTGGCTCTCCCTCGACCAGCAAGAGATTGCAACAATTCCTTGGTTTCGCTAATTTTTATCGTCGCTTTATACGCGGTTACAGCCAAGTCGCGGCACCCCTCACGGCCCTGACCTCCACCAAGAGCACCTTTGCGTGGACGCCGGAGGCCGAGACCGCCTTTCAGGGCCTCAAACGGCATTTCATATCCGCGCCCATCCTCATTCAACCTGACCCCTCTCTCCAGCTTGTGGTGGAGGCCGACGCCTCTGACACCGGAGTGGGCGCGGTGCTCTCCCAGCGTTCCTCTTCCGACCACAAGCTCCACCCCTGTGCCTTCTTCTCCCGAAGGTTGTCCCCGCCTGAGCGAAATTATGATGTTGGCAACCGCGAGCTCTTGATTGTCATGCTTGCCTTGGAGGAGTGGCGACATTGGTTGGAGGGCGCAGAGCATCCGTTCATTGTTTGGACCGACCACCGCAACCTGGCCTATATCGAGTCAGCAAAGAGGCTGAACTCCTGACAGGCCAGGTGGGCTCTATACTTTGGTCGGTTCAACTTCTCCCTCACCTACCGGACTTTCTCCGTCTGAGATTCTGCTGGTCCACCATGGACGCGGACGTCCGCTCATTTATTCCGGCATGTACGGTCTGCGCCCGGAATAAAACCTTGACTCGTCCCCGTTCCGGTCTTCGGCGGACCCTACCCATCCCTAGCCATCCCTGGTCACACATCGCCCTGGACTTCATCACCGGTCTACCCACTTCCGAGGGCAACACCACCATCCTAACCGTGATCGACCGTTTTTCAAAGGCCGCGCACTTCATCGCCCTCCCCAAGCTTCCCTCCTCAAGGGAGACCGCCGACCTCCTGGTCAGGCACGTGTTCCGTTTGCATGGCATCCCATCAGACATAGTCTCCGACAGAGGACCCCAGTTCACCTCCCAAGTCTGGCGGGATTTCTGTAAGGCTCTTGGTGCCTCACCCAGGCTCTCCTCCGGATTTCACCCCCAGTCTAACGGACAATCCAAGCTAGCCAATCAGGAGATGGAGGCTGCACTCCGTTGTATCACCCACGCCAGTCCCACCTCTTGGAACACTCAGCTCCCCTGGGTCGAATATGCCCACAACACCCTGGTTAACGCATCCACAGGGTTATCCCCTTTCATGGCTTCGCTGGGATACCAACCACCCCTATTCCCTGAATTGGAGGACGAGATAGCGGTCCCGTCGGTCCAGACCCACCCGCGCATGTGCCGGCGCACTTGGAACCGCACACGCGCTGCGCTGCTCCGCGCTTCCTCTCGCTCCCAGTTGCAGGCCAATAAGCGTTGTCTACCTGCCCCCCAGTACGCTCCCGGACAGAGGGTTTGGCTTCAGGCAAGGGATGTTCCCTTGAAGGGAGTTCCTCCCAAACTCTCCCCCCGTTTCATTGGTCCCTCCGAGATCGAGACTATCATTAACCCCTGTGCCGTTCGTCTCAGACTCCCCCCATCCCTCCGTGTGAATCCGACCTTCGATGTCTCCCAGGTCAAGCCCGTCTCCACCAGCCCGTTGTCTCCCCCCACCCCGCCTCCACCTCTTCCCAGGATCATTGACAACCACCCGGTGTGGACGGTTCGTCGCCTCCTTGATGTGCGGCGCCGCGGCCGGGGACACCAGTACCTCGTCGATTGGGAGGGGTACGGTCCTGAGGAGCGCTCCTGGGTTCCCCGGAATCGTATTCTGGATGCTTCACTCATCCGGGACTACCATCGAGATCACCCGTCCGTGGTTGGGCGTCCGTAGAGGGGGGGGTACTGTTACGCCACATCCTGCTACACAGTCCAACACCTCCATCTAGTGGCCGCTTGGCGCCATTGGTACTCACCCTCTCAACACACCTGTCTGCAATCTGCAATCGCCGTTCCTTACTTAAAGGGGACATATCATACCACCAGGTGTGAGTGTGATTAGCCATTACAAGCACGTTTGAAAATGTGCAGCATTGTGACATCACAGGTGGGCGTGTCCATCTAGATGTGTGCTGTAGAGATGACTCGTTCGCGAACGAATCAGTTCGAATGAACGAATCGTTAAGACGAACGAACTGAACTGGTTCCTCTCTCTCGTTCGTCTAGTTCGTCTCGTTCGCCTCGTTCGTCTCGTTCGTCTCGTTCGTTCTCAGACTCGACTCCTCCCAGACCCACTTGTCGCTGACAGTTCGTTCACTCACTGTGTGAGTGGTGAAGAGGGACCGACTGAGAGACGTCACGACTCACGAGAGCCAGCCAATCGTATGCTGTTCTAGGACTGAGTCTAGGACGCTCTCGTTGAATTTTAGCCAATGAGAGGCAGAAATCAACCGATTTCTTGGGAAAAAAAACAAATAGGTTTAGTGAGCGAGCGTACGATAATACGATTAAATATCAGTGAAATGGTAAATGCATGTTGTCTTTGTATTTTCTGTGTCATGCCAGATTAATAAAATATTTGAATGTCTCGTCAATTTGTTTCATTCTTTCATGGTTCGTTCTGCCGCACGCGACCCGGCCGGGACCCCCACCATGGGGGATCTTGATCGATTCTTGAGTGGGGGTGGCCAATGCCATCTTCACAAGAGTGTTGTTACTGTTAACCCAATAATAGTCAAATATGCCCAGAATAAACACAACTGTACATAAATTACTTTTCAACTCCATCATTGCTAAATCAAGTCTATTATCTTGCTGATATGTTAAACATCCGATATTCAACTACACCCCCCCACCCCCCGTTTGGTTTGTCTAAGCCAAACTTCACCTTGAATTGGGGGAAGGGGGCATTTTGATCCATAACCTATTAATTTAAGGACATATTATTATGCATACATTAAATAAAGCTGTTGAATAACTCAAAGGCCATTAAATACAGATGCTAACATATTTAACCAGACACAATGTTGTATTTGCTAGTTTCACACATTTATTAACACCCATCAACCCCCCCCCCCCCCCCCCCCACCAGTTGGTTGGTCTGTGTTGAACTGTAACTTGATTTCTGAACTTCTTTCGACTCGAGTCGACCTTCACCTGCAAAGATAAGGAAAGATAGCAGATCAACAAGCACTGACAGGACGAAAGAAGAGCGCTGTGTGGACTTATTTTACAACAATTGTGGGTTCAATAGGTACCTGTAATATTTGCAAGTCAAAGATTTCATTTAAAGGAGGGTCCACTGCCAATTTGCACCGGCACATCAAGACAAGGCACCATGGGGTCCGGCTTTGCGAGGTGAGGAGAGAGCGATCGTCACACAGCTGACAATTTGTCTGAACATCTGCTGAGGATCACGCGGGATTGGGAGATCCAGGACAAGGTGGTGGCCTGCGTTACCGATGGAGCGTCCAACATCACCCTGGCGATTCAGAAGTGTCGATGGAAACACCTGCATTGTTTCGCCCATACGCTCAATTTGATTGTCAAGGGGGGGTTAAAAAAGCTGGCCGAAACCGTGGAAAAGGTCAAACATATAGTTGACCACTTCCATCGAAGCTCCTTGTCGGCAGAGAAGCTAAGGGCCACCCTCCTACAAATGGGTCTGCCAGACCTGAAGGTTCTGCAGGATTGTCCCACCCGGTGGAACTCAACCTTCTACATGCTGAAGCGTTTTGTTAAGCTGAGGGATGCAATCAGCACCACCCTGGCTTTGGTGATTCCAGCAGTGACCACCTTGACCCATGAGGAGTGGGAGGCCATTGAAGAGGCATGCGAGGTTCTGCAGCCATATGACGAGGTGACAGTGGAGAAGGGTATGTATTTAATTAATTTATTTATTTAATTTATGCAATTAAATTTATTGGGGCATAATAAATGACATGACATATATTGCATGACAATACATGGTAAATAAATAGATAAATGTATTTCAATAAATAGATACATGGTCAATAGATAAAAACATGGTCAATGAATAGATAAAAACATGGTCAATAAATAGATATACATAGTATTTAAATAAATAGATGAATACATGGTAAATAAATAGAGTAACAAATTCTTAAATATTTTATTTCAAACACATTTAAAAAAGGTTCCACATAACAAAGATGACCCACTGTAACTGTGTCCTTTCTGTGTCCTATCTGTAGCTACGTGTCTGCCTCCAAAATAATTATTTTGGCACAGGGTCTGCAGAGGCTCATTGCAAATCACCTGAGGACCGGCCGCTTCAAGCAGCCTATGGTGGTGTCCCTTTTGACAGCACTGAGCGCTGAGATGGCCAAGCGTTTCCACAGGATTGAGTTCAACTCCTTGCTGTCTGAATCCTCAGTCCTTGACCCCAGATTCAAGAGGAAGACTTTCTCTGATGACCAGGCAGCTACCGAGGCCTTCCAAAGGCTCACAAATGCTGCCACACAGGCGACCATCTCCAATCCATCCCAGCAGGAAGCTCTGGTGGAACAAGGAGCTGCGGGGGGACGACCCACAGAGGAGAGCATGATCTGGGGTGACTTTGACAAGCAGGTCTCAGGGCTCGTCAGTCACATCAGTGCAGGTGCGGAAGCGACCCTCAAGATCCGGTCCTTCCTGCAAAAGGCACTGATCCCTAGGTCCTCCAACCCGCTGACCTGGTGGAAAAGTAGATCGTTGATCTATCCGCGGCTCACTCAGCTGATGATGGAGAGATTGTGTGTGGTCGCCACGTCAGTGCCATCTGAACGCGTGTTCAGCAAAATGGGGCTGATCATTTCGGAGAGGCGCAGCCGTCTGTCTCCCTCCAAGGCACAACAAGTGATGTTCCTGAATGCAAACCTGAAGTGAACATTCAGGCTTCTCCAGTTTGCCAGAGGTTCCTGGGTTTTCTTTCTGCCATCACTGTTGGTCAAAGAACCAAAATGTTAAATGGCAATGTTCAGTTTTATTTATTTTTCTATGTTTGTGTGTGTGTGAATTATTTCATTATTTCATTATTTAGATATTATTAAAACATTTCTTTGTTCAAATCTATTTGATCTCAGAATGATTTCATAGTCAAAAAGAGATGTTAAAGTCTGTGTGTTCCACAGTTGATACAGTAGCTCATTCAGTGTTGAGGGATAGGCCTATTGTAGCCTAAGGTTCAAAAGGAAAACTCAAATGTATTATATTGGCTTTGATAAAATAATACACATACACATACTATTACGTTCTTAATAGGGTAACTAACTTGTAACCTTATCGAATTAAATTTCCAAAGTAACCTTCCCATACTGGAGCTGAATAAATGGCACACACTGTTGCATGCACTGCACCAGGAGTAGGTTATATATTAGTTATTAATACTTATTTAGCTTCAACGATACACGAAGTCAACATAATTGGAACGTCCATGTAGGCCTACGCAGCAGCAATACGCGCAGGTGATGCCGCATGATATGCCGCATGGCATATCATTATTAACTATCGTATTATCTCTGAGGTAAAGTAAAACGTCAGGTGGTTACATCGTTTCCACCAAGAACTACATTTTTTGCAATAGGCCTACAGCTGGGCATTTTCTTGTCGAGTAGCCTGGTCTTAATACATTTTGGGGTTAGGGTTGACGCATTGTTCCTTTATCTCTGGTAATTTTCCATATATAAAATGAACGATATTGACTCACCTTTCATGATAGTCAGCAGCTGACGTACGGGGCCTGGGCAACAACATCCCGATCCTGAACATGAAGCTCTCCTACTCAGCAGAAAGGAATTGAGTTGTAATGTTGTTATGTTGATGGCTGACTTCCACGATCGTTTGAGAGTCTGAGTCTGACTGACTCAGCTGAGAACCGTGCATTCCATGATTCCATTCACCGCTACCGGAAACTCGACTGAACGAACGAACGAACGAACTAGGGAGGAGCTGAGTCCTACTGACTCAAAGAACCGTAGATGACTCGATTCACTGCTACCGGAAACTCGACTGAACGAACGAACGAACGAACGATTCGCGAACGACTCCTCTTGGCGAACTGAATCACGCGAACTGGTTCGCGGAAACGAATCAATAAATCCATCTCTAGTGTGCTGGATAGATTAGTCTACCAGCCTACCCAGTACACTAGCAAACACTGCTCATCTATCCGTCACACATCTAGGTGGACACGCCCACCTGTGATGTCACAATGCTGCACATTTTGAAAACGGCTTGTAATGGCTAATCACACTCACACCTTGTGGTATGATATGTCCCCTTTAAGCCGGGGATCTCCAATCAGCCGGCGCCAGTTAGTCGTTTACTACACCTCAGTCAGCATCGGTCCTACCAGCGTTAAATCAAGTTCAGTCCGTTTTCCCAGTCTTCCAGCGACCCTCTTTCCTCTTCCATAGTTCTCCCCCCTGTTTACCCGTTGCCGACTCCTCGCCTGCCTGACTACCCGCCTACCGCCGAGCCCCTGCCTGCCTGACTGCCTGCCTGTTGCCAAATCCTCGCCTGCCTGACAACCGCTTGCCTAGCCCCGGCTTGTCATTACCCCTTTTCCCAATAAACCCCATTTCCTTTCCATCCCGTCTCTGCCTCCCTGTGTCAAGCGTTTGGGTCATCTCGTCCTGTCCCCATAACGGTACTCCTGAAATCTTCAATAAAGACGTTATAAACAAGCATCAAAATATGCTCCCCATATTCATACAGTGTACATAGGATGAGTAGTGGTGTAAAATAACGGGATTCTGCAGTGGGATCATTATTTGATAGAGGCGATTGGTCTATCCACATACGGTACTCCTGAAATATTCAATAAAGATGTTATAAACAAGCATCAAAATATGCTCCCCATATTCATACAGTGTACATAGGGTGAGTAGTGGTGTAAAATAACGTGATTCTGCAGTGGGGCATTATTTGATAGAGGCGATTGTTCTACAGATCACACGCGCCTTACGTCACAAGCGTAAGGTAGCATTTTCTGATGGGTTGCATGATTTGATAGACTCCGCTATCGCACTACGGTAGCAAACTCTGACAAGGGAGCAGAAATTGGCAGAACACCGGAGCTAATACGTCACATAGGCCACGCCTACTCGATAATAACGCAGCGCCAGATGAGGTCAGAAACAGAGGGCAGACCCGAGTTGGATACGAGGGCCAGCCCTTTGTCGCTCACACGCGTGTTAAATACAATTCCCCTCCTTTTGCTTCATAGTTACCATACCGAAATACTTTAACAAATAAAGTGAGTTAAAAGCGATCCGGTTTAGACTACTTTCTTCAAGAACACGACAATTTGGTGACCCCGTACGTGATTCTGAGAAAGGCCGAGGCTCGGAGACGCGCGGCCACCGCGACGCTCAACAACTCTTCACAGGCGCCACGAATCAGGTAAGCAGAACCTATTGTCGTAAAGACTGAATCTGCATAGGATTAGTTATAGGAACACTTAGGTGTAAGAGTTGTTTGAGCCACCGTCCGGTCACGGCGCTCCGCAGTCCCGACCCTGGGATTACAAAAGCATAACAGACGTAGTTAAACGGTCGCGGAGAACTCTGAAGGAGATTTCATTAAAATAATCATAACTATGAAGCAAAAGGAGGGGAATTGTATTTAACACGCGTGTGAGGACAAACGGCTGGCCCTCGTATCTAACTCGGGAGGGACTGCCCTATGTTTCTGACCTCATCTGGCTCAGTGTTGCCAACTCTTCAGTAAGGAAAGTAGCTATTGGCTCTCCTAAAAGTCGCTAGATGACGTCATCGCCTAATTTGCATAACCAGAAGTAAAAAACAAAAATACAAATTAACTTTTGTTGATTTTTTTTTTTTTGAATATCACAATTCCAACCCGCCTCCTTTATCCGGGCTTGGGACCGGCAAAAGTGACCAAAAAGGGACACTGTGGTGGAGTTACTTAGGTTTTTTTTTTTTCGTTTTTTTTATTTATATAATTTTTTTCCATTTTTGTTTTAATTAAGTTTGGTTTGGTTTTTAACTTTATGGTCCACTTAGGAGCCTAACAAGTCACAGTAAAACATTAACATTTTTAAACATACATTTCTAATCAATGTAACAATCTAAATGGACCCACTCTTGCAGAGTTAGTCCTTCTAAAGTTTTTTTTAATTGTTTTTATTTCAATATTATGTTTTTATTCTTTTATTTTATTTTTCTTAAGTTTAGTCTTAACCTTATGGTCCGTGTAGGAGCCTACAACAGGTTACATTTAAACATGAACATTTTTAAACATAACATATTTTTGTATACAATATACATTAATGTAAATGGCCCTGGCAGAGTTAGGCCTACTAAAGTTTTTTTTTTTTTTTTTTTCTTTTTTTTGTTTATCAGACCTCCCTCCACACACAGACAGGCCGTGCTAGCTCATAGAACCAGTGAGTCATCGTCACTCTGGTCAAGGCTCACTACTGCAGGTTCAGCTGAAGGAGCTACCTTGAATGAATAAGCAGCTGATGTTCCAAAAAGCTTCAAAACATGATCAGGCAGCTGGTGCTCAAAGCAAGCATTACCTGACAGCTTTAATCCATATCGGATGTATAGGATGGAGTTTAAGGTCTGCAAGAACATCCGGTTCCTGAGTTTGCTTTTTACCACACTCATCTGGCTGAACACTCTCTCAACTTCAGCATTCGAGTGTGGCAAGGACAACACAGACACAGCAGCCATGGCAAGTTCCTGAAATGGGTTGATACCAGTTGCGTCCCTGAACTTCCAGATCTCACTCCAGCAGCCCAGTGTGTTTTTTTTCTCCATCCAGTCACTGAGATGGATGGCACGCCATTGCTGGACAATCTTGTCGATGACTTCAGGTGCGTAGCCAAGGAGCTTGACTATTTTCACCATTTCTCCAGAGTTTCCTCTACATTGAAAACTGACATGTCCGGCAGTCTCATCCTCAACTCATTTGTGAGGGAGATGCTGAAGGCGACACACCATTTTCTGATATTGTGTTCATCGTCAGGCGCGAGGTGGAGCTCAGCTGCCTTTGAGTCAAAAAGGTAACCAAGGTATGGTATTGGACTGATGTATCCATCTATTGGCCCTTTGCCAGTGGATTCAGGACCCTGCTGCTCACAGACTTGATGAGGCTTACCAAGCTGTCAAGTAGCTTAAGAGGATCTACCTGCTCTCCCTCAAAAGCCTTCATGGCCAACTGTACCTCACCCAGCACTGACTTCAAAAAAGTCAAGTACAAGACATTTTGAGGATCACTGTACATGGAGTATAAAACCTCAGCCGTTTAGCAGTGTTTACTGGACTTGGTGACCTCAAAATGTAGCTTAAGCTCCTCCCACTGGTCCAAAATGCGTGACACTGCGGGTTCAATGGAGAGCCAATGTGTGGCACACACCTTTGTAATTTGTAAGGGTTTCTCCCCACAGTTAATGGTCTCGTAAATGGCGTTGTAGGCCTCCCTGCGTTTGGGAGACACTGAAAACCATTTATATGTCTCCCTTACCAGATACTCCACACTGCGTGGGATTGTGTCATTGGATGCATGAGTAACCGCAAGCTGCAGGGAGTGATACACACATCGAATGAGGACAAGGTCTTTAAGGCCATACTCGTGTTCGAGAACTGTATGGACCCCATTATTTATCCCTGTCATTACAGAGGCATTGTCAGTGCCTATCCCTAGGAGTTTCTCTTTAACAAGATAGCACTTTTCCACAAAAGCCAACAAAGCACGGGCAATAGAATGGGCATCTCCTCCCTCCAACTCAACAAGCCCCAGAAATGTTGAAACCGCTGTCCCTTTAGTTTCACTAAAGGGAGTTTCACTATCAGTATCTGATGACAACACCCAGGTACTTAGACACACTGATGTCTGTGGCCTCATCGAGGAGGAGGCTAAAATGCTGCTCACCCACATCTGCCACGAACATTTTCAAAAAGTAAGGTGCTAGTGTGACCTTGGGTACACCGCAGCTCTTCTGCTTCTTGCATAAAACTCACGGAGACAGGTTGGGTGGAGCACTGGACTGGTTTATTTGCTGCAACATGGGATAACACACAACCAGTGTTTGAATATATATATATATATATATATATATATATATATATATATATATATTCAGCCGTAGTCCGTTCGAACACAACGTCAGCTTGGTTGCTTCTAAACTTTCAAACACAAACTTCCGCCGTGGACTTTCAGAATAAAATATAAAATGTTGGTTGGAGTCCCAAGTTTAACAGAATTTAACAAATAAAATAAATTATTTACACTGTCATTATTTACACTGTTACACTAGGACACCATTGATCATTTCAGTGCACTTAATTCTGTGCATTCTGAAATGCGTAGCAGCAGCGGAGTCGGAAAAAGCTGACCTACATGCTTCCCCAATGTGGTCACATGCTAGGAGGGAGCAGTGTTCAGCAATTGCTAACGCTATAGTAGCCTCAGCCTTTTTGGAGCTATCAATTTTGCTTACCATAAATGGCAGCGTTGTTTGAGCTGAACTGTAAGGCTTTGCCTTTTGAATATGTTATTGGGTTGAACTGTGTTTTTTTACATCACTGATTTTGGCACAGAAATCGATCTTGCAATAGCTACAGTATGCTTGTTTATCGTCTCCAATAAACGGCTTTAACCAGGATCAGTCGGCGGCGGCTTGCTGGCTGGGACACGGATTCATATGCAGCCCGGATGCCGGGGCGTGAACGTCTCCTGTTAGCTCCTGCTAACAGAGCAGCTGGGACTGCTGCGTGAGGACTGGGTTGCCTGTAAGTGCTTTGAGACGGGGGAGGGGCCGCACAGGCACCCGCTGCTCGTTGTGAAGAGGTAAAAGCGATACGTGCTCTCTCCTCAAAAAGTCGCCAAAAGTCACCAATAACAGCAGCAAAAGGAGCTAGATTTGTCGCTTGTCGCTGTATTGAAAAAAGGTCGCCAAAGGGGTCTGAAAAGTTGCTAAATATAGCGACAAAATCGCTAAATTGGCAAAACTGCTCATCTGGCTCCTGGTGCTGGGTTAGTATCGAGTAGGCGTGGCATATGTGACGTATTAGCTCCGGCTTCCGCGTCTGTGTTAAAGATGCTGCCTTCTGTGGCTGGAGTAGTTATTACAGCTTGTATGTTTGATCCTGCTGCCTTGTGGCTGTGTGTAGTAATTACGGCTTATAAGTTTGATCTTGCTCTTATGTGGCTATGGGGGGGTAATACAGCTTATGTGCTTAATTTATGTAACAAGCTCTTCGCAGAAGATCCCATAATGCGGGTAACCTACCCACCACTACAGGAACTAGCGGGAGATTCCCGGGGGCTCACTGCCCCATCGGGCACCAGCTGGGGATTGGAGGTTGACCTCACCGAAGATTCCCAGCCGCTGGAGTTGAATCAACCCAACGCTATTGAGGCTAGCCTGCTGGCAGGGCCTGACGAAGCCGAGGGCGGTTACGCCGAGTCGGGGGAGGAATCCATTAGCCTCAGCTCTGATGAAGACGAGGAGGATGATCCCTTTTCCCCCCCGCACCGCGTCGCCTATGGTGGTAGGCGGCGCGTGCACCAGCTCCCTGAACCCGGCCTTCAGTGTGGACCTCCACGAGGCCTGCAAAAGGGCAGCAGCCAGGCTGAACACCAAGTGGCCTGAGCCCCCGGTGGAGACCGCCACATCTCTCTATGAGGGCAAGGGCCATAGCTCTGATGGTCGCGATAGAGAGAGCAAGGTGGCTGAAAAAAAACCCAACTCCTCGACGTGCCTGTGGACCTGAAGGGCTTGTTCAGCCCAGCGTACGGCGCCATGCTGAAACGCTGGGAGGAGAAAAAGAGGGAGGGTGAGGCGCTGCGGAAAAAGAGGGAGGGTGAGGCGCTTACCGCATCCCGAAACGTCAGCCCCAACCAACCCACGGGGCCAGACGGGGCCAGATCAAGCCGCCGGAGCACAGTGGTGCGTGGGGGAGGAAACCAACCGCGCCCGGGGCGGCGCCGGGTGGCCGCGTGGCCCCTCCTGCTACTCAGGGAGCCATGAGGAAATGGCGCGCTACCTAGGGCGCTGCGGCCAGGGGGGTACGGCAGGCCCGGCCAGACGCCGTCGCCGTCCCCCCTAGATGTTCTGTTCCAAACCCAGTTCCAGGACGGGTTACAGAGGGCATGTTCCAAGCCCTGCAAAAGGCATGCCTTCACAGTTCACGACCAGGAAAAGGAGAGAAGGGTCGTACCTGCAGAGAGCTCGGTGGAGCCGCAGCTGTGCCTCACAAACACAGTGCGCATCCAGGCTCGAGACGAGGGCGCAGCTTCATGTAAAAAACAGAAATAATGATAAACATAAAAAAGGAACAGAATGTGATAAAATGGTGCCTGGTGGGCATGAGCGCTGGTGCGCAGCCCACCATGCCTGTTAGGCCAGCAGGACGGTGGAACCAGCGAAGCTTGGGCCGCTGTCTGGCCGGGCTCAAAAGTGGCGTGCATGTGGTGCATCAGATTGGGTTATAAAAACTGTAACCGCCAGCTACAGGCTCCAATTTGCATCCACTTTTCATCCTGTTTCAACGGGATATTGCAGTCGCAGGCCAGTGAAGAGAAATCTCATGTTTTACAGGAGGAAATCATCTCTATAAAGAACAAAATGGCAATTCAGATAGTGCCACCGGAGAAAAACCAAAGCGTTTTTTATTCAAGGTACTTTCTAATCCCAAAGAAGGGAGGGAGCCTGCGGCCGATATTAGATTCACGCGCTCTGAACAGATACATGAGACCGTACAGTTTCAGGATGCTGAAACACGCCGCTCTTATACGCTTTGTGCGCCCGGGAGACTGGTTCACAAGCATAGATCTAACGCTTATTTCCATATCCCCATTAATCCCCCTCACAGAAAATATCTCGGTTTCGCCTTCCAGGGTGTAAAGTACGAGTATTTGGTTCTCCAGTTCGGCCTTTCATTAAGTCCACAAGTGTTTGTGAAATGCACGGAGGCTGCTATCGCGCCCCTCAGGTTGAAGGGAATGTGTTTGGCAATGTACAGACGACTGGCTTCTAACCACACAGTCACCCCAGGAGCCTCAGGCGCAAACCAGCTTGCTCATATCGCAACTAATGTCCCTGGGTTTCACAATAAACGTGAAAAAGAGTATTGGTTCCTACTCAAAAGATAACGGTCATAGGCTTGTGCCTCAATTCTGTGACGATCAAAGCAAGTCGATCCCCGGAGAGGGTGGAAGCCTTTCAGGCTTGTCTGGCACTCTTTCACAGGGGGACGATGTTGTTCAGAACGTGCCTCAGACTATTAGGTCTGATGGCGTCGGCGCTGGTAGTAGTCCCACTTTGCCGCCTACATATGAGGCCGGTTCAGTTATGGTTTGCATCACTCAAACTGAACCCGACGCGCCATGGCCATTGCTGGGTTTTGATCTCCATGGCGTGCGTCTTGGCGTTGCTCCCTTGGAGACGCACGTCCTTTTTATCTGTGGCCGTTACCATGGGGACTATCCTGGCCAGGAAGGTCCTTTTGACGGATGCCTCTCGGGCGGGCTGGGGAGCCGTATACGAGGGCAGAATAATAAATGGCACGTGGAGTTCACATATGCAGTTGGTTCACATAAACTGCCTGGAACTTCAGGCGGTGTCACTGGCGCAGAAACATTTTCTTCCCTTTCTAAGAGGGCAACACGTTCTAGTCAGGACGGACAACACCACGGTGGTGGTGTATATAAACCGACAGGGGGGCTACGCTCCCGTGAAATGCACACGTTGGCACACAGACTGACCATGTGGAGCAACGCTCACCTGTTGTCTCAGAGCAACACACGTGCCGAGCGCACGGAACTGGGGAGCAGATTTTATTTCCAGGGGTGACCCTCGCTACAAGGACTGGAAACTCCACAGCGTGGTCGTGAACCAGATATGGGAGAGATACGGTCGAGCGGAGGTCGATCTCTTTGCATCGGAGGAACACTCAGTGCCCTCTGTTCTATTCCCTAACCGGTCGGAGCGCCCCGATGGGACTGGATGCTTTGGCATACGAGTACCCGCGCGTCCTCCTGTACGCTTTTCCCCCATTAGAACTGATCATTCCTACTCTTGCCAGAGTGCGAGAGAGGGGTCATGTGCTGATCCTTATAGCCCCCTGTTGGCCGGGGAAATATTGGTTGGCAGAAATAGTCCAGTTGCTGTGCAGCCAGCCTTGGCCTCTGCCTTTACGCAGGGATCTCCTGATGCAAGCGCACTGGGAAATCCTCCATCCTCATCCGGAGCGCATGGCTCTGTGGGCCTGGCCCGTGAGAGGATGAACCTAACGACTTCTGGACTCCCATGGAATGTCTGGGTACGACTATCCAGGGCGCCAGGTCTTCCTCTACGCGTTACGCTAATGATGGGAAATAGCGTGCGTTCGAGGAGTGGTGTGCAAAAGCTGGGGAAATAGCTTTCCAGAGTCCCGTACCTGTTATTCTTACGTTTCTACAGGACCTGCTGGATAAAGGCAAGGCTTTCTCCACTGTCAAAGTGTACTTGGCCGCTATATCGGCTTGTCACATAAGTTTTGGGGACAAAACGGCAGGCCAGCATCCTATCGTTTGCTTTGGAACTTGACTGCTCCGTGGGATTTATCTACGGTGCTTGATGCGCTGTCTCGTTACCGTTTGAGCCCTTACAACAGGTAGAGCTTAAGACGCTCTCGTTTAAGACGGCTTTGCTGCTCGCGTTGGCCTCGGCTAAACGCGTGAGTGACATCCATGCGCTGTCGGTAAGCCCGGCGTGTATGCAGTTTTTGCGGGGGATCTCAAAAGTTTTATTAAAGCTGAATCCTGCGTTTGTTCCCAAGGTATTTGACTCTGCATTATCATATCGCCCTATTGAGCTAAAGGCTTTCCATTCTCCTCCTTTCCCCTCCCAGGAGCAGGAGCGGCTGAATGCACTCTGCCCGGTGCGGATTTTACGCGTCTATGTTGACAGGACGGCTGGATTCAGGAAATCGGAGCAGCTGTTTGTATCATGTGCTACGTCGCACTTGGGCAAGCCTCTCTCGAAGCATCGTTTGTCACACTGGATCGTGGAGGCTATGGCCATGGCTTATAATAGCGTGGGTTTGGAACCCCCTATCGGCCTGCACGCACATTCAACTCGCGGCATGGCTGCATCCTGGGCACTGTTTCAGGGGATCTCAGTGGAAGAGATACGTGCGGCTGCCAGCTGTGTGATGCCTCACACTTTCACTAGATTCTACAGGTTGGATGTTACTGCGCCTAATCTGTCTCACACAGTCTTGAGTGTTGGATCAGTGAACATGCCTGTTTGATAGGTTTTTGTACTGGTACTTCTTTGGCAAAACGGGAGTTACAATATCCCATTGTGAGATACCGAGCAAATGTTGAAAGTATTTTTTTTTTTGGTTTTCTGATACATGAGTATGAGTGAGGTATCTCACCAGACCACTCTCCTTGCACAGAGCGAGGAAGAGGTGTTTGCCTATAGACTGAGGAGATGACCTGACGACGGGACTTATGTAGTAGGAGGGAGTCCCTCCTCTGCAAGCAGACGGCACGTTTGTTGGCCAGTCACAACTGGTGAAGAGGAGGTTTTGGGAATGTCTAGTGCTGGCTTGAGACCAATGGGGGTGTCGGTGAGAACACAGGGTTGTCCAGTCAGAGTTCCAAGGTTATAGGCTTTATTGTCCAAAGGTGCGAGCAGGACTGTATGGATGTGTGTTGGTAGGTAGGTAGGTATGATGCTAACGTGTAACTAGGTGTGATGGGTAGGTAGTTAGGTAGGATATGTGTGTTGAGGTAGGATGTGTGTGTGGCTAAGGTATGTGTGGCTAAGGTAAGATGTATGGCTAAGGTAGGATATGTATGGCTAAGGTAGGATGTATGGCTAAGGTAGGATGCATAGCTAAGGTAGGATGTATGGCTAAGGTAGGATATGTGTGGTTTCTGGCAAGCAAACAAAATGTACAACAATGAGCTCCACAATGCATTGCAACAAATTCAGTTAAATAAATCGTACAAGCCTTATAAGGTTACATAACAAAATTCATTGACCACAAAACAAACTCACATTCTTAGTATACGCACACAAGGAGTTCAAGGTACAGCTCTCAAGGTGTTCAGTGTCTCTGAACAAAGGAAAGGGGGTTGGTCAGAGGTGAGGCTTAAATAGTGTGTGGCAGGGCAGGGAGTAATTAACCGATCGATATGGGCTAATTGGGAAAATGAAGGGGGAAATAAAGGGGTGTTGCTCTAGGTCTGTGAGGTGGGGAGAGAAGCAGAAATCTTCCAAACAACTGGCGGAGTGCAAAATTGCTTCTGGGGGACAGCACGAGGGGCGTGTCCCACAGTGAGATACCTCACTCATGTACCAGAAAACCTTGGGTGATTTAAAACCTTAAGTTCCCGTTCGTCTACAATGCCGGGAATGAACAACACAAAACTCTGAGGTGAAATCCACCTTACAGAAAAATTAACATTTCAAGTAACTCCATTTACATTTAAATAATATTTTGCTATTTTCGCCTATTTCAATTCTGTCATTTATAGTGCTGTCATTTATTGTTTGCTACATTAGCCTCTTTAGCAAACCGACTTGAAAACCAACATTTACATTGAATTGCACGCCCAACAAGAACATGCAATGCTTAAATTGGTGACCGGATTAAAGCAGAAATGTATTCAAGTGTATAATTTCACATTAAACGACATTTAAACGGCCAACGTGGTACATATGCAAAGAAAATACATCTCAACTCATTCACTATGGGCACAGCCATTTTTGTTTCTCATGTCATCCGGTAAACCTCACTGCACTCGTGGCCTCTACGAATAGTCTAATCTTCTAATCTTTATGCCTTAACCTTTGTGGAAAACATCATCGGGTCAAGGAGAGATGAAAAGGTGCCTCTTTTCGAGCGTAGGAAAAGACAGCACTGTTTGAAATGAATTCGACTCCACTTTTCCTAACTGACGTCATGGCACGATGGCGAGTATTGCTGACCTCTAGCGTTGAACTACAGTTTTCCAAAGTTGGACTACAACAAGCGCTCTTTCGATCCATGCATTCTTGTCGTATTGATTTCAATCAGGTTGTCGCCAACAGTTAGAACCGTTTAGTTCGAACTTGGCCAACGGTAATAATTTAGGCCACTTGAATCCCAATTCACATGTGAAAAAAAGAGGCTCAATTTATGTTGATGTTGAAATTAACTGCCCCCAGTATTCTTTCTTAAATGTGAAGTTGGCATTTTATTTTCTTAGGGTGTATATTGTGTGCTTAATAACCAGCAGTATTGTATTTTCTTCTCTTCTCTTCTTCTGCTTTACCGTGTCTCTCATGCGTCATTGCGTAGAGTCTGTAAACTTCGTCTTCTTCTTCTTGTCAGATTCCGGCAGTTGGACGCTACATAAACTTTGTCGTTGGCAACTTGCTTTAAATATTGCCGCCGTAAAGGATTATGGGATACCACTATCTCCTTTCCTTTCTTAAAGGTTGCTCAGGAGTAACCTATGCTAAAGGAGGGTTAAAGGATGCATCAAGGCTCCTTTCCTAAGCCTTTTAAGAATTCAAACCACCTTTCCTCCAAGTAGTTCCGGGTCATCTCGTTAGGTAAGGAAATTTCCTATGCAAAAAAGAGAATTCGTAGAGGCCCCTGGTGTCCGAGGCATCTGGATCACACCATTACTCCTGAGCAACCTCTACGAAAGGAAAGGAGATATTGGTATCCCAATGCTTTACAGCGGCAATATTTAAAGCAACAGGCCACCGTCAAAGTTTACAGACTCAACGCGAAGACTCTTGAGACGCGGTAAAGCAGAAGAAAGTTAGTAAGAACATAATACACACCATAAGAAAATAAAATGCCAACCTCACATTTAAGAAAAACCAACAGGGGGCAGTTAATTTCAACATCAACATAGCCTATTTTTTCACATGTGAATTGGGATTCAAGCGGCCTAAAATATACTCGTAGGCCAAGTCCGACCTAAGTGATTCTCACTGTTGGTGACAACCTGATTGAAATCAATACAAGAAGAACGCATGGATCAAAAGAGCGCTTGTTGTAGCCCATCTTTGGAAAATTGTAGTTTCACGTTAGAGACGCTAGAGGTCAGCAATACTCAACGTCGCGCAATGACGTAGGTAAGGAAAAGTAAAGTCGAATTCATTTTAAACAGTGCTCTTTTCCTTTGTTTGAAAGGAAGCACCTTTTCATCTCCTTGACCCAATGACGTTTTCCACAAAGGCTAAGGAATGGACAATCCGTAGAGGGCCCTGGTTCCCTTCTGAATAATGTTGAACTTGCGAGATCGCTTTTTGAAACTGAAGGAGAGAGGAGGAGGAGAGTTTACAGGCTAGTTCCTTTGGGCCTCATCATACAGATCCAACTTACTGATTCACATGGTATCTTCTCAAGCGGAAGGGATTTCCTTCATGGAATTGATCCAGGAAGTGGAAGGAACCACTTCAACTTCAACTTCCTTAAACACCGGGCAAGTCTGCACCCCCAACCTCCGAGAAGGAATATACAACCGCTACATCGCCGTTTGTCTGTATGCATCTTTATTTCATTTGCAGCTTTGAATACTTTAGTGAAACATTAGGCACACAACTAAAATGTATTGTATGCATGTGTATTACATAAAAACAAAAGCATGTCTTTGAGTTTGCCATTAATGGGCTTGTGTTTTTTCGATTTTGCAGAGCGCTTTGGATATGCAGTTCTTTGGACAAGGCTCCGGGGAAAGTACTGCGTACAGGTTGTAGTGATATGGAATATGAGTGTTTGACCCATAATACGGCTGAAAAATACTGAAATGTAGTGTTTCGCTGAAACAGCAGCTTCTATATGAGCAGCACTCGAGTTGAGGGGGGATGCTTTGGAATTAAAGTGATTAAAATCATCCCCCTTCTGAAACAGCCATCCCCCCTTCCCATCCCGTTATTTTATCTATTAATGTGGAAATATTACCGCTATTTCATTATAGCGGTTTCCTTTTTCAATTCGGCGCAACGTTACTTTTCCCAGGGACAGATTTGACAGCGTGACTGCATTCTCGGGCAGTATGCTATTGCGCAAGCACGCAGGCACGCTTGCTGCGAGCCTGCGTGCTTGCGCAATAGTGCCTTCACGAGCTCTCATTCCACACCGTACGAGACAGACACTAGTAGCGTGAAGCTGTCTCTGCATCTCAGACATCGCTTTCGCAGGCAACTCCGTCCCCTTTTGTCCCTTTCATTCCAACCCGTGAGCAACGCTAGTCTCCCTCCTCTGCCGAATGCATTTTTGAAAAAAAAGAATAAGAATCAGTTTTTAAAATCCTTAAATGCGATACATGCCTCCGAATCATGTGATGCGTCCGATCAGCTGCGTTTTGGGGGATAAAATAAGAGCGATGACAGTAGTCATCGCTCTTATATTATCCCAAAAAATATATAATAATAATAATAATAATAATAATAAAAATCACACACCGTTGGTCTTCCACCATATGCGCTGTCATCAGCACAAATGATCTGTCTCCGGGGCGTAGCCACATGGGGGCAACGCATGAATGCACAGATCTGGTTCCTATATAATGCAAAGCTTCATAACAATAATGCACTGCAAAGCAGTTTCACAGTGTTTCCACACTTGCATCGTGATGCGCCTGTGATGCATCGCGGTTTTCTCAGTCTGGAATGTAACACTTGTTATCTTGTTATTGCGACCAATAGATATAACCACGCCCATTGATTTCCGACTCATAATAAGTGTTCCATTAAGTGAGTAAAGCTGAGGATAAGCGAGGACGCAAATATGTATCCTCACTTATAATAAGTGTCACATTAAGTGAGTAAAGCTGAAGATATTTGAGAATAGTGCTTCATTATTGTGAAAGATCAAGCCTGTTTGCTTCAACTCAAATGTTGGACCATTAACATGAGTGGTCTGGGGATCGCCTTGTCGAGATCGGGCGTCGATGGTCCAACTTCTCCTGGAATCGCTACCGAATTCGATAGCAAAAGCGCACGTCTTTGGTAGGCAGTAGGATGCCGAGGCCTGCTCTACTGTTGTCCAGCTGGGCCTTCTCCTGGCCTTGCTCCATCTCCAGGTCCAGGTACAGCAGCAGCAGACACAGGAACTGCTTGATCTCATTGATGGCGAAGAACCGGCCAGGGCACATGGAGGAGCCCGACCCGAACGGCATGCGGTAGTACTTGAGCCTCTGTCCGTGCTTGAAGAAGTCCGTCTTCTCTCGTCCTCCCTCGATGAAGCGGTCATACTTGTATATCTGTTGCCGTGGAGATGGAGAGAAGGTCAACATGTGGGTTATTTTCAAATAAGAACTTTTGGTTTTGCAGTTTGGAACTGCAGCATGCCAAAGTCTTCAAGTTTGCCACTTTCTTGGTATCACTTAAAAATTATAATATATACTTATCCCATGTTAGAAAATTGGCAACAGGTGCTACAATCCCTTCCCTTTTTACAGGCACACATTCCCATGCAAACACAACTACAGGTCCAGTAATAACAGGATCATGGTTATCAGCCAAGCCCCTAAACATTACATCAGTGAAAGCTGCACGAAAGCTTAACATCCTCAGTGCAAAAATAGAATATGTTAACCTAATAGTTTGCTTAATAGTCTCCAATTTTTGGGTGACGAAGGGAGAATTAGGTCTTACCTCAGGGTCTGTGAAGATCTCGGGGTCCATGTGCATCGTCTGAGGGTAGAGGGCGATGACGTCCCCCTTCCTGATGGGCGCGGAGCGCTTCTCGTCCAGCCGCAGAGAGAAGTCCTCCTGGGCCACGCGGATGTTCATGGATGCAGAGGAGAGACGGAGGCTCTCGTTGACGGCGCTGTCTGGAAGAGAGGACGCCGCACATTGCTATGCTAACATCTAATTTATGATCTACATTGATATGCTAATATGTAATGGATTATTTACATTGCTAAACGGATATCGAATTTATTATTGACATTGGCATGCCAACATCAAATGTATAATTCACATTGCTAGCAAACATCTTATTGATTTTCTGAAGATATTAAAGTTAAGATATTGGGGGTCCTGGGGAGCTCCCAGTGTCCACCAGTAGAAGACTGTGGTTGTACTTGACAGCTCTCAGTGCCAACCAGCAGAAGAATGTGGATGTGCTCGGCAGTTCCCAGTGTCCACCACTAACAGACTGTACTGGGGGCTCATATTAAAGGTCCCATGGCATGCTACTTTATGGATGCTTTAATATAGATATTAGTGGGCCCCTAGCACACTATTTGAAGACGTTCCCGAAATTCAGCCGTGGTGCAGAATTACAGCTACTACGAGCCAGTCGCACATTGAGCTTTCTCTAAACGTGCCGTTTCGGTGACTGTAGCTTTAATGCAAATGAGGAGGAAAGAGGCGGGTGAAGGAGGAGGGTGGGGGTGTGACCCTGAGCAGCTTGCAGCCATGGTACCATGCACTCTGTTTACAGTGGATGTATCGCAATCGCGAGGCGCACACAGCCTTTGGCCGTGTTCTGTAAATATTCTAGAACACTCCGGGTGCTCCGGCGGGAGTCCTGGGGCTCTATATCTAAATAATATCATATAATACATAGATATCTATATCATATAATATATATTATTACGGCCAAAAGCTGTGTGCCCCTCCAGATGATATTATGAATCTCAAACGACTGCGTCGGGTTCTCCGACGTCTCTGGTTCTTCCACGTCCACATCAATCTGAAGTAGACTGAACCACTACATGGAGGAGAAACGGATTGTTGACCGCGATTTTCTCCCGCCGGAGCCTCGCTGCCGAGGAACCACCACCTTGACAGCGGGCAGCGCTTAGGCACCACCGCCTCCTGCAGCGGGCAGCGCCGAGGCGGTGGTCCCTCGGCAGCGGGAAGCGGGGCTCAAGCAGGAGACATTCGCGAGGCAACAATCCCTTTCTCCTCCATGTCGTGGTTCATGTACTTCAGGGAGTTATCTAAATAACAAAGAAGTGTACAACACTTGCGTTACAGTGTGTGCAATCACACACGCACACACATGTGGTGCTCGCAGGGTCATAGTTCATTGGCGGGCCAAATTTTCTGGGCTGGCAATGCAGAGAAAGGGGAGTTGGCCTCTCCCCTTATGACGACATAAGGGGAAAATTCCAAAACGGCACGTCTGAGCTTCATTTTTTTCAAAGGCGGAGCAGAATTCCTAGTGCTTGTTTTACACAAAACGAAATTTCTAGCTACTGGGGGAGCATAGGTAGGCTAGGGGGACTCATATTAATGTTAGAAAACCTCAGAAAGTGAAATTTTCATGCCATTGGATCTTTAATCTGAACTCACCCATGAGGAGGAGCTGATCCAGTTGCTCCTTGCTGATCATCACTTCAGGTTGTTGGGGGCCCTGGGCTTCAGGGAGCTCGAGGACTTGGTGAAGCTCATTGCGAACAGCCTGCAGTGCCTCCTGCTGGTTGATCAGGTAGTAGAGAGCCCAGAAGGTGGCCGGGACCGTGTTCCCCACAGAAGCCCACAGAATGGCGAAGTGGTGAGCTGCAGGCCAACACAAACAGGTCATACACTCGTGTTCCCTATCTCTAGAACCTGTATACAGTACTTTCCCCGGAGCCTTGCCGAAAGGGGTCGGGACGTATCCAGAGAACTGCACATCTAAAATGCTTTGCATATTTCCAAAAACACATGCCCATTAATGGAAATCTCAAATGTAAAGCCACAACTGCAAACGCCACAACACAACTGCAAAAGCCAGAACACAAATGCAAAGACACAAGATAACTGCAATGCCACAACCCAAATGAAAGCGAGACAACACAAATCCAAAGACACAACAGAACTGCAAAAGCCAGAACACAAATGCAAAGACACAACATAACTGCAATGCCACAACCCAAATTAAAACGAGACAACCCAAATGCAAAGGCACAACACAAGTGTAAGTGCCACAACAAAACTTCAAACGCGACGACACAACGGTAGTGAGAGTTGATGGTTGATGACAATGAACAGGCTGACTTTTTTTGCCTACACATTGCCTACACGTGGTTGAGGAATGTTCTTCCTCGTTAATACATTTTATTACAGATAGGACAATGTAGGCCTATTGACCTTTTTGTGGATTCAACCTGAATTCTGCATATTGTGTAGCAAGAACATCTTATTCTAGTATGATGCCAGTAAGCCTGGCACAAGTGAAGATAACTTTTCAAAGATTACTTCATTTTTTATTAGGCTGAGGCTATTCACATTATCTGTAAAGCCCTGGATCTAGACAAGCAGTCGACATACCTGCCTTATCGGTGTCACTGAGCGTGTCGTACTGCTCCAACACCTCCGCCCGCCGGGCAATGAACTGCGAGGTGTTGGACCAGCACATCATCCTCTGGGGCAGGAAGTAGCGGATCAGGGTCTCCCGGACGGCCTTGGTCCGGCCAAGCAGCCAGATTGGGATGCGCCCCACCAGCAGGGGGAACATGTCATCAAACTTGGTGAAGTGATGGCGCAGGGTGGCCATGTCGCTGTGCCGGTGGGCGGGGGCCGGCATGCCGTACAGGGTGAGGAAGGTGGCCTCGAACATGACGCTGCTGCAGAAGTCGTAGAGGCCGCCGGTAGACCAGCCCATCCCGACCACCCCGGCACCTCGCTCCCCCTTCCCACCAAGATAGTCTTGACGGAGGACCAGGTTCAGGTTGGCCATCATGCACTCCGCCAGCAGCACCAGGTTTTCCCCCTGCAGGAGTCGGAAGGAGCGCTGGATCTGGTCGCCCATTTCCGGGAAGCGACCGCTGCCAACGGCTGGGTAGCCGAAGGTTGCCGGCGCCACCTGGTCGGCGAACTCATGGAAGTCCAGCTGTCGGCCGTATTTCATGATGGAGGGGTACATCAGAGGGTTCATAATGAAAGTCATGTATTTACCTGGAGAGAGAACATATTGAGTCGAATTACTTAACTGATGGACCTGATCTGCCGCTATACTGGAAGAATTGCAGAATTGATTTGAATTAAACCATTTTAATACTAACCTGCTATATACACAGTGAACACGTCTCCATATTTTTCCTGATTATTTTTAAGAAATGCTTGTGAATCCAGTCTGAAGTTCAAAGCCTTGCCGAGATAGGGAATCCAGCCTTGGATCAGCGGGGGCTCGCCTTCTCTTCTGCCAAAGTACAGGAAAGTACTGTTCAGCTAATTGCACAGGCAGATCACTTTTGGTTAAACTAAAATCATAATTAGCAGCCAGGGCACACTTTGTACACAGTGGTGTGGCTTGGTTCGGGGAAAACTGAAAAACATTCAATAGTTACACCAAGTTATGTTTAGTTATTGATCATGGCCATGAATCGCTTGCCAGAAGCTTATTTCCATTGGCTGTAAGTAGCCATGATAGCTTTCATGAGCGGCATCACTCCAGTGGCCCCATGAGCTAAACGCCAAGCTTAATTAAAGTAGAAATCATTTGAAGTTTCAGCTGACTTCAGTTGACTTCCATCAAGTTCAGTATAGTTCAGAGATCAGTAGAGGAGACAACTTTGCAGCACTGGCTTTTCAAAAAAGAACTTCATCATATTGATATAATATTGCTACACGTCTGTTAATGTTTAAACTCATTGACCCATCAGCCCTAGGGATTTGCAGTCATCCCATCAAGGGACTCACAATCATTGAGATTCATGTTGACTTTGCAATTCAAGTTCATATATTCAGGTTTAGTTAAATTGGTTTCAGTGAGCCCCAGAGGTTATAATTAGTGTCAGAGGTTACAAAGATATCTTAATCATCATGCGTAAGTCAAAGGGGAGAGAGATCTAGTTGCCTAATTTTCAGATCGTTTACTTTACAGTTTAGGTTGTATCAGCGATGTTGGGTGACGTCACTTCGGTATTTGAAGCGAGATCCCAAACAAACAGAACCAGCTCGCCCTTCCCTTGCGTGTTTTGTGCATCCAATAAAAACTATCACGAACGCAGCGCAAAACCCCACAACACCCACCCCTTGTCGGTTATTGGTTGGAATACTATATATCTGGGTTTTGAGTGGTTGATAGTACCATTTGGTTTTGTGTACGATCTCGGATCATAGGCTGCCTACAGAGGCAAGTTTTTTTGACGGCCTGCTTATGGGGCGGGCAGCTAGCGGAAAGAGATTAAGAGATTATAGAATCGCTGATACAACCTTAAGGGGAGGGTACCAATGTTCTGGCAGCATAGTGAGTGGTTGGCCGGGAAATAATCCCTCTTCTTTAAGTAGTTTTGGCCAGAAATTTGGTCAAAAATACATACATTCATTTATATGTTCTTCTACCTGTTTCCCATCTGTTTCTGCCCCAGAGCCTTCTCGACCCAGGGTTCCTGGGTCGTTCCGGATCTCTGTGGGGTCCCGTCCTGTTACCTCGACCTCTAGGAGGTGTTCAGCAAGGCTTGAGCCATTTCCCTGCCTCAACACGCCGACCCTATGACCCTATGTTCCATTGATCTGCTCCGTGGAACTTTATATTCTTTCGATGAAAGAATATAAAGACTCTTCCGGCATCATTCGTCCGTCCTCTTCCCAGCGGGAGCAGGGTTTTTCTTCGTTGGCAAGAAGGATTTATTGGTCTTACAAATGCTCCAGCATTGTTTCCTGATCTGGTGAACGACGTTCCCGGAGAGTATTTTAACCAATTTGTTTTTGTTTATTTCGATGATATCCTTATCTTGGATGCGTCTGATGGTGAGACTCATGTCAAGCATGTCCTCCACAAGTTCTGCAGTTGCTCCTCGACCACCGGCTTTCCGTAAAGGCTGAGAAGTGTGAATTCCACACCACCACTGTCCCTTTTCTGAGGTTTATTGTCTCTGCTGATGACATTCAGATGGACTGGTAATGTTCAAGTACCGGATGGCTGTCCCCCGAACCAGTTGTTTGTTCCGGCTTCTCATCGTGCTTAGGTCATCCACTGGGCCCATACCTTCCTCCTCTCCTGACACCCTGGAATAAGGCGTACTCTGTTTATGTTCAGGTTAAGCAACGCTTCTGGTGGCCGTTCATGGAGAGGGAGGTTGGAGAATATGTTGCCGCCTGTCCTCTGTGCGCCCAGAACAAGGTATCTCGTCACCCACCTCCTGGTCTCCTGTGTCCACTCCCGTTGCCTCATCTCCCCTGGTCGGATATCTCTTTGGAGTTCGTCACAATGTTACAAGCCTCTTTTCCGAGTGATACTTACGGTTACCGGTTTTCCGATTCCTGCCCGTTTACTCCTGACTACGTCTTTACCTTCTCCCCACTGGAGAAAGAATGACTTTTGCATCATGAGTCGTGCTATTGAGTCCCATTTCCCTGAGATTAAAGTCAGAAATCTGACTTTAACCTCAGAATTCTGACGTTAAACTTAGAACTCCAAATAAATTCACATGTGGCCATAATTCGCTTCCGTACATCACATCCAGATGTTGACTGATATATTTTGAGGGAGGGGAAGGGAAGGAATGTTTCAAAATTTGCAATATGCTGGTTCTCATCCTTCCTGACGAATCGCGCCTATCAGGTGACATGGAATGTCTCTTTGTCCAAACCCTGCACTCTTGACACTGGTGTCCCTCAAGGCTCTGTACTGGGACCCCTTCTGTTCTCCCTATAGACCAGATCCCTTGGCTCTGTAATCACTTCAGAAAGTTTTTCATATCACTGCTACGCTGACAACACTCAGCTATTCCTTTCTTTCCCCTCCTCTGACAAAACCCTGATCGAGACATCTCAGAATGTCTGGCCGACATCAGCACTTGGACGACTACCCATCACCTGAAGCTTAACTTCAACAAGACTGAGATCCTCCTGATGCCAGGGAAAGATTGCCCTCACATGGACCTACTGGTCACTGTCTCAGAAAATTGGAATTCAGTAGATGTGATTTCCTGTATTCTGGTGCATTTTGGGGATGGCCCCTACCTAAAAAATAATTCAGATTCATAGCCTACATCCTAACTTGCAGGGCCTGGACAAGCTTAATACACTGCATATTAGGGCTGTAACGATACACCAACTCACGATTCGGTTTGTATCACGATTTTTGACATCCCACGATTTTTTTCACTTATACAACAATTAACTTTATGTAACATTTAATAACAAATAATTTGGAACACAGAACAGATTTGAACAGAGAGAATACTATTAAAGTATAGCAAAATGAATAAATAAATATCCAAAGATTGCAGTCGGAGGATGCTTGCAGTTAGGCAAAAACCCTCAACTAGTTTTGTGGTTTAGGCTTACGTATTTGAAAATATTAATGTCAAATAAATAATAGTAATTTGAATAGTTTGGTAGCACTAACCAGCATTCCCGCTAGAAAAAACTGTGCCGGTCAAAGTGACCTGCGTAGGTTTCGTTTTCGGTCAAATATCCTATTATCGCTTCTTATTAGGCTATGTACCGTATTTCCCGCACTATAACGCGCACCGGATTACAAGGCGCACCTTCAATGAATGACCTATTTTAGAACTTTTTTCATAAATAGGGCGCACCGGATTATAAGGCGCATAGCATAGAAGATACTGCAGTCAAACGTTTGACTGGGGATGCGTTATGCATCCACTAGATGGAGCTGTGCTAATTGTATAGCTCGTCACGCGCAACGCAACTGTGAGACACAATTACGCAGTTCCAAACCTTCGATTTTTTAAATATCTTGCAAACGTGAATGATACAAAGTCGAGCATCGCACCCTCGAATCTTGTAGTGTGGCCAGTCTTCCGCCCGATTTCCTGGCTCTGTGATCGTATAGTGTGACCTTCCGTGAGTAAGCGCAGTAAAATGCTGTGTGCACTGACTACGATAGCGATAATGCTGCAAGCGGTGTGGCTTTATCGTAGTCGTAGTGAAACACTTTATTATTATTATTAAATTGTTTTTATTGGTTTTTCATACTGAAACATTTTGACAGAGCGCCGTTTACAACCAGTATGGATCAACCAATTAACCAATTGATCCATATATAAGGCGCTCCGGATTATAAGGCGCACTGTCGTTTTTTGAGAAAATTACCGGCTTTTAAGTGCGCCTTATAGTGCGGAAAATACGGTAGCTTAAATAATGACATAATCAGGCCGTATAGAATGCAATATGTTTAATAGCATAACTTTCAAATAGATGGGAAAAAACATGAACGTCTGATTCGCAATAACGAGGCATAGTGTTACGAGTAGCGTCTGTGTGTGTGTGTGTGTGTGTGTGTGTGTGTGTGTGTGTGTGTGTGTGTGTGTGACGTCAGCGAGTGAGTGGACAAGTGAGGAGAGCGGGCGGTAGCGTGTGTGTGTCTAGTGAAGAAACGAACAAGTCCGGTAGAATAAAGTACCCAGCCTGTCAATAATCTGGCCGCTTCATTCCGACCTATAAGCAGACCAACTGCCGGTCAAAGCACACAAAACACTAGAGACAGGGATCACACAGTCTATTTTTGCGTGCTTGGCCCACTCTGGATAAATGTCGTTCATATCGCATATGAGGACTTTGCAGGCTGTGGAAAAATGCAATCCTCCGTAGCCACGGAGATCTGTCATCACAGCGAGGGCATCTCGTCGCAGACTTACGGCATCGATAAGAGGAGCAGTGTCAGCAGACTATTATTTAGACTGATTATTAGCAAGTTTCAATCTGACAATTTGACCGGAGAAATACACTTTTGTCTGACATTTAATTGTTCCATTACCGGACAACGGAAACCCTGGCACTAACAGCTCATATCACGTGGCTGGATCTGGACTGGAAGGATAATGGGAATTAGAAAGGGCGTGTCACGCTTCTGCCATCTCACACCGTGAGACAGGTTCGTGGCTTTGAGTGTCGCGATTTTGGTTCGATACGCATATCGTTACAGCCCTACTGCATATACAGACTACTTTATGGCCATTCCAACAGCTATTGCTATTTGACCCATGGTTGTTATTCTGATATTGAGGCAAATCATGATCACTGTCCTATAGTGTTCATTTGTTGGGAGTCTCAAGGTCTAATTCAAATGCAGTTAGAAATCTGGGACTAGTTTTTCCGGTTGGGGATCGGAATGTAGTGGCCGCATTAGCTTTGCTCTCCCATTACTTTTTCAAAAATAATAGCTTTAACTACCCCAAACCTCTTCAAATACGAACCAACGACCAATTAACGTGGTATCTATGTAAAACTGGCAAAATGTCATCGAAACCAGGCAAACAATCCAAAAAAGACGACGCCAAAAAGGTGGAGGCCCATGGCACGTGTGGTGGCTCCTGTGTTGCTAACATCGCTGAACTGCTGGAGGAGCACAGAGAAGCCATCTCATCTGAGTTTAAAATGGCATTTTCATCTCTGGAAGAGAAACTGACTCAGACCCAAGCCACAGTAGAAAGTCACGACCAGCGCATCTTCTCGGTGGAGTCAAACGCTAACCTGCTGGAAGGGCGTATGCGTTTGCTCGAGGAGAAGTGCACAACGCTAGCTGATAGCAACACTAAGCTAGCAGCTAAAACAGCGGACTTGGAGGGTCGGAGCCGGAGGAATAATATCAGGATAATCGGGCTGCCAGAGTCGATTGAGGGGCCCCGGCCGACAACTTTCTTTTCAGACATGCTTGTGGAACTACTCGGCAGCCAAATACTACCAACTCCCCCCGAACTTGACCGGGCACATCGAGCCCTCATCGCCAAACCACCCCCGGGGGGTAAGCCACGGGTTGTTATTATTCGCTTCCACCGCTACCAAGTGCGAGAATTGGTCGTCAGAGAGGCCCGCAAACAGAGAGGTAAACTGCAATACAGGGGGAATCCGGTACTGATTTTCGAGGATTATACACCAGAAGTCCTGGAGCAGCGAACCAGATATCGAGAAGTCATGGCTGAGCTGTACAACTTGGGTCTGAGGCCATCTCTGCTCTTCCCGGCAAGGCTATCGATTGTGCTGAAAGATGGGGCCAGGAGAGGTTTCTCCTCGCCCGAAGAAGCCCGGGTGTTTGCCGCAGCCCACCACCAGCAGCCTGCGGCCCGATCGGGAGTGCCGTGAACGAAACAAAAGGGACGAACAACTCATCTGGTAACAACGTAGATCTTTATTTACTTTTTAAATAATTGCCATTGCAGAGCGGAATGAATCTTTACCCACTCAGGGTACTAGACTTCACTCACGCTGCGGGCTATTTCAACAAACAGGTGAGCCGATCCCAGCTGTCATGTTAACTTGGCTTACGTCCTCTCGGCAATACTGTTGGGCTGCGTTACTATTGATGAAAATGTTGTGCTCTTAGGAGCTATGATTGTGCTGTTACTCTTGTTATTAGCCATAACTGAGCTGTTACTCGTGTTATTGCTCCTGCCTCGTTAGTTTGCGTTACTGAGAAGGTATGTTTCGCTTATGTTGTGCTGTAGGCCGAATATAGCCTAATGTAAATTGGACACTTGCTGCTTGATATCCTCTGCACTGAAATTCGCTCAAGCACTAGAAGCTCATAATTCACTCACCTTCTCAAAGCCTGTTGCTTTTAAAGAGGATGGAGTATTATTAATCACACGTATAGATAATTATACTACGGACCAAGTTCTTTGGAATATTTCTTTGTTCTATTGTTCGTTTGACCTTAATAATGGGGATACTGTTACATATTTTGGGAAGAGAAGCTAAGCATTCGAGTGAAGGTTAGTAAAGGTTGAGTAGTGTGAGAGGTATGATAACCAAAGGGTTAGGGAAGCTATGGGGTTAGGGGAGGTGGGGAGGGGCATGGCTGGCGTAAGTAAGCCAACTTCCTTTTTTGTGTATTTTGTTAGTTTATTTTTTTGTCCCATCGATCTCATTGTGTCTTTCAATGTTGCATTTATTTACCTTTTCTTTTTCTCATTTGCTCTGGAACAATCCACAGACTGCAGTGCTGGTATGTTACACTTCATATCGATCTTTGTGCTATGGCCGACGTAGCCCATTCACAGAAGGGTGGTGGACAGGTGGTAAGAATACTCTCATTAAATGTAGGTGGACTCAATGCCACAGTCAAGTGTGCTAGGATATTCTCACACATTCAAAACCTTAAAGCTGACATAATGTTTCTCCAAGAGACACACTTACTTAATATTGATCATCAGAAATTGTCTAGACCTTGGATAGGACAAATCTTTCATTCTAAATTTAACCTGAAAACGAGAGGTGTGGCCATACTTGTTAGGAAAAACGTGCATTTCACTCCAGACAAAATTATTGCAGACCCAAATGGTCGCTATGTGATTGTCCCCGGTACACTGTACCAGAAACCGGTTCTCCTCGTATCTGTCTATGCTCCTAATTGGGATGACTATAACTTCATGAAAAACCTATTGCCTTCTCTTCCTAACTTAAATTCCCATGTGCTAATTGCGGGAGGTGATATGAACTGTGTCATTAACCCTCTACTGGATAGGTCTAGCTCCAGAACTTCAACACCATCTAAAATGTCTCAGACCCTCTCTGCCTTTATGGAACAATATGGCTATGTTGATCCCTACAGACTTCTACATCCCACTATTAAGCAGTACTCTTTCTTTTCACACGTACATCGTACTTTTTCGCGCATAGATTACTTTCTCATTGACAAAACACTAATTCCCTCGGTAATATCCACACAATACTCACCTATAGTCGTATCTGACCACTCCGCAGTAACCCTTGACCTTCGTTTTGACCATAGGCCTAAAGATTATAGGACATGGCGCTTAGATCCCCTGTTGCTGGCTGATGGGAATTTCTGTAAACAAATCTCCGAAGCCATTGACCTCTTTTTGGAAACCAATAACACAGAAGGCATCTGCCCTATGCTATTATGGGAAACCCTGAAGGCCTTTATTAGGGGTAAAATTATTTAATATACGTCCTATATTAATAAAAATCGTAGAGCGCGCCAAAAAGAACTGGAAGAATCCATTGCCACTGTAGACTATCGCTACTCAATTGATCAATCACCTGACCTTTACAAGGAAAGGTTGAAACTTAAGACTGAACTTGATCTTTTGACAACAAGAGAGGCTGAACAACTTCTGCTCCGCTCCAGAGGCACTCAGTATGAATTTGGAGATAAGGCAAGTCGGCTTTTAGCCCATCAGCTGAAAACTAAAACTGCTTCCAACCAGATTACTCGGATCCGTACTAATACTGGTGCGCTTACGTCTGACCCCGTAGAAATAAATAACGTTTTTAAAACATTCTATTCTCAGCTCTGTACGTCGGAGTCCTCCAATAATGAAGCTCATATGTTTGAATTTTTCACAGCACTAGACGTACCCGTGATTTCAGAGGATAACAGACAGATGCTGGACAGCCCTTTGCAACTTAACGAGATTACCGAAGCAATACAACTGATGAATAATAATAAATCACCCGGACGGTTTTCCGGTGGAATTTTTTAAAAAATGTATAGAAAAATTAGCTCCATTACTACTAAGGATGTTTACGCAGTCGCTCCGGCAGGGCTGCTTGCCACCCACCCTCACCCAGGCCTCAATTTCCCTTATATTAAAGAAGGACAAAGATCCCTTAAACTGTGCGTCTTTTCGTCCGATATCGTTACTGTCTGTTGATGTTAAAATACTTGCGAAGGCCATTTCACGTCGGTTGGAGACTGTTATGACCTCCATTGTTTCAGAAGACCAGACGGGGTTCATTAGACAACGACACTCATTCACCAACATTAGAAGGCTTCTCGGCATCATCCACACCCCACCTTCCCCTTCTGACCCAGAAGTGATCGTGTCCCTTGATGCTGAGAAGGCCTTCGATAGGGTGGAGTGGTCCTACTTGTTCACCGCGTTGCGGCATTTTGGCTTTGGGGGCAATTTTATATCTTGGATTCAATTGCTTTACACCTCTCCTCAAGCATCGGTATGCACAAATACTTCTCGTTCTAAGACTTTTCCCCTTTCCCGTGGAACGCGCCAGGGATGCCCGCTTTCCCCTCTTCTATTCGCCATCGCCATAGAGCCACTCTCGATAGCACTTAAAACGGAAAGAGGTTTTCTGGGCATCCAGCGATGGGGAAAAGAACACAAAGTGTCCCTCTATGCAGATGACCTGCTTTTGTACGTAAGGAACCCGTTGTCTAGTATTCCTCGGATCTTATCAATCCTTAACTTCTTCAGCACTTTTTCGGGATACAAATTAAATGTTCAAAAAAGTGAATGTTTTCCAGTTAATCAGCCAGCCTTGGATATCCCAGCACTGTCTATCCCGTTTAAGTTTTCCAGCTCAGAGTTTAAATACTTAGGTGTCGTCATTACACGATCTATAAGGTCCCTACGTGAACAAAACTTTGCAGCTCTCACCTCAAAAATCAAGTCTGACCTCCAAAGGTGGAGCCACTTACCCCTTTCACTAGCAGGGAGGGTACAAATAGTCAAGATGAACGTTTTACCTCGCTATCTATACCTCTTCCAATGCCTTCCCATCTTTTTACCCCGATCGTTTTTCAAATCTATTGACTCTGTTGTCTCTCAATTCATATGGGCGGGTAAACATCCTAGAATCTGCAAAGCTGCCATGCAGCGGAGTAGACCTTCAGGTGGACTTGGCTTGCCAAACTTCCAATCTTATTACTGGGCGGCAATCGCGCACAAACTATTACTCTGGTTTACATCCCCACAGAGCAGCTGGTGCCAATTGGAATCTGATTCATGCATATCTTCATCGCCGCAGGCTCTGGCATGCGGCACCCTGCCCTTACCTTACTCACAGTACACATCTAACCCCCTTGTCGTTGCATCACTCAAAATCTGGGCTCAAATAAGGGGACACTTTAAGTGGTCTTCCCTTCCTCAATCAACACCCATCTGCAAAAACCATCTCTTTGCACCAGCCAGAATTGATCCGCGCTTTGTGTTCCTGGGCAGAGGGGGTCTGCGCTCATTAAAAGATTTATATGTGGAAGGGTCATTTGCAAGTTTCAACCAGCTACAAGCCATATTTGGATTAACCAGTTCGGATTTCTTTAGATACTTTCAACTACGGGATTTTGCAAGAACTCATTCACCTACATTCCCACTTATCCCAACCGTAACTGGTATGGACCACGTTCTCTTAGCTAGCACCACCCCTAAAGGACATGTCTCCTACCTATATGACCTACTGTTGCCAGCCAATGAATTAACTATTGAAAAAATCAAATCGAACTGGGAAGACGAACTGCAAGTGACCCTTTCTGATCGGTTCTGGAGTAAAGCCCTTACAAATATCAAACTTTCCTCTTCATGTATGCGGCTTAGCCTCATTCAATTTAAAGTGCTCCACAGGATTCATTATAGCATGTCCAGGCTTTCTAAAATCTACCCAGATACAGTTGAAGATAAATGTAATAGATGCTCGCTCTCACCGTGTGACCTTACACATATGTTTTGGACATGCCCTAAGTTATTTACTTTCTGGGATTCATTCTTTAAGGTTATTTCTGAAATAACGCAGATCCATATCCCACCATCTCCTCATGTAGCTATTTTTGGAAGACTTCCAGTTGAAAATGTTGCAACAAATACTCAATCCAATGTAATTGCTTTCTCCTCTCTGATCGCTCGAAGGAGCATTTTGCTCTTATGGAAATCCCGCCTCCCTCCATCACTTAAATCTTGGCTTTGTGACATCATGTCCTTTCTAAAATTGGAAAAAATTAAATTTGCTTTGAGAGGCTGCTCGGATGAATTCCATTGTCACTGGCAACCGTTGATTAACTATTTCGACCGTCTGCCTGCGAGTGAAATTGCACAGTAGAACCCAAAACATACTTTACATTAAACTACACTACTTTGCATTAATTTATTATCTGTGCGCTGCTACCTGTCCACCACCCTGCCCTCTCCTGTAGGAGTGACGTATATATGAACACTGCGGTTTTAAAACATGTTTAAAAAACAACTCTGCCTTCTATAGCTGGTGTTATAAGTACTGCAACAATTCCATTATTTGCATAACACAATATTGAGACAGATTATTTTTTTTTTTTGTTGTTGTTTTTATTTATTTATTTATTTTTAGATATATATATACATATAAAGATACTTTAATATTATAATTCATCTTTGTATCTTTTTTGTTAAAGGTTCTCTTTTATATCATATTCATTTACTTGCTTAATTATTTGCATACATGTCTTTTGTCCTATCCTGTCCATGTCTGTTTGCTCTTGTCTGTCTTTATCATTTATGTATAATTTCTCTTTTTATTTAGTTTTGGTTATGTTGAGGAAGCTGGGGGTGGGTATGGGAGGGGTTAAGAAGAAATAATAATATGAAAAAACTGAAAATGCCTTTGTAATTGTCTCTGAATGTACATCGTACTTTTTCATCATTTTCTTTAATAAAATGTTTAAACAAAAAAAAGAAATCTGGGACTAGGGCTGCAACTAATGATTATTTTAATAATCGATTAATCTGTCGATTATTTTTTCGATTAATCAATGAATCGGATAAAAAAATTAAACATTTGTAATTGCCGCATCTTTATTCAGAAACTGAACATTACTTCAAATTCACAGAGCAGACTGAAGTGTAAAAACACCAGGTTATTGCTCCAACGTCCCGGAACTATTAAAAGTAATATTAAATGATAAAAGAAATAAAAAAAACATATCTCGGATAAATAACACAAAGAAAACATACAATGTATGGAATACATTTATATATATACAGTATATAAGGGATGTCCATGGTTAACCGATAAGATCTTTAACCGATAAATAGGCCTACTAATGGTTAAAAATAAATTAAATCATCTTAATTTCTCTCAGATGACAGGAGATCGTTAATTTGTATTGATATTGATACCATTTTCGAGACTCCTCGAAATAGAACTTGTATTATTGCTTTAATTGCTGATAAGATGATCATAGTTCAAGATAGGACGTTAAACAGGTCATAATTCCATCTTTACTGTCTATTTTATATTGCTGGGAAAACAGGTTTTTCGCCAAAATCTCAAATTTCTTTTTTTTTTGTGTTACATTTGAACACATCAATTGTATTACTGAGCCGACCTGAACACATCACATTTGACACTGTTTGCAACTTTTTTTAAGCTAACTAGCTCTATATCCTGCCGATTTTAACATGGATTTAAAAACTGGATAACTATTTTAAACTGACGGGACTTTCTACACCGTCCGGTTGTGTGATTACTACCGCTGCTTTGAATGACTGTTGATGCACGCGGTGACGACTCCGAGCCCGTCTGCACACCGTCTGCAGCAGCAGCAACTGACAGAGTTCTCGGTTGGACTAGACGGATACTGAGTTGAAGGAGTTTTTTTAACCCAAAGACGTGACTCAACGAATCGATGACCAAATTCGTTGCCAACGCTTTTAGCCAGGGGCGTAGGAATGAGTTTAACATTGGGGGGGACACATATCGGAAACCTGACAGATCCGGTATAATTTTTTGGTGGGACAAATGCGCCTGTCTCCGATATTGGAGGGGACACGTCCTCTCCGTCCCCCCCGGTTCCTACGCCTTTGCTTTTAGCAATAGATTTTTACCGATTTTATCGATTCGTTGTTGCAGCCCTATCTGGGACAGTTGCTTCATTTTGTTTCTATGCAATAGGCCGAAAGAATAAATTAATATGTAACTTACTTGCTCATTTTAAGCATAACATTGCTTGGGGAGTCCAATTCCTCCACTGAAAAGGGTGGAAAGTGCTTTTTACAACTCTCTGCTAGTTATGAAAAGCTGTCTCTGCTTGATAGACATCAAAAAGTTTGCGAGCTCACATAGACTTCATGCTTCATATTCATGCAACATCTTTAAACTCCTTGATGCTAGGTCATCTTTTGCTTGTATAACCTAGAAGCACACTGACACAATATTAACAACTCCTTTTTGCTTCTTTTTCCCATTCAGGGTCCATATGGACGGCAAAACGGGAAACTGCTTCTTCGCACCATGTAATGGTAAAGGTCAACGTCAAGTTTTCAAAATCTCAGGCATCAACACAATTATCTCTCGAAGCAAAGAGAAGGGAGATGACCTACACACAATCTTAGCATCTCGTGTTTCTTCTGAGGGAGACAGTGTTTCCATTCATGCACATAAAAACTGTTATTGCAATTATACGTCCACATCAAGGAACAGTGGTGTGAAGAAGAGGAAGGTGTCTGAGTCAAATAATCCTGGTCATAGGCCACTCAAGTCACAGACTCAACAATTTGAGTTTAAAAGAGACTATTATGTCTATTATGTGGAGATTAATGCATTCCTAAGGATCCAAAGCACTCTGAGCGTTGGAAGCAAGTGAACCAGTGCCGAACAGTTGATAGGGGGAAAGGAAACAGAACATTCAATGAGGTGTTGAAAAATGTATGTGATGAGCGGCAAGATGCCTGGTCAACTGCAGTGACTCTAAGATTAGCCGGTGTATGAGGAGATTTGCATGCCAGTGATGCTCAGTATCACAAAAGCTGCTATGACAATTTCCGCAAAATTCCACAAACTCAGTCAATTCTGAGTCATGTAGGCCAGCAATCGAAGAATCTCTAAGATTTGTAGTAGAGGAAATGAAGGGAAACATGCAGGAGACGTGGACCATGTGTGAGTTGTATGAAATATACAGTACAAACTTAGGTGCATTGACTCAGAAGCAAATGTTTGCAAATTTATGTGAATATTTTGGTAAAGAAATTGTAGTTCTGAATGTGGAAGGCTGTGAAACTGTAGTTGGTTTTAAGAATTACATAGCTTAAACACTGAAAATGGTCAAGCGGTCAAAGATGGATAATGAAGATGAAGTTGACAAGCTCATCAGGAGGATCAAGTCAGAAGTGGCCAGCATACCTAAGCCAAAAGATTATGATCTGAGCGATTTCTGCTTCACAAAGGACACAAGTGCTACCTTACTCTGCTTTGTGTCAAAACTTGTTTCTGGGGGAGCAACGACTAAGGCTTCACTCACCCTGACACAATCCATCCAGCAGTGGCACACACAATCAGACAACACTAGGACTCGCCGTGAAGCTCCACCATAAGTACGGTAGCTGTACATTGATCGAGACCCTCAATGATCATGGCCTTGTAACCAAATATGATGAAGTTCTACGCTTCCGCAAATCTGCAGCTCAGTTTGTTTCAAAGAACCCTGCTGATTATCACAAAAATCTTGGTCTGACTACTGAGTTGGGCCCCATATTCAGCTGGGCAGACAACTATGACCTCTACATCGCAAGTCCGAATGGAACCAAGAGCACACATGCCATGGTTTCTGAGTTTACACAACATCCAGCACCCGGCACCATCATGACCGGAAACATTGGAGTGATGCAGCTGAAGATCCCAAGGCTAAAGTGGTCTGAGGATAGGACTTTACGACTCACTCACTAGTCTCTACAACTGGAGCACTACACTGGTCCCCCTAAGTTGAAACCACCAGCACTTACCGTGAAGATTCTTTCTCCAGAAGAAGCTCACCAGGTTGCGGCCAGCTTGACACAAGCAAAGAAAAGAGATGCTGCTTGGCTATCACAGCTCTTCTTCCACTCAAATCCAGTGGACTGGGCTGGCTATAACGCATACAAAGACAGAAAATCCCAAACTACCAACAAACCTAAAACTATTGTAGTGTTTGGGCCCCTTATCGATTCTCCACCTTCACACCCGGATACCGTGCTCA
Organism: Pollachius pollachius; assembly: GCF_949987615.1. Lineage (NCBI taxonomy): Eukaryota > Metazoa > Chordata > Actinopteri > Gadiformes > Gadidae > Pollachius > Pollachius pollachius. The sequence continues at coordinate 14,308,916 of NC_136947.1, read as the reverse complement.
CAACCCTAGTCTACCTTGAGAGATCACTGAAGTGCTTTGGCATGAAGTATGCACACATCACAGTGGACCTGCAGCTCTACATTGTGGCGTGTCTAATCCAATAGAGTGACCCAATGCGATGGAAGTCTGTCACCATCCATCCTGGAATGATGCACACTCTGATGTCATTCCTTGGCTGCATTGGATTCTTGATGAAGGGTTCTGTCATGAAACAACTGCTTGCCGTGGCATTTGGTGGCATCGCCAACATTCTCAATGGAGAATCCTGGACAAATGCACTGAGTGCATATCGGATGCTCATGGCTGTACTCCTGCAAGATCTTCTGCAAGATGGACCACAGACTGATGCTGCTATCACAGAATATCTGGACAAGGTACGTGAACACCCTACAGCCAGGCTTTGGGTGGACTGCCTGATCCGTCCCACCTCCATCGCACTTAATTTCCTTCGTGCAGAGAGACAGGGAGACTTCCTCCTACAGCAGCACTGTCTCGAGCAGATGATCCCGTACTTCTTTGCTGCTGGGCACCATAATTATGGGCGGTATATCACTTGGTACCTAAGGATGGCGCAGAACCTTCCACATTATGCCAAGGAGGATCTCTTAGCAGGGGCTCATGTCTGTCGCCATTCTGATGGTGGAACTGCTGACCAGTTTGGTGAGCAGACCTACATTAAACAAAGGGAAAGGACAAGGTGGACTGAAAGGCATCTCAACCAATGAAGTGCAAGTTGCAGTGTGGATCAATTCCCATCCCATTTGCTCCCACCTTTCCCAGACAGTGGAAGAAATGTATGTAAATCAGGACATTCCAGAAAATTCAGAGGAGGAGGAAAATGTTCATGTGAATGGAAATGTGAAGCAGAGTAGATGGAAACATAAGGAGGAAGGTGAGAGAAGACAAGAAATTGATCAAGGAGATCGCAATGAAATCATGGAGGAGTTCCAGCAACATTCTCATCCGTTAAAAGAGAACCAGCAAATTCTTTACAACATCGTGAATGGACAAGTGGCACCAGACTCGGTGAACGTGCAGAATGCTCTTCACATTGGTGAACAGCAGAGCAAAGATTTTGCAGATTCTCTTCCTGAAGGCTTCCATAGCCCCATTGGTAAGAGAATCAGAACCATGGAGGTGATGAAGAAAGCTTTTTCTGTGAAAGGCAAGCCTATCTACGACATGCAGGCCCTCTTTGCTCGACTCTTAGTCGTGGGGCAGCAGCGTGGCATAGAGTTGAAAGATGTTTTTGATCATAAGCTCAGTCCAGCTCCACCATCACTCATTTATGAATTTGGTTGCCTGAGGAAGGGTGACAAGTCTGTCCTTGTCAAAAGATTGGGAGTACCTGATGAAAATGCTCCACTGACGTATTTGTTCTGTTGGTGTGCTGGGCATGGAAGGTCAATGTTCAATCAACAGTGCAGATGGAGAAGTGGAATGGCACCATCCTGGATATAAATGCCACCATCAGAGGATTGGGTGACAGATGTCAAGGTCTCCTGGGGATGCATGCGCTGTCGGGATGTGACACTGCCTCCTATCCCTGTGGGAAGGGCAAGACATCTGCGCTGAAAGTACTCCTAGGAAAAAACATTCCTGGTCTCAATACAGTGCTTGGGGAACCTGATGCCACTCATAGTGACCTAAAAGGGACCGAGTTCTTTGTCACACTGTATGGGCAGAAGAAGGCCAGGTCGATGAATAACACTCGCTTCCAGATCTACAGTCACAGCAAAAAGCCAGCCAAACTTAAGAAGCTTCCTCCAACTGATGCCAACCTGATGCTGCACATACTGCGTGCTCATCTTCAGGTCATGTTGTGGAAGGCTGCAGGTCTGATGTCTCTGGCCTCCTGCAGAGGCCAGAGACATCAGTAAGTTTGGGTGGGAGGTTGCTAAAGAAGGGGCTGTCATGCCCACTCTTGCCATCCAGGCAGTGGCTCCAATAAATCTGCTTGATGTCACCAGCTGTAGCTGCAGCACATTGAAGGCCTGCAGCAAAGGAAACTGCAGCTGCCATGCTGCAAGTATCAGTTGCACTGACTACTGCAAGTGTAAAGGGGGTGAGGTCTGCTGCTGCAACCCATTCACAATACATGTACATACCCAAAATGACCAAGAAGATGAGACTGAAGGGAATGAGGAAACAAATGATGAAATGGTGAAGGCTATTGAGTGGGATTGTGTGGTTCTTGTTGTAAATATGTGTGTGTGTGTGTGTGTGTGTGTGTGTGTGTGTGTGTGTGTGTGTGTGTGTGTGTGTGTGTGTGTGTGTGTGTGTGTACTACATATAGTTATTTTACAGCGTGTGTGTGTGTGCATGCTGTTTGCAGTTCTTGTATAGCTATTGTGTGTGTCCTGTAAGCATGCTGTGTAATATATAGTTCTTTCTTTTGCTGTATACAGGTCTTGTATATAGTTATTGTGTGTTTGTCTGTGTGCATGCTGTATAAAGTTCTGTCTTTTGCTGTATATAATTATTTTTGGTTTGTGTGTATGTGCATGATGTATATAGTTATTTTGCATCTTTGTATGAGATTTTATGAGATATATGGCCTCATTTGCATATTTAAACATTAAAGTACCAAAAACATGCAATACATTTTTCTCATATTATCTCATATTAACATAAGTAATCAACTAAAAAAGTTTCAAGTTAGCGAGCTTACATTGACTTCAATGTGGCCGGGGCCCCTGACTTGGAGGAAGGCTTTATTTCGAATGACCAATAACTAGCCTAGCCCAAACATTGACATTCAGACGCATTTAAATGGTTGGTGGCAGTGACAAGTATATCACACAATTAAACGAGGATAAACGCTATGTGTTTTTGTTGATTTATTTCGTATTGATAATAGTTTATTAATAGTTGGCAGATATATTCAAATTAATATTTCACGGAGGGGCGGCGCCCTAGCGCCCTCTATTGACCCACCGTCACTGTCCATACGTCACGTCTTTATAGGTTTGGCATGGACGCGCACAACCCTGTGTTAACCAAATATAATTTGGGGTGACAACAACAATCATAACGTCATAACTAGTTATGGGAACGTAAATTGACGGCTCAGGTTCCACCATAGGAGTGTGGTCTGATTGTTGTTTTAATACTTTATACTGGTTTTCGAGTATCAACTAATAATTTTAAAGATATGGAATAAAAATGCTGGGGGGGGGAAGGACAACTAAACACGCCTGAGATTCAAACAGATCGGGTTCTACAACTTCTCAGCAGTTGTTAAGCCGTGAACCGAAATTATTTAGGTCGCAGGTGAAGTTGTCCCGCCACCGGAGAACACGTCCCAAAGGTAACCGTTCCACACTTCCAGCAGACCTCTGCGGAGTTGTAGCCCATTCTGCGACCGCGCTTACTACTTTCCATGTTTTCTTTCCTTAACACTCACCTTCTCCGCCGTCTTAGCAGCCACGCGAGGGACAGGACGCCAATCAGCATCAGCAGCAGAATACACGACATGACAACTCTATCGGACGTCCGACAAACAATGCTCGAAGAAGTTGTGTTAACAGGATACCCGGGGTCAAGAAATGCCCTGTGAAAGCGACCAACTGGGTTCCTCCGAGATCGAGTGCTTCAGCAACACGGAAGTGATGTCAACAGATGACCCAACCGAAGCCCCCCCACCGTTGTCAGCGTCTGGAATGATTTCGTATACAAGTTGACGCCTTATGGATATGGAAATTTACCATTAGGAATCTGCCTTTTCTTTTTGCCAAACTGGCCTTGTGGGGAACGTAATATTGAATACTAATGTGACATTCATTTAACATGTCACCAAATATTTGGTTACCAGCAAATTAGTTCAAATGTGACACAATATACACAAGAACCCTCATCTCTTAGGCGGATATTTAAGAGAAATCCATACACTTAATTATCTATTATTTTAAAAAGGCAACAGGTCAGAAAAATATACAATCAGATCTAAAATGGTACACACACACACATACATATCTATATCTATGGACAAATTAAAACATCTGGAAGGTCCAGAAGTTATGTAGGGAAGAAAAGAGCAAAATACATAGGACCACAACCACTTTATCCTCTGATACACATTTAACACACACATCCCATTATATTAACCGCACACGTAACCTTGAATACTCCAGGGCCACACACACCTGAGCAGTTTTAAATGAAACTGAAGTGTGCAATATTTGCAAAATACTGTAATCTGTGATCAACACAAAAGCCATTACAGTGTCACTGCACTCAGTTGGCACACATCTCTTTATATATAATTGCACAATAAGGAGACGTACCAGAGATGTCAAAAGCAAAGTCAGATTCCTAAAGCATAGGGAGTCTGTTTGAGTCTGTTTTTTTGGTAACAAATATTGATCTGTGTATGAATGATTATGACTTCCTTTTCCCCAGGGCTTTAGGGTGTATGTGAGGTTTCAAGACACAAAACAAATGTACCATATCAAGTGACAGTTACTATAGTTGTTGATCATTCACAACGAGGCTACATTTATTCAGCATTCACGTTAGTTAACGCAATAAGCATTAACCAACAGCTACTTATTGGTGTGAAAATTATTGATGGGGTTAACCATAACCCAATACCCCTATGGTAATGCTTTTTAATAATGCTTATTACTGAATTAAATAATCAATAGTTGACCAAAGTTTCATGAAACCTTATTGTAAAGTGTTACACGATCTTCCATATGATCATCAGTTCATCTTCTGACACCCTGTCGCCCCCCAGCAATTAAACCATTAAACTTGATAGACCTTGATCTAACTTCATAATGGGACGTTGGTTTTGGCTCATGCATGGTTAGATTTCAGCCGGAGCCTCAACCGACTATCGGCAAATAACCATGTGACATTATTCAATGAGACTTTATGACTGGGTGCTTTACTGTTCATTTACCTGCTAGTGTACAGGCTGTCCTTTACCGGATCAACGTGATCCTTCAAGTCATTCAGTGTGCCACTAAGTACTTGGTGTACTACAACCTGTTCTGACAGCCAGTACTTCCTCCCGCAGGGTCTTACAGATTGTTTGCCAGAAAGTATTTATGTACTACAGCTTATACAGGGCATGTTCAAGGTGATGCATTACCACCCGATAATGCCCATGACAGATCAAACCCATCTGGGGAACATGTTTGTCACTCAGAATCCAAACTCAGCAACCAGGTCCAAATACCACTTAACAAAGGCACAGCAGAGAGCTCCAGCCAACATGTAGCACTGGAAACCCAACTATATCTCTTGGTCAACATATTTATCCATGACACGTTACGTTTTTGAAGCCTCATTCTGAGAAGTGAAATTTCCGCATGCATCTCCAAAAAGGTTTGGTCCTAAAAAAAGTAATGACAAGGACAATACAGTTTGGTGTGTAACAGAATACTGCTCCAATCTAGGGGGTCTGCTCTTTACAGAGATCCACACGATTTTTCTGGAAAGGCAGCCAGACAAAAACAGGCTGCAATTCATACTGTACATGAGGGATCTTGTCTGTGTGCATGACCAGCAGCATGGAATAATACAGGTGGTAACAAGTCTCTGTGGTAACAGTCAGGCTGGTCCGTCCAGCCACAAGTTCTGGAACTGGGGCTGGCGAGGCCCCACTGGGTCACCAGTAGAAGGAACGAGACAGGAAGTTGGCAGCGGTGCCTAGCCAGGTAGCGCCATCCTGCCCGTTGCCCACCCGGGTCACTGCCTTGTCGGGCTCCTCGGTCTGGGCCTCCTCCTCGGGCAGATAGTCTGGCAGATCTACGTTCTGCTCCACCTGTAGAAAGCCCTCCTCCGTGAAGGGCATCAAAATCTGAGCAAAATTTAACAAAGGGCGTAGTTGAGGGAATGCTTCAAGTCAAACATTGAGTTTAATGTCAACATTTAACAACTATAGGACTGATTTACTTCCAGAAAATAAATAAGAGTCTAATTGCTGAACAACCTTTTTATTTCCGAAAGCACCGGGGTCGATGTAGGACATGCACATGTTCAAGAGTTGCACAACTGTGGGAGACACCAGTTGCAGAACTAACCTCTTCGCCATTCTCTCCCTTCACCACCTGCTGGGCTGTCAGAACTTCGGTAGAGGCAATGGCCGACGCCAGCGCCTAGAGGACAAACCGCACAGATCATTCTTTTTTCTAGATTATAGTGGTATGCATTTACTCCTACTACTGTATACCAACATTGTTCAACTCATTCTATTGTACTGCTCCACTTGCTTCTTTGCCATGCTCACCGTAAAAAAAACGGTGAGCATGAAATATCGCTGCACAGCCCAATCTACAAGAACAAAACATCAAAGCCATCACACGTATCAGTCATGCAATATCACAGGACATTACTCACCCACTCCCCCGCTACTTTTCAGCAGAAGCCTAATCCCCTCAGCCATCCCATTACTCAACAAAGCCAAACCCCACAGATAATGTATGTAACAATGTATGTATCCCCCTGTACCCTAACCCCAATGTATGTCTGTTGTCATCAATGTCAAATGTATACATTTATTTTATGTATGTTCTTTATGTCCCTATGGGGAGAAATGAAGATGAGAAATGATGGAAGGAAACTGTGAAAAAGAATTTCCCTAAGGGGACAAGTAATAAACTAACTAACTAGTTGTTGTTTACAGGCCTACCGCTACCCATTACCCCTGCCAACCCCAGACAAAACCCCTCGGCAAGGATAGCCTAGCCAACCCTTGACTGGCTGACCAATGATCGGCTAGCAAACACTGCACTAGCCAATGCTAGGCTAGCCAATGAACTAGCAGAACTATCGCTTAAGCTTCTGTGGGGTAAGATTTGTAAGTCACTTCTTGTGTGTGTCATTTTGTGAACATGGCTGCAAACTAAATTTCCCCTAGTGGGACAAAGAAATTGAAAAATGCGCTGCCTTCTAATAGGGTATCAAATGATGCACATCCGAATTAGGAATGGGCTGCATGAGATGACCTGAAAGGAAGAGCCTCACCTCCGCCTTGAGGTCGGAGCGGATTCGAACGATGCACCTCTTGACAGCCATCTGAAAGGTGAAACTTATCACCCCGCGGATCTTCAGCAGGGCCTCTTCGCACAGAGTCCTGCGACTCTGTTGAGAACATGAGGAGAGGGAGAGGATACTGTGAGAGGGACACTCTTATGAAAAACAACACGTCAACCTCCTTTATGTTTACATGCTTTGTGGACATGCGTTGTGGTTTTGACTGTGGGCCCACTTACAGAGTCATCCAGCCCATCTATATGCAGTACCACTGTCTTGGCCCGCTTGTTGGTGGAGCCCAGAAAGAACTGGGCCTTCCTCCTACCAGACGGAGCTCCTTCGGCCCGGTCGGACTCTGGCCCGCTGGACGCCTGGAGCAGTTTGTATACCTCCGAGGCCAGAAGCTTCGTCTCCCCCGGGGTGGTGGATCTGTGACACAACACAACACATGGGATGAGTGCTCAGGTATTCTTGCAGTGACACATGGCACTGACCAGCTGGATACATGATGGGTAGACACGCCAACCGGGTTGGTACAGTCCACTGGGTAGGTTGATATAGCCATTGTGGTGGGAATTTGCACCACGCCAATCGTTCTGTACAAACTGTTTAAGAATAAAGAGTCATGCAAAATAAAGAGTCATCCAAACAATAATTACATATAACATACAATAATCTGAGGCCTCAGATGGGAGTCCGCCTCTCTCTCTCTCTCTCTCTCTCTCTCTCTCTCAGCTTCGCAAGGAGAAGTCCAATGCATTGGCAAAAGCAAGGCCTTCTTAAACAGTGGCACTCAGGTCTCATGAATGCTGAGAACAGTTCTGCTCCCCAATAAAACTATAGTATTGGTTAACCAGATGGTAGTAAACGATAGATGACTTCCCCATTATGTCATAAAGGGGAAGACGTAGCGATGCCTTATCAGTTGGAGCTGACTACACCAAGGGGGTCAGGGAAAGGCACACCCAACAAATGGCAGTGAGAGAAACAGAATATGAAAATATAATTTTCCCATTACAGCCATTATACATTTGGATGCGCCCACATGTGATGTCCCCAGCGGGGGTTAATTTTGACGTGGATTGTAATTCTCAAACCCTTACTTCTGTATGACGTTCTGGAGGCTCAGCATCATGCCCAGCTCACCCTCCATCTTCTCTATGTTGGCACGACATTCTGCCAAGTACCTCAGCGCCTGGTGGTGACAATGGAGCCAGCAACAGAGGCTGAAAGTTGCAGCCAATCATAACAACAGAGGCTGAAAGTGGCATGTATGAACACACATCATTATGATGTCACACTCACAAGCAGGGCAGAGTAAACAACTTGCGGGTTGGGATGGTCCAAGAACAGGATGAGTCCGGGCAAGCAGCCTTGGTCCTGGACAATGGCTCTCCGGTTCATGGGGTCTGCAGCTAGATCCCTCAGCTGGTTCACGACCAGCAGAGCCTCGGCTTCCCCGCTCATGGCTGCTGCTGCTTCTAAATATAAAACCACCTGGACACCACAGAAGAACATGACTGGGATAAATTCAACAAATTCAGAACAGAAACACACACACACAATAAGAAAATGTATTTCAATCGAAAAGCCAATGAAGCCCATGTTCCTGTATACTTGCATCTGTTTGAAATAAGCCTAACTGAGCTTTTTTATTCCTTATATGCCACGGGTTTAGTTGATATTCATTTGATTGGCTGGAGGACATTCATTCTCAGACTTGACGTGCTGGTGGGTAGACTGCGCCCATATGCGTTTAAACTCATACGCTCATTCGGAGCTATAAAACGGACGCGCTAACGCCACTGGCAAATGCCAATGACCACAGTGTGGTATTAACATCGGCTGCCAGCAACGTTGGCACTTACCACGAGCGTTCCGGGAGCGGCGACCACAAGGCGAGTGAGGATGGCTTGTTGGGTTATTCACTGAACTGTCACCAAGGATCACATGACAGCACAACGATAACATAACATGATACAATAAAATGATTCTGTATCATAATCAAACGCATAGACCGCGTATAGACTGATACGTATAGCTACATAATGAAAGGGTATGCGACTTGATTGTTGTTGGCTATGCTTCCTGGTCGGATACGAAAAAAAGTGTCAGCTGTTAAAATGCGAGTCTGTGATTGGACATTGAGTCTTCAGCTAACCACGCCGGCCATCCGTTCAGAATGTTGTATGATTTAAAGAGCCAACGCCCTAGGAAAAGTTGATGGGCTTTCCGGCTTTTATCATTGAGTCTGATAATTTGGCCCAGCTCACCGATAAGAGCTGGCTCTTCATATACCGTAGTTAAGCCTAGCTGAGCTATTCGAGACAACTCGTCACTACTACACATCCATCAGAAAATATAATTGATATTTCGTCACTATATCATCAACCATTCTGAATGATCAGTACTCCAATTGTATAGCTTTGAAGATTAATTAATTTGTGGTTAAAGATCACTCAATAGATATACTTACATTTAGCCTAAACCTTTGCATTGTGTTGAAATGGCTTGGATCACAGTGTAGTTAAGTATTATGCCGCAAAAGAGTCAATTCATTTTATTATTGAAAATTTAATAACTGGCAAATATAGCAAAATATCAATATTTGGCTTTTCACAAAATAGTTTGTCATGGAAGTTCCTTCACACAGGTGACTTGCATCAAAAAGTCTTGGCATTTTCAGAAAATACAAATTTCACTTTACTATGAAAAGCACCTGCGTCCTTCTACAACTTTGTGTTGTCTAAAGAAAACAAAGAAAAACCAACATGAAAGATGTCAAAAAGCCGAACGGTACACATGTGAATGATTTACTAAGACAAAAACCTGTTTGGTCACTTAAGAAATTAGTGCATAGTTTAACGTCCACCTACCCATTCCCCAACTGCCTTTTAAACAAAAAACAAAGCATAACTGTTATGAAAAAAAATGAAAAAGTCTGTTTGTGGTTTGGCTTCTTAAAAATTGTCAGAAATTGTGTATTGACTATCTACAGTTATGGCTGGTGCATTTGGGTTTCCCATCTGAAGTATGGGGAATTGTCAGCAACAGCATAGTTTAATGGAAGTTTCCATTTGGCAACCTAATCATGCTTGCAAGAATGGACTGACCTCCCTGTTTTTACCCATTGTCATTAACTAATTCTCCTTCAATAGAACAGTACCGGTGAAAGCAGCCAGTACAGCAAATTGTGTTCAACAACTCCACACTGAAGGAAGATTTGAGTTCACGACATCTTGATGAACGAACAATAGTCTCACTTAAGCAAAATGACTAACTTCTTGAAAGAAAAACTGAATATAATGCAACGCGTGTTTCTTCCAAGAAATGATGGTTAAATACAAACATTTAGAAGCTAAAAACGTAACACTCTAATGTGACAGATACAGATTAAAAACAGAGCTAAGAGTTGGAGTTTTCACATGATGGTACACATGACGTATATTACCATTATTTGGTAAATATTGTTATTCTTCACCCCCCCAAAACATGAAAGATGTGCCCTTGAAAAAGGAAAACACAATTAAAAGAATAGTAATTCAAACTCAACAGTCATGTCCATTTTCACAGTGGAACGATCAACCAAAAACCCTTAAAAAAATACAAATAAAGAGGAAATCGTCTCGATCAAATGGCTTTTCTCGTCTACCTTAGCAAAAGAGCAAACATTTTATGCAAGTGGTAATTCATTAGACTGAATGTGCACCGTTTTGCCCCAGAACCAATGGCTACTTAAGCCATTGGTTAAATTAAGTTAAATTAGAACATAACAAAATGTCTGCCCGCCCTTGGCCCCATTCCAAACATCCACCAAGAGTCTCCAGAACAATCTTCATGTTTAATGTTTCTTCTTCGTCATTGGCTACATATTTGGGGTTTCCAATATTAAATTATAGTGCTACATAAAATAAATCTGTCTGAGCAATTTCCCCCCCGTCTATGAACTCTTCAGGATAATGTGGGAACTTATCTTAAATCCTCAAAGTCCACGAAATGACCCCATAAATCCTGTGAAAGCTCCGGTTAGCGAAAGGAAACATTTTGATACCAGAGCTTGAATCACACAACAATAAATAATATTTCAGCAGAAACATCACAATATAGTAATACATCTATGCATTACTGTGGTACGTAGTAATCCATGGATTACCTTAAATTTGAATACATTGTCGTAGTACTTTGGTAAGGTAGTAAAAGATTGATGTAACTGTACTCCGGGAATACGTCCCAATGTAATAAATACGATTAAATGAAATAACAAAGTAGTCATTGGTTAGTTGGTGGCGTTGAAAAGGAAGCAGGATAAAGGCAGATAGAGAGCGAGAGAGATACAGCAAGACAGAGAATAAGAAGAAAGAATAAAAGTGTAAGAAGACGAAGGAGAGCAAGAGAAGGGAGAGACATTTCCACAGGCTTTTCTTTCCTGAGGTAAAAGCTTTGCAAGTGGTCTAGGAAGGTTCCTAGGTCTCTAGGAGGTGGTCTAGGTTACTATATCTGTAGGGAGGTGGTCTAGGAAGGCTTGTAGGTCTCTACAGTGGAGGTGGTATTGGTTCCTATGTCTCTAGGGAGTGGTCTAGGGAGGTGGTCTAGAGAGGTCTCTAAGGAAGTGGTTTAGAGAGGATCCTAGAAGGTGGTCTAGGCTCTAGGAGGTTTTCTAGGGACCCATGTCTCTGGGAGGGGGGTTGAGGGAGGTCGCTAGGGAAGTGGTCTAGGAGGTAGTCAAGGAAGGTGGCCATGTCTCTCAGAGGTGGTGTATGTTCCTTTGTCTTGGGTGGTGGTCTAGGAAGGCTGCTAGGACTCTAGGAGGGGGTCTCGGGGTGCTGGCTTGGGTCCGTCCAGCGGTCCAGGTTGGTCTGCAGTAAGGCCAGCATGCGATGGGACAGGCTGGTGCAGGAGAAGCGACACCACTCCCTGAACAGAGGCTCCACCACGTGGCGGATGAAACCTAATGGAGGACAGCGCTGAAGCTCAGAGAGAGGAGGCGATGAGCTGGTGTATTTATGTAGATATAGATTGTGCGAGTTTAAGGTTTGTGTAAGGGTATGTGTGTCTGTATGTGTGTGCGTGTGTGTGTGCGTACCAGCTTGAATGTGTGCTGTACTGTCGGAGAGTCGATCACAGAGGGGGCTGACTGCCATTCCGTGTTTTTTCTCCACATCGCCTAGGAAACCATTCACAAATACTGCCTCAAACCCAACACACACCTACTTCAAAACACACACCAATATCCCATCACAAATCACACACAGAATGTCCACCTACCTTGGTGGAAGAACTCGGCTGTCACTCTGGAGCTCCACTGGGAGCTGAGCCTCCAGACTCGACACGGGTTACAGATGTCTGCACACTTCATGGTAATCTGACACACACACACACACACACACACACACACACACACACACACACACACACACACACACACACACACTTAGCTAGCAGACTCTAAGGCGGCGGGGTCTTCAATACATGTCATTAAGGAGCATGTTCGGATAAGCATGTTGTTCAGGGATGTCCACTAACAGTGTGTGAGGAGGAGGGGACGGGGAAGACCGAATTAGAGCGAGCGAGCGAAAGAGACAAAGAGAGTGCAAGAGAGAGAGATAGAGAGCGAGAGAGGGACAGAGCTAGAGTTAGAATGAGAGGGTGAGGAGTGAAAGATATACCTGCAGGACCAGGTGACGGTGGCTGGGGTCAGCCATGCTCAGGTCTTCTCGGTCAAGGTGCTCCCTGAAGCGGGCCAGGTAGCGGTTCTGCTGGCTGATGTCTGTGGCCAGGATCAGAGAGCCCAGGCGCTCCTCCAAGTTGAGCCTGCATCGACAATGGAATCAAAAATACAAATCTACCCTATAGCACTACCAAATCCATCTAGCAGAACTACAAGTTCACCCACTAGAACAACAAAATATTCTAGAAGGACTTCAACATAGATTAGGCCAAACTACAAAAGTCAACCTGAATCGCCTACAATAACAGTCTGGAAGAACTACAATACCCATGTTACTAGCATGAGTGTGACTGACCGGTCAGTGATTGGCAGGTGGTCCAGGAGCCCAGACTCCCTCAGCAGGGTCACAGCACACCTCCAGTGGTGGCTCTCCAGAACAGAGGAGTTCTGCAACATCAAGCCCAAACACACATCTTCATCACACTATTACTTTCCCAGTGCGTGTGTGCGTCTCAAGAGTGTGCGTGCGTGCGTGCGAGACTCAGTGTCAGTGTACTTGTTTCTGTATGCCTGTCCTTGTTTGTGTGTGTGCGCGAGTGCGTGTGCCTCTCTCCACAGGGTCCCTACCTTGTACAGTGCAGCCAGGTGATGTCCGGTCCGGACCAGGAAGCCCTGGTTGACCCCAGGGTGGTCCAGGTCGTGGGTAACCGCCGCAACTAACGCCAGCAGCATATCACAGGAGCTCAGCGTTGTAGCGAGCTGCAAAACAAGGATACACAATGTATTACACCTTACATCATATTCAACATACAACCCTTTCGTTTCTCTCCTGAGTGTGCGGTGGTTGGTCCCGCCGTGAACAAACTGAAACTGTCCTTCGGGTCCTCAGACGATAACATCTGCACTAGTCGGTCGGTCAGGCATAAACTTTTCCAAGCGTCCCCTTTTGTCATAATGGGTACTTGACCACGTTTAAAGTGACCCGCTAGGACCCAGTGCCGAGGCCGGGTCCAGGGTGGGCTCACCTTGGGCTGCCTCAGGAAGCAGTACATGGCCTGCGTGACGTCAGTCGCGTGGAGAGAGTTGTGGTAGGGATTCCGCTGGTGGTAGTCCGCCTGCACCATGACTACATTACAACAACAACAACAGCGAATTACAGAGGAAGCCCTCATCCAGTGGCGGGTACGGGCAGACCAGGAGAGCACTAGTGGTCATGTTTTCCTCATTTGTCATGGTAGGCTCAGCAAGTTTACACAGGAGCCTGTTCTAAATTAGCACCCTGTTGAAGTTGAAATGACAGAGTAGACGAGTGGGG